>NC_044323.1:31325557-31628587 GCF_007399415.2 Gopherus evgoodei
ACTTGTGGCACCTTAGAGACTAACAAATTTATTTCAGCATGAGCTTTCGTGAGCTACAGCTCACTTCTTCAGATGCACAGAATGAAACACACAGACAGGAGATATTTATATATACAGAGAACATGAAAAGATGGAAGTATGCATACCAACAGGAAGAATCTAATCAATTGAGATGAGCTATTGTCAGCACGGGAAAAAAAACTTTTGAAGTGATAATTAAGATGACCCATAGAAGGTGTGAGGAGAACTTAACATAGGGAAATAGATTCAATTAGTGTAAAGACCCAGCCATTCCCAGTCTCTGTTAAGGCCTGAGTTAATTGTGTATAATTTGCATATTAATTCAAGTTCAGCAGTCTCTCTTTGGAGTCTGTTTTTGAAGTTTTTTTGTTGCAAAACTGCCACCTTCAAGTCTGTCACTGAGTTGTTAGAAAGGTTGAAGTGTTCTCCCACTGGTTTTTGAATGTTATGATTCCTGATGTCAGATTTGTGTCCATTTATTCTCTTGCGAAGAGATTGTCCGGTTTGGCCAATGTACATGGCAGAGGGGCATTGCTGGCACATGATGCCATATATCACATTGGTAGATGTGCAGATGAACGAACCCCTGATGGCGTGGCTGATGTGATTAGGTCCTATGATGGTGTCACTTGAATCGATATGTGGACAGAGCTGGCATCGGGCTTTGTTGCAAGGATAGGTTCCTGAGTTAGTGTTTATGTTGTATGGTGTGCGGCTGCTGGTGAGTATTTGTTTCAGGTTGGGAGGCTGTCTATAAGCGAGGACTGGCCTGTCTCCCAGGATCTGTGAGAGTGAGGGATCATCTTTAAAGATAGGCTGTAGATCTTTGATGATGTGCTGGAGAGGTTTTAGTTGGGGGCTGTAGGTGATGGCTAGTGGCGTTCTGTTATTTTCTTTGTTGGGCCTGTCCTGTAGTAGGTGGCTTCTGAGTACTCTTCTGGTTCTGTCAATCTGTTTTTTTTTACTTCAGAAGGTGGATATTGTAGTTTTAAGAATGCTTGATAGAGATCTTATAGGTGTTTATCTCTGTCTGAGGGATTGGAGCAAATACGGTTGTATCTTAGAGCTTGGCTGTAGACAATGGATCGTGTGGTGTGTCCTGGATGGAAGCTGGAGGCATGTAGGTAAGTATAGCGGTCAGTGGGTTTCCGGTATAGGGTGGTGTTTATGTGACCATCGCTTATTAGCACAGTAGTGTCTAAGAAATGGACCGCTTTTGTGGACTGATCTAGGCTGAGGTTGATGGTGGGATGGAAATTGTTAAAATCATGGTGGAATTCCTCGAGGGCTTCTTTTCCATGAGTCCAGATGATGAAGATGTCATCAATGTAGCACAAGTAGAGTAGGGGCGTTAGGGAACGAGAGCTAAGGAAGCGTTGTTCTAAGTCAGCCATAAAGATGTTGGCATACTGTGGGGCCATGCGGGTACCCATAGCAGTGCCACTGACTTGAAGGTATATACTGTCCCCAAATGTGAAATAGTTGTGGCTGAGGACAAAGTCACAAAGTTCAGCAACTAGGTTAGCTGTGATGTTATCGGGGATACTATTCTTGATGGCTTGTAATCCATCTTTGTGTGGAATACTGGTGTAGAGGGCTTCCACATCCATAGTGGCCAGGATGGCGTTTTCAGGAAGATCACCTATGGATTGTAGTTTCCTCAGGAAGTCAGTGGTGTCTCAAAGATAGCTGGGAGTGCTGGTAGCATGGGGCCTGAGGAGAGAGTCCACATAGCCAGACAATCCTGCTGTTAAGGTACCAATGCTTGAGATGATGGGGCATCCAGGATTTCCAGGTTTATGGATCTTGGGTAGTAAATAGAATACACCTGGTCGGGGTTCTAGGCATGTATCTGCACAGATCTGTTCCTGTGCTTTCTCAGGGAGTTTTCTGAGCAGATGGTGTAGTTTCTTTTGGTAATCCTCAGTGGGATCAGAGGATAATGGCTTGTAGAATGTGGAGTTAGAGAGCTGCCTAGCAGCCTCTTGTTCATATTCCGACCTATTCATGATGACGACAGCACCTCCTTTGTCAGCCTGTTTGATTACGATGTCAGAGTTGTTCCTGAGGCTGTTGATGGCATTGTGTTCAGCATGGCCTAGGTTATGGGGCAAGTGATGCTGCTTTTCCACTTATACTTACCTGGGTCATCCTGTCTGCACTTTTAAAATATTGGCACATTAGCTCGCTTCCACTCTTCTGGAACTTTTCCTCAGCTTCAAGACCCATTAAAAATCAACAATCGAGAGAGAACCTCGGCCAGCTCTTTTAAAACTTTTTGATGCAAGTTATCTGACCCTGCTGATTTAAAAATCTCTAACTTCAGTAACTCCTGTTTAAAATCCTCCTGAGCTACTGTTGGAATGAAAAGTATTTTATCATTGTATGATATGTTTACATCATCTAGCTTCTTCCCCAACATCAGAACAGAACTATTTATGGAATACATCTGCATTTGCAGCATTATTATTGACAATTCTGCCATTTCCCCCATCTAGCAGTGGACCAATATCACTGCTAGGATTTTTAAAATATTTTAAAGAAGTATTAAAGTTTCACGTAAATGCTTTGAAAAAACTCCTTCTGAACATAAGCCCCAAGTGGAACTAACACTCAGGATTCTCGGCACTGGGTAAGTCTGTGCAGGAAATGCCTCACTGAATTTTCCTGCCTCGCTGGTTCCAGCCTGCATATTTCTCCAAATGGGATGGGACAATCCTGCCTCTGGCTACCATGTGTATAGTTCTATTGGTTGTACACTCTTCCATCCTCTGTTTACTTTATGAAATAAAAATAAATAAATCAGTAAAAAAATAAAAAATATTCTGTCTATTTTAGATATGCCCCTGTTTCTATACACAGAGATACAACCACCAAGGAACACACTCCAGACCAGATCCTCTGCTACGGCTGGGGATTGCAGGGTGCAGGTGGACACCAGAGAGTACCAAGGTAGTGTAAAGGTTCCCCATTGTATTGTCCTGATGCTGGAGTTGCCATGTGCATGGCCAGTTCCCAGGAGGCTGAACAGCCAAAGGGTTCTTCTGACTTATACTGTCTGCTAACAGTACCAAAGGGCTAAAACAGAACACAGGGATTGGCATTGAAAAGAGTCATCCTAGTCAAGTCCCCCTTTCTTGTGGCCACATCCTCTACATAGGCAGCAGGAAGGGGTCTGGTATAAGGCCCCAAGCTCAACTGTGCACCCTTGCACTGGGATGATTCTCCTAGGGCAGGACAGAACTTAGGCCTGGTCTACATTGGGGGGCAGGGGAGGAAATCGATCTAAGATACGCAACTGCAGCTACGAGAATAGCATAGCTGAAGTCGACATATCTTAGATTGACTTGATTGACCTTCGCATCCTTGCAGCATGGGATCAACAGCTGCTGCTCCCCCATCAACTCCGCTTCCACCTCTCACCCTGGTGGAGTTCTGGAGTTTACGGGGAGTGCGATCGGGGATCGATGTATCGCATCTAGATGAGACGCGATACATCGATCTCCAATAGATCAATCACTACCCACTGATCCAGTAGGTAGTGTAGACATACCCAAGATGGAATTTGCTGGCAGCATGGCTTTGCTGCATCCCAGGATGTAGCCCTTTGTGTGCCTGTGAAATATAAGAATTTGACCTACCATTAAAAAAAGGAAAATGTATTTCTGCCACGCTGTGTTTAGCCCATAGTGCACACACAATGACTCTTAAGCCTGCACAATTTGCAGGTAGCATTCCTACAGGGACAGAACTTGCCTAGAGGCCAGCATGCAGACATCTACTGCAATCATGTATCATCTTTACTGTTGGAAATGCCCCTTCTCATTATGCAGTCTCTAGAGGAACTTGACAGGGCCCAGGCTTATTCCTAAAGAGATAAAAGTTAAAAGGTCACACGTCTGGGTCAAAGGCTAAAAGGCAGATAAAACATCCTGCCTTCAGAAGCAAAATCCAAGGTAAATCAAACCAACTCCCAAGAAATCAAGTCAGGCTGAGCTCCAGTGACAGGATGCAAATGCCCTTATTTTAGAAACTCCTGGTTTCTTTTTTTTTCCCCCTTCAATGTTTTATTTTATTTTTTTCCAACACTGGTTAAACAAAACAAAGCTAAGCACACACAGATAAAAACAAAAGGACATGAAACTCTGGCTGCCTTCCGATGTCTGAAAAAAACCTGTATTTAAATCAGGAAAGATAAAATTCTTTGTAAAAATTATTACTGTAACCAGCTAGGGAGACAATTGTTCTACTAGCTGGAGATTTTGGAGGGGACCTCAAATAACAGTGGAGGTAATGCCACTGACTCACTTGTACCTAGAGGGCCAAAGGCTGAGAAAAGCACCTCCTGCTGAATTTAGACCACATATTTTTACACAAAAGATATTGAACAGATAGTATTAGACTCAGTCTCCCAGATAGAATTTCTGCAACTAGAGTGGCAGAGAGATATACACAAAGTGCTCAGTCGCATGGCAGATACTACCATACGCATGCCAGATACTACCATACGCATGGCAGATACTACCTAGAGTTTGCAAACCCACACCCACATGAGCAGTTCCATTGAGTAAGGACTTCTTGGTGTGATTAAGGGTTTGCAGGATCATCCTTCAGTTTGCTCATTTTTCTCCAGTGTGATGCTATGAACAACATGGAAATAATAGTGCATGGTATACCAGGTGCATGCCTACTTGTGTTTGGGTCTAGTTCCTAAGGTTTAAAAAAATTAAGAACCATTCTATCTTCAGTTTCATGCATATAGACCCAGCTCCTTTTCCCAGTGACAATCATGAGTGTTTTGCTGTTTCAGTTGCTTCTTCGCTACTACTGCCTCTGTATGCAGTTGAACCTTAACACTTCAAGCTCTTCAGCACATTACCGATATTAGGAACCAGCCAACTCTGAATATTATTGAACAGGCACATGGGAAAGAGTGAAAAAACCCAAATAACTCAAATAGGAATAAATAGGATAAAAAAAAACAAACAGAAATTCTTCAGGGATGCCACAGGGATCAGTTTGTTTCCATGCGTTGCTCTGCTGGAGAGCACCTAAAAGGGCAGGAAAAAAGGCTTCCTTAAAGGTGACGTGTAAAGGATATTTACACTTTTAATTTACTTCTGCAAATCCACATGTACCGACTGCCCCCTTTCATTAAAGTGATGGTGGCATTCACCCAAATAATTAAGACTGACTTCTACCACCACGTTGGCCAGTTCTGCTCACTGATTACATCTTTATAGTGCTCCAGACTGGTTGTACCATAAGACTAGCATCAGAGCTAGAATGGAAACAAACAAACTCTATCTACAGTATTTATATGGGCCCATTATAACAGTACCTGAAAATGCCTCACACTCTTTAAGGAGACAAGGTGGGTGAAGTATATCCTGCGACCAACTTGGCTACAACACCATGGCACATCACAGTCTTTAGTGTCTGTATCTTCACAACACCCCTAGGAGGTACGTATGTACTACTAGCTCCATTTTACAGAGGGGGAATTGGGACACAGAGAGCCTAAGATCTGGCTGCACAAAAGGAGCTAGGCATTGTGATGCTGAGTATCACAGCACCTAACCTAGAAAATCACTGGGCTTCCACAAAACCTGAGTTAGGAAACCAGGCTCCCTGTGCAATGAATGGGGAAATATAGGCGCCTTCTAAGAAGATCCACAAAAGCCACAATGCTAGGCAGGGAGCCACCTAAACGAACCAATGGGGTGTGGGCTAAGTCCCGCCCAATCACAAAGATAGGCATCTACCTAAGTCAAGGCTGCAAGGAGGAGTTATTTTAGCCAGTAATCTTCAGCTGTTAACACTTTCCTGTCAGGTATCTGTGCCGTTTTCACACAAAGCCAAGGAAGGTAGGGGAGGAGGAGGAGGACCTCCCTCAGAACTTTTAGCCCAGTGGATCAGGCTGCCCTGAGATGTGGGCAAAGGGATTTAAACAGGGATCTACCACCTCTCAAGTGTGTGCTCTAACCACTGAGATATGGGATATTCAGTCTCTCCTGCTGAGGGCGGATGGTTAGAGAGAGAGAGAGAGAGAGAGAATGACTCTATCGCCTGGTATTTTGAGCACTCACCCAGGAGGTGGGAGACCCAGAATCCAATCCCCTTGCTCCAATGACTCTTTAATTATTTTGTCCACAGCTTCACAGGAGACACTGGGGGAGGCCTTTCCCAACTCAGAATATCTCATAGCCCAGTGATTACAGCACTTATCTGAGAGGTGCAGATCCCTTCTGCCCCTCAGGTGGAGAGGGGACTTGAACTGGGGATCCCCCACTCAGTACCCCAATCACTGGAGTAAAAGTTATGAGGGAGGTTCTCCTCCTCCTTTCCATCCACCTCCAGCTGTTATGAGTGAACTCTTATAGGGCTTGATCTGATAGACATGGGGCAGAGAATTCCTACTGGATCAGGCCCCACATGTTACGCAGGCAGCCAACACCTCTCTTACACTGGTTTGTGGATCGTTCTGGGGCTTAGACAGGAGATAGGTGCCTGGACACCTAGAGCACGTGTACCCAGAGGAACAAACATAGGCACGTAGGGTACTTCTACTGCAAAAAATTAGGCACCAAGTGAGTTTTAGGTATCCACAGGTTCAGCGGGAGTTTTATGCATTGCAGTGGAATGAAACTAGGACTTGGGAATCTCATTCCTTTTGTGCACCCAGGCCTAAGTGACTTGCCAAAGGTCACACAGGAAGTCTGTGGCAGAGCAGGGAAACAAATCCTGGACTCCCAAGTCCCAGGCTACCAAACTACTCACTGGGCTGTTCTTTTTCCTAAAAAAAAGAAGAGAAAAATACCTCAAGAGTTTTACAAAATAATAAGAGTATGTTTGTTAAAACACAAAACTTGCTACAAAATTAATTGTTCAGTATTTTAACAGAAAAATAAGTTTTCTTTTCCAAATGTTTCCCTCACAAAGAGAGAAGCACCAGCCAGTCTGGGATGTTAAAATAACATCTAATGTATAGATCTTCAAAAATAAGACTATATTTTGGCTCATGGTAAATGTCGATTAGAAGCAAAACCAACATAATGAATAAAGTTTTTAATCTAGCAGCAGATATTGTGAAATCATTACTATTACAGAACAGGCCCTCTGAGATTCACTTTTGGCTTAAAGTTTATCATTAAGCACATTTTAAGACCTTTGAAGTTAGTCTGAAGTTAAATCAATATCTAGTTCGATTTGATTACAGGCCTTCATTTAAAATTTCCAAGGGATGCAGCCCAGTTTTCAAACACCGGGAGTTCTTGGGCTAGTTTTAACTAAAGATTCTTCATTCTGAATTTTGGAATATTGGAATATTCTGGGAAAGCACCAGAAATGATTCTGCCAGGAGTTGAGCAAACAGTTGCATAAACCCTGCTTCTAATCTCGGATGTTGACCTAGCAATTCATTCCTTGTTTGCTGTGGTGAGTTCTGTAAATCTAGTTTCCATGGCAGCCATAATCCGTGAATAGAACTGGCTCCATCGGTGGTCAGTTACAACATGCTTTGTCCTTTCTGTGTCCTGTAACTGGCTGAATTAAGAGACCGAAAAAAGCGCCTTCAGTAAACATGACCTAATGAGGGCCACGGCTTTCAGCTAATGAGGGCCTAATGGCTTGAAAGGGAATGTTGCTAAACGGCAATATGCTGGGACACTCGCATCTGCTGAAGTGTCATTTTCCACAGAGGTCTCACAAAGGTTTTTAGTCATTTATTTTGATTATTTTATTTACACTAAATTTTCATTCACTTCATGGTTTTTTAGAGATACATGTATAATTGCGTGAATATGGTATAATGCAAAGGGAAGGATTGAAAGCATAGGTTAAGCTAAGTATGGTGTGTTCAAGTGCTATCCAGGGTCCCCCCTCAATTCTGCAATTCCCTTCTGTTATAGACTCATAGACTTTAAGGTCAGACGGGACCATTATGATCACTATCAGAGGGGTAGCCTTGTTAGTCTGGATCTGTAAAAGCAGCAAAGAATTCTGTGGCACCTTATAGACTAACAGACGTTTTGGAGCATGAGCTTTCGTGGGTAAATACCCACTTAGACATGCATCTGACAAAGGGGTATTTACCCACGAAAGCTCATGCTCCAAAACGTCTGTTAGTCTATAAGGTGCCATAGGATTCTTTGCTGCTTTTACATTATGATCACCTAGTCTGACCTCCTGCACAATACAGGACACAGAATCTCACCCACCCACTCCTGTATCAAACCTGTGTCTGAGCCACTGAAGTCCTCAAATCATGGTTTAAAGACTTCAAGGTGCAAAGAATCTTCCAGCAAGTGACCCGTGCTCCATGCTGCAGAGGAAGGCGAAAACCCCCCAAGGCTTCTGCCAATCTGCCCTGGAGGAAAATTCCTTCCCGACCCCAAATATGGCTATCAGCTAAACCCTGAGCATGCGGACAAGACTCACCAGCCAGACACCCAGGAAAGAATTTTCTGTAGGAACTCAGATCCCACCCCATCTAACATCTCATCACAAGCCATTGGGCATATTTACAGCTAGTAGTCAAAGATTAATTAATTGCCAAAATTAGGCTGTCCCATTATACCATCCCCTCCATAAACTTACCAAGCTTAGTCTTGAAGCCAGATATGTCTTTTGCCTCCACTACTCCCCTTGGAAGGCTGTTCCAGAACTTCACTCCTCCATATCCAAATCAGATCCCGGCGGTCTTTAGCACATCTCAAGCACTATCTCAGAGGAGGCTCTAGTAGCCTTCTTCCTCAATGAGATTTTTGCCCAGACAGAGTCTGTCTTATCCATTCCATCCCTTCTTATTTCTTTACAGTCTACCTCATCATTGATATATAATGCTATTCCACCACTTTTGCCTTTATTTCTGTCTTTTCTAAACTGTACATACCCTTCAATACCTCTACTCCAGCCATGACTACTATTCCACCATGTTTCTGTTATCTCTATAATATCTGGTTTCACTTCCTGCACCAGTAACTCTAGTTCCTCCAATTTGTTACCTAGGCTCTTCACATTGGTATACAAACATCTTAATTCTTGCTGTTTGGCTTCACTCACATTCTTTACCGTATTAGGCCCAGACAGTCTACTGTCACTGTCACCTATTAGAATTGTATCTACAGTACCCTTCCTCCGTATGTTCATTCTCCTACCCACAACAGTATCCCTTCTTGCTTCATTTTCTTCTCTCTCAATGTTAAAATCCGTCATGAAGATTACCCGGACATCTCCCAACCATCTCCCCCCAATTCCTAGTTTAAAGCTCTCTTAATCAGTTGTGCCAGCCTCCATTCTAAAGTCTATTTCCCTCCCTACTCAGGTGAAGTCCATCTCGAGAGAACAGTCCTCTGCCCATGAATGCCTCCCAGTGGCCATTCTTATAGCACAACAGCCTGAGCCATCTGTTGTTTGCCATAATCTTGTCACACCTTTGTCATCCTTCTCCAGGAACAGGCAGAATCCCACTGAAGATCACCTGAGCCTCAATTTCCTTAAGTGTCTTCCCCAGCCTGGTATAGTGTCCCTTGATATGTTCCAGCAAGAATCTAGCCATATCATTCGTTCCCACATGAAGGACAATCAGCGGATTCTTTCCCACTCCCGTTAGAATCCTCTTCAGCCTCAGGTCCACATCCCGTATCTTAGTACCCAGCAGACAGCACACCCGGCAGACAGCACACCCTTCTGTTCTCTGGATCAGTTCTAGTTACAGGCCTGTCGCTTCTTCTCAGTAAGGAGTTCCCAATCATGTAGACCTGCCTTTTCCTGGTAAAGGTGCGATTCTCTGGTCTATCCCCTGTTCCCTCTGGCTGCAAGTCCTCTCGATTCCTATTCACCCTTGCAATCCTCTGCAACCCAACCCGTATTCTCCTGGGGCTCATGTTTGGTGTCATCTCCATTGACTCTTCCCCTCTCCTTATAGGGCTAACTGCTCTTCTCTTCTTCCTTGCCCTCTCATCTTCAGCAACCAGCTGCTTGGCCCCTTCTTCATTTTCCAACTCCGCAAACCTGTTCCTGAGCTCTATTGCTCCTTCATTAGCCTGTCTTTTCCTCTGCCTGGTTCGCTTAGTCACATGCTTCCACTGTCCACTTTTCTCACCCAGCAGTCTCCCCTCAGAGGTCTTTGATCCTGCTTCCATCTGCAAGTCTGAGCTTTTCCCTTTGGCCTCATCATGTTTTTGCTCCATCACCCACTTGAATCTGTGACAGGTTGGATCACAGAAAACCCCCTGGGAGCTGCCAACTGATGTGCCAAGACTACCTCTGCTCCTGTTTTCCCTGCCAGCTCAGGACTCCAGCACCCTGTCTTGATGAGGCAGACACTCCCATATGCTCCAGCAAAGACCTAGGGTCTGAATTACTTGCCCCAAAGCTGCAGGTTTACCTGAAAGCAGCTCACAGAAGTGTGCTTGTCTTTAGGACTCAGATGCCCAACTCCCAATGGGGTCTAAACCCAAATAAATCTGTTTTACCCTTTATAAAGCTTATGCAGGGTAAACTCAGAAATTGTTCGCCCTCTATAACACTGATAGAGAGATATGCACAGCTGTTTGCCCCCCAGGTATTAATACATACTCTGAGGGTATGGCTACACTTACAGTTGTACAGCACTGGGAGTTACAGCTGTCATCGTACAGCTGTGTAGGGAAAGCGCTGCAGTGTGGCCACACTGACAGCTACCAACGCTGCAGTGTGGCCACATTTGCAGCATTTGCAGCGCTGTTGGGGTGGTGCATTGTGGGCAGCTATCCCAGCGTTCAAGTGGCTGCAACGTGCTTTTCAAAACAGGGCGGTGGGGTGGAGTGTGACAGGGAGCGTGGGGGAGACAGAGAGTGGATTTTTGGAGTTGACACTGTTCTCAGCTCCCTGCCTTGCAAGTTCTAAGGACTGGAAGATACACAGCACCTATCTTCAATCATTTTAAAAGTTTTGACCCCTTCCTCCACCCCTCTCTTATTCACTAAATGCAAATTATGCACTCCTAAATAGCCTTCAGACCACATAAGCAGCTGCTCTACACAGACTCTCCTCTCTCCTCAAGCAAACAGCTGTGAACATTGCAAAGCAATTCCCCTGCCTCCACTCGTCTCGTCACTTGCTCGAGCAAAGAGCAGCTGTGTTTGTTTTTTAGATAAGTAGCTCCGGGGAGCTCGGAGTTCAGCCATTCTTCCGGTTTGTTGTGGACAGGAATTCTGCGATACCTTCTAATACCCTGGAGGCCAATAACAGCGCTTTTGGTGGCCACGCTTGATGAGCAGCGCTGCATCACCAGTGCTGCAGTCGTTACATCCCAAGCAGACCAGGTGTACAGCCAGCGCTGCAGCCAGGGAGTTGCAGTGCTGGATGTGCCTTGCAGGTGTGGACAGTTACTAAGTTGCAGCGCTGTAAACCCATCATCAGGACTGCAAATCTCCAGTGTAGCCAAGCCCTTAGTTAATTAATAAGTAAAAAGTGATTTTATTAAATACAGAAAGTAGGATTTAAGTGGGTCCAAGTAGTAACAGACAGAACAAAGTAAGTCACTAAGCAAAATAAAATAAGATGTGCAAATCTATGCCTAATCAAACTGAATACAGATCATCTCACCCTCAGAAATGCTTCAGTAAGTTTTTTCCTCAGACTGGACACTTTCCAGGCCTGGGCACAAATTATTTCCCCTGGTACAGCTCTTGTTCCAACTCAGGTGGTAGCTAGGGAATTTTTCATGATGGTTCTCTCTTTGTTCTGTTCCTCCTCTTTATATATCTTTTGCATAAGGCGGGAATCCTTTGTCTTTCTCTGGGTTTTCACCCACCCTCACTGGAAAAGCACCAGATTAAAGATGGATTCCAGTTCATGTGACATGATCACATGTCACTGTAAGACCCCAAGCCTTCATTCCTCCCAGCCTGATTCACAGGAAGGCTTGATTGCAAACAGAGCCCTAGTCAATCATCCTGGTTGATGGGAGCCATTAAGATTCCAAACCACCATTAATGGCCCACACTTTACATAATTACAATAGGCCCTCAGAGCTATATTTCATATTTCTAGTTTCAGATACAAGAGTGGTACATTTATACAAATAGGATGATCACACTCAGTGGATTATAAGCTTTGTAATGATACCTTACAAGACACCTTTTGCATGAAGCATATTCCAGTTACATTATATTCACTTATTTCCATATTTTTATAAACCCATATAGACTGCACAGTGTCACAGAACCCTCTTCTAAATTCGACCAGAGTTTCCACCTGCATCTCCAATTCTCGGATCTTTTCTTCCATCAGCTCTATCAGGCAGCACTTCATGAAGACAAAACTCTTTTCAGGTACCCCCTCCAGGGTCATGTAAATGCTGCAGCTTCCACGTCCAGTCATCTTCATTGTGTCTTCCACTGTTTGGATCACTACAACTGCTGCCTTGGTATCTGTCATAGGCTTCCCACCTAAATCCTGTTAGGTCTGGGAAACACAAACCCAGAGGTGAAAGTAAGCGGGTACAGACTGGTATGGTAAGAAAAGAAGACTGACTGAGGGAGGGAGAGAGAAGCCTGCTCCCTGCATAAGAATAGTTTAAACTCAGCTGTTCCCTGATGGTTCAGCCCCCCAGGGCTAGGTTTCTGGCATCCTTGTTAATTTCACTCACAGTAGCTGGGGGGAGGGGGTCAAGGGGAGGATGTGTTTGACCATGGCAGGGGCAGTCCTTTTCTGCCCCCAGGGATGAGGAGATCTCTCCAATACTAATATACACAACAAATACAAGCACTTGGCTGCACAGCTTAAATCCAGAGCTAATAAAAGCAGGTGGAAGGGGAAAACCTCACTGTCACATTGGTTTATTGTCTCCTCCCTCCCTCTCCTCCAGCCAGGCTGCAGACAAGGCTCTGCATTCCTCCCCATCCCCCCGCTCCCCCACCAGCAGAGGTTTTCCTCTAGGCTCTAGCTTGCAGTAGGGAGACTGGCTGAGATGCCTGCTGCTGCTGCTGCCTGCAAAAGAACAGTTTAAACTCAGCTGTTCCCTGTGCAGTTCAGTGCCTAGAGTTAGGAGCCGTTTCTGGCATCCTTGTTAATTTCACTCCCAGTTGTTGTTGAGTGTGTGTGACTATGGCAGGGGCAGTTCTTTTCTGCCCCCAAGATGAGGGGGATCACCTAAAACAATCAAAATCAAATCCCTCCCCCAGCAGAGAATCATGGTTGTGATGTCCAAACTGCTTGCAGATCCTCTTTGAAATGTTACTGTTTAAAAAAAAACAACACAAAAAACATGGAGAACATGGTGAAAAGATGTGTCATGATGATTAGGGTTTATTTTGGGCAAAGCAATTTTGCTAAAGCAACTAAAGATTCACAGGGAAAGCAAATAGCCCCCATAGACAAAACCACAGAAGGATTGGAGGGGAAAACTGAATATTCACGGAAATTATTGTGCCTCCTTTGAAAGAAATAATAGTTTTCATTCCAATCCACCCTCTTTATATATTGATTTAAACACTTGAAATGTCCTTAGGACATCGGGTGCAATCTCAGATCTTTTTGTTTTGTCCTACCTGCAGAGTGCAGAGGCTGAAATTGACAAAACTGTCTCTAAATATTTTGTATAGTTCATGAAGGCTATTCCAGGTGTCCTTCATTCACCCCGACTTCCCCTCTCCCCGCCCCCAGCTCCCTCCTGGCTGGCTGGCTGTGGTTTTTGCCTTGGTTACTTACTCCTTGGCAGACCCAGCCCAGCAGCCCACAGGGGCTGGTTGCTGGGGTCACTGCTGGTCGGTGGCAGGCTGCAGCTGCATTGTTTGTGACACATTCATACACATACAGTCAGAGGTGAAAGTAAGTCAGTCCGGTCTGGCATACCAGCAAAAGCCAGTACGCCGTGCTGGACTGCATCGACTTCCACGGTGGGGATTGAAAGGGCTCTAGGCTGCCTGCGGTTGAGGGCAACCCTGAGCCCTTTAAATCCTGGCTAAGGCTAAGATTTAAAGGGCTCAGAGCTCCCCACTGCTGCGGGCAGCCCAGAGCCCTTTAAATCCCGGCCGCAGCTCCGGCTGCTGGGCTGGGGCTGGGATTTAAAGGGCTCAGAGCTCCCCGTCACTGAGGGCAGCCCTGAGCCCTTTAAATCCCAGCTGCAGCTCCGGCAGCCGGGGCCAGGATTTAAAGGGCTCCGGGCTTCCCTCAGTGGCAGGAGCTCTGGGCCCTTTAAATCCCTGCCCTAGCCCCACAAAGTTTGGGGTTCCCCCTGGCAGCCAGAGTCCTGGACCCTTTAATTTGCCCCTGAGCCCCAGGGGGACCCCAGCCACCTCTGTAGCTGGGAGCCCCTGGTTGATTTAAAGGCTTTGGGTCTCACAGACACAGCTAGTTCCACAGGGCCTTTAAATCTTGAGAGGCCACGCCTCTTCTGGATGAGGCCACGCCCCCCTCAGGACTCCAGCAGTACCAGTAAGTCCTGTAAGTTACTTTCACCCCTGCACAAACCAACCCAAAACACCACCACCCACAGCAAAACAAACTCCCAACAAGCACCAAGACACTGCTAGAACACTGCATACTCCCTTCAGTAGCCTGTGTGTTCATCTGCCTGCTTCTTAGTCTTCCCTCAAACTCCCCTGTTTACAGGTCTGTTTGCTGGCTCCTGTGCCAGTACAGCTATCTATGCCACTGCCTGACTGGCTGGCTACCTTTATATGACTCCTAGTCAGAGAAGCCCCACCCTCTAATCAGGGCTCAGCTTCTCTCCCAGCACACTGCCCCCACCAGCCTCCACACATACAAATACAAATAGCTACAAATATCTTCTTCTCCAGCAGAAGTCCCACTCAAACTCCCCTGTTTACAGCACTGTTTGCTGGCTCCTGTGCTGCTACAGTTGTTATTGGAAGTTCTAAGCCTCTACAGAACAAAAACCACCAATTGTATGAAATTGTGCTATGAATCCTTGAGAGACTCCTTGATTCTTGAAAGATATCTTGGAAGGACTCAGCTGAGAACCCCACATTTATGTTCATTTGTTAACCAAACAACAGCTGAACCCACTTCTCCAGAGGTTAAAAGAGCAGCATGTTAACTCATGGTTAATAAACTAGTCCCATGTTTCTAAAATCTATTAGCAAAAGGTTTCTGCTGATGATTTTCAAACAAAATTAAACTCTACAAAGAGAGAGAGATGTTCCACTAATTACAAGCAACTTCTTTCATTTCATGCTGGATGATCACATCAAATCATTTCAGTATTAAAATGATTGCTTTATTTGTACTCTCTCATGGCATTTCACAACTATTTAAGAGGATGAAGGCCAAACATTTCCAAAAGCATTTCAAGTCATTAAAACCCTTAGGAAAAAAGCGGCACTATATAAAATTCAATATGTGAAGTGCTTTAAAGTAGACATGTGGAGGGTACTTTGAGTATAAAAACTGGATGCTAAAATACTTCTTTAAAATACCACCTTTTCTCAGTACATCCAAGTCTATTTCCTTCTGATTTGAGGTTTTAAAGTCTTGCTGACCTTTCTCTTTTTCTTATATTAGATATGTTAGATACAATATGCAGAAAAAACATGCCGTACAGTGTATGAACATTTTGTGGAAGCTCCACAAAGTCATTTCTTTTACCGTTCAGAATAGGACTGATCCTGTGTTGGTGTTATTTCAATTTTTATTTCAAGTGCAGATCTAACAGAAATCTGGATTGTCTTCATAATAAAATGTCATCCAAAATGGAGACCTGATTCATAACTCCAAGACCTGAAAATAAAATTTGCAGTCTACAAACGGACAAATCCCACAGTTCTTACTTTGGTAAAACTCTCACTGACTTTATGTAATATATATTTTACCCACAATTAGCAGATACAGTACATATATTTATAGGAATTCCTCTAAAATGGAAAACACAGGCAGACTAATGGAATCTAAAAGAAAGAAAAGGGAAATAACTTTGGCCATGGCACGCTTCCACTCCATAAAGCCCTGACTGGATAGCTAAAGGAACCTCTGGCCCAAAGCCAGGTCGATTACCTTAATTTTAATCAAGAGGGCAGCAACACTAAACACTCTACAAAAAATGTTTCCAAACATTGCCATTGAAAAAAAAAAGTCTTTTAACCCTGCCTCCTCAGACACAGCTCTAGTCCTGGACAAATTACATTATATATAGAGTAACATATAAACATAAAAGACATACCCTTCAGTGAAAAACTTGCACAACTTTCCAGAATGAGTAGAATTAATCATAAGGAATAATTACAGTTCTAAACAAGAATATTTATGACATTACATAAACCCCATTAAAACAAACTGAAAGGCAATAATTTTTAGAAAGGGGAAAGGAGGAAGTGAGGCGGGGGAAAGAAAGCCAATCAAAGTTTATAGTCAAAAAGATAAAAGTCCCTGTGTGTCAGTCATCTTGGAAATCATTACTTCAGCCAGCATTTGGGTCTTGTTTACCTCCCTTCCCAAAAACAGGGAGAAAAAGAATATTGCTTATAGAGCTGGTGAACATTTGTTTGTTTGTTTGTTTGACAGATTTTATTTATTTATTATTAAAAAGTGAGTGAGTTCTTTGTGGTGTTCAGAGCAAGACATAGTGATGGTACCCATCAATTACATTCAGGTCATCCTACCTCCTTTGTGTCCAATCTGTACCCACAGAGTTTCTAGTGCACCTCTAGTAATGAGAGACCTCCGTCCCACCCCTTGTCCAGCCAGTAATGATATGGCCATGCCAGTTTTACCAGCCTACAGCACTAAGGAGCAGCATTTTCTAAAGAGGCCTCACAAAAGTACCTTGTACCAAAATAAATCAGTCTGTTTGGATGATGACCCAGAGGGTTCTAACTTGCTATTTTGGGGTAAAAAAAAAACATTGTTACACTTGTGGTATGTCCCATTTCATCTATCTGGCCAGCAATCTGAGTAGGAGAATGATGGACCATATTTCCTGCCAGATCCTGATATTACTTTGATCATCACTGAACTTTAGTTATTTAAGCTGACCCTCTAGACTCAAAGCATTTCCTAACAGATAATCAAAGTGGGATAAGCTGCCCACTTGAAGCCAAGAATCAGAAGCCAGCAAAGAGGGAGAAAATCCCCTTTAAACATCCCCTCTTTACAGAAGAGGCTGCTGAATGATGTAGACCAGTTGTTTTTTGAGCAAACCACTGGTCAAAAGGTAGATATGGGACATATATAAGCCAAAAAGAGAGATGAAGCCTCTATAAGGGTGAAGTAGGACCTAATGGTAGGAAGAAGTATTTTGCTTAATTTTGTGATGTAAAACAGTGAAATACAGTGTGGAGTAATGTGAACTGCTAAACAATGAGGATAGATATGGGGATAATCAAGTACTTTCATTCAGGGACAAGAAAATGAGATCTAACTTCTTAGAACTGGAATACTAATGCTTAATAGGTGAATTTTGCAGCATATGATTCTGTAACAATACTGTGCTCCTGCCTGGCTATGGACAAGATGATAGCTATGAAGTCCAAAACCAGGTTTTCAGTTACATGCACACCAATTCTGTGTGTATCTAACTGATATGTGCAAACACTAGATAACGTGCTGGCAAATCAGACACAATTACCGGGATCCATTACAGTATTCAATTAAAAGAAGGATTACTTCCAATGTACAGAAGCCAGAAGAAAACCCAAAACAATTTTCCACTCTGCCACACAGACTCAGTCAGCCAGAAGCTTGTAAAAGTACACGGGACATCATAAACAGCTTGGGTTTAGTTGAAAGTGTTTGCTACAAGCACCCATGAAATCCTACAGAATCTGCACCAGAATTCTTCTTCTGCAACACTGAAATGCTTCACTTTACAGATTAGTTAATTCTTCAATAAACTTCTGTTTAGAAAACCTTTTACCCTCTAGCCAGGCACATTCCACCCTTCTTTATGCACCCTGGAAACTAGAGAAAGTTCGGCCTCGTGACCAAATATGGGCAGTCACATGGGAAACAGTTTGTTACACCTTCCTTTTTCATTTTCACCATACACCTAGTGGCAAGGCGGCTGGGCACAGAACTGGATGCTTTCCTGCTGCACTGATTTACTCATCTAGGTGTCAGGCAGAGCTTTGCTTTACTAACTTCAGTAGTCAGGCAGTATTTCCTGAACCAGAATGATGGTTTAAGCGAGGTCCTTCCACTGACCTCCCCGTGACACCGTGCTCATGAATAACCAGGTCTGTTGCTGCCCCTCCTGCTTAATTTTCTCTGAGGAAATCTTCTGTTAAGGGGCAACAGTTTTCCATTTCAGTGTGCAGCACTACCCAGCTGCTTGTTATTTCACTTGGCTGGGCCTGACAAGCTAATGGTATGTTTGATTTGCTCTACAAGTTCCTGCTATAGACATCATTACTTTTATTACAGACGTGGTTCTTGTTAGAGCCTCGGCTGTCCATACAAGAAGAAAAATGCACATTTATTTCTGTCAACTTAAGGTTTAACTCATTATTTGCAAGTACAGCTCTTGTATAGAGCACAGATTCGACTTCATTTCTTTTCATTGTATTTCGCTGTCATTTGGGTGGCACGCACGGAAATCATTCTTGCGCTTCTGCGTAGCTGCTTAGGTACTCGTTTCTTTTACCTCATTCCTGATAGCTGGGACTTGCATTGCAAGATGCAGTATAATACGGCACAGCTAAACTTAACAGGATGGTTGATAAATAAAATGGATTGATATAGAACAGGGATAGGCAACCTATGGCACGTGTGCCACAGGCAGCACGCGAGTTGATTTTCAGTGGCATTCACACTGCCGGGTCCTGGCCACTGGTCCGTGGGGGCTCTGCATTTTAATTTAATTTTAAATGAAGCTTCTTAAACATTTTAAAAACCTTATTTATTTTACAAATAACAATAGTTTAGTTATATATTATAGACTTATAGAAAGAGACCTTCTAAAAACATTAAAATGTATTACTGGCACAAGAAACCTTAAATTAGAGTGAATAAGTGAAGACTCGGCACACCACTTCTGAAAGGTTGCCAACCACTGATATAGAAGAAGTAATGGCACCATATTTAACTGAACAGAGTTCAGGATGGACTTTTCCAGATGGTTTGCTTGCTCAGCAGTGATAAAGGTATTGGATTCCAGACCTGAGAACATACATTTCTGCTGTCTTCTTGCATTGTCAAAAACAGCATCATATTTAAAACCAATATACTGGGGGGGGGGGAAGGAAATGATTTTTAAAAGACTGAAAGATAATGCAGTCCTCCTAGTTGTTGAAATAGAAGATGGCCACTTAAATAGCTTGCTGAGTGACCTTGGGCAAGTCATTTCACTGCTCTGTGTCACAGTTTCCCCATCTGTAAAATGGGGATATGATACTGACCTCCTTTGTGAAGTGCTTTGAGATCTATGGGTGAAAAGCACTCCATCAGAGCTAGGAATTATTACTATTATTATTTGTATTGCAAAATTTGATTGAGCCACATCTGAGTGTACTTTTAGTTCTATTCCTTGTTCTATATTCGATTCATCTTATGAACTTGGGCAAATCATTTGCCCCCAAACTTTCAACCGTGCTTACTGATTTAGGGTGCCCAGTTTGACATACCTGCAATGTCTCACTTTAGACACCCCCAAATATAAGTGCCCAAAATCAGGAATCACTTATGTTGGCCTTAACCTCCCTCTGTCTTAGTTTCTTCATCTGTAAAATGGGGATAACGCTTACTCACAGTAACACACAGGGGCTTTGGGACTTACTATGTAAAAAGTGCTTGGATAAAATGCAGCATAGAAAAGCAAAAAATAAATAGGTAAATGTTGCTTAGTTTTCCTTTCAGATGGCTGTTGAACTGCTGGGGTGCAAGACATTAATTCTCAATGTTAGCAAAAGACTGTTGATTTCTCATGCAGAATTTTCTTTAATAAGCATTTTAAGGCCATTTATCTCAGATCCTGAATACAGCCAGTGTAGGGAGCATTTCTGCCAGACTGGATGCTTTGAAGTTCTAAAACTCATAAAGCTGGCCATTGCTGGCTGTGGGCTTGTTTTAGTTCCATATCTCTTGTCTCACTTTAGGACTAGACAGAAGATGGCACTATTAATAGGCAGCTCACAAGCACCTAATAGTTTAGGGGCAGCCTTTATATTTCTTCTTTCAAGCAGAGATGAAAGATTGTTAAAAACTCTCTTTTTTTTCCTCAGGGAATTACAGCTCACAAAAGTTCTTGTAACTCTTCACAGCAGTTATTTTACTACTGGAGGAGGATATTTACTGGGTAACTTTCTTCCTGCAGCAGGCCTTGGCTTTATTAAACGGTGTCTGTGAGCTACTTTATGCTCTTCATACTTTATTTTGATCTAGCTGTGTGTTTAAAGAGCTGAGGAGAGTGTGTTTTGATGAACTACTTGCACAGAACTCTGCTTTAGGCCAAAACGTAGACAGGGGTTGTTTTTCTGGTACACTGAAATTTGAAAAAGGGGCAACTTGCCAAGGGAGTCCGTTAGCTTCTGCTCACTCTGCATTCACATCTGTCTTCACTAAGTTGTTACTGGACCCCCGGGTATATTGCACAGAGCAAGCTCAGGAGAAATTTATAGAAGTCAGAGTTTCTAGCAAGGAGGGGGTGGAGAGCCAAGAACCTACAGAACTAGTAGCAATTTGTTCTGTCAGATTAAGACAGCATCTTGTTCTAGACATTTTTTTCACATATTTGTCAGCAGTAATGCAAAGTTGCTAATAGACAAAGATGAAACAAGAGACCCTGCCAAGAGGAACTTCAAAATGAATTCCACCATGAAATCCCACATCCCATTCAAGATGTGCCATAATACATAGCACAGCTTTTTCTTCTTCGTCCAAACAAAAATTCAGAAACTATTTTAGTACATGATTAAACTCGAACCACTCTTTTTTCTGTGAGGTCAGTTAGCACGAAGCCCCCATTGAGGTGTGCGATTCTTGAAGTGCAGAGCACAATTTTAACATGCAGAAAAATCAACGTTGCTGTGCATCTCCATGATGTGATTTCATAGTGCTTAATCATAATCTTAGGGCCCACAAGTGAATCATTTTGCACACATATGTAGTCCCATTAATCTTAATGGGTGAAATTCATCCCTCTACACAGGGCTTGCAGAAGATCTATGCATTAAGTCCTACGTAAACTCCATTTGGAAAGCTTGCCTGTGACTTAAATGGTGCTCAGATCTTGTGCTACACTCAGTAGAAAGGTGAGTTTTACACATTGAGATTATGCGTTTGAATAAAGTTACTCATACATGTAAGTGATTGCAAGATCAAGGCCCGGCAGGGACCACATCTTATTCTGTGGAATGTACAGCACTCACAATATCAGTGCTCAACAAATAACTCCCCTTCGGAGGTGCCATTTTTAAATATATATCTTCACACTCTAGACGCAGATCCAGCTTTCCACAAAGGGACACATTTCCAATTTATTCTTTGTGTGCTATCTATGCTTGTATGCCCACTATAGAACCAGCAGTGCCCAGGTTTATGGGTTTATTAACTGTGACCAGACTCAGTAAGTAAACAGATTAATATGTATTATGCGGCATTTGTTCAAAGTTCAGAACTTGTACACACACGTGAAAGTGGTGTTTATCCAATGCTCCTACCATGGGAGCTGATTAAAAACAGGATCATACAATGCAAGCAGGGCTGTAAAAGACAGCATTAAAACTTTTTTTTTTTCTGAAGTATCCTGAATAATTGTTACTGGATTTAATGGTTCAGCAACCCATAACTCTCATATAATCTTGAAGGGTTCGTGGTCTTATGTTGCAACTTGTATTTTATGCTGTGAGAAATGTAAGTGCTTACAAAATGGTTTCTATATTGTATCCAAGACCAAGTATGGCAAGGAGAAGTCCTACTACGCTGTCTATATAGTAAACAAATGAACAGCAAAGAGGTAGTGGCATGTTAATAATCACATTCCCAAGAAGGGATGTTCTCAAAACTAAGACTCTGATAGTCATTGAAAATATGACACCAGACATTAATTTTGTGGCTTGAAACCTTTAGGTATTTTCTATCTAAACATAGGGGACATCACGCTGAGCCACCATTTTATAATAGCAATGTAAAGCCCCCAGTGTTTGTTAATACCATCAGACCTGCCAGTGTTAAGTACTACTGGAAGGCCTGTCAGTTTACCGCAGTCAAAGTGATATCAAACCAATTATATTGGCAGAGCTCTGTGGGTATCAAGAACAAGGACCCACTGTCACAGTGGGTCCCATTTTAAAAAGAGCTGAGAGCCAGATTTCAGAGAAGTCAGCATAGCTGGCCAGAAAATGGAAACCCCTTCCTCAGGGCCGGCGCTTCCATTTAGGTGACCTAGGCGGTCGCCTAGAGTACCAGGATTCGGGACGGCGGCAGGCGGCTCCGGTGGACCTCCCACAGGTGTGCCCGCGGCAGGTCCACTGGAGCCGCAGGACCAGCGGAACGTCCGCAGGGACGCCTGCGGGAGATCCACCGGAGCCGCGGGACCGGCGAGGCAGCCCTGCGCCTAGGTGCCGCTCCTGCCCTTCCTAAAAAAAATCCCACTGTTTGGACAAAAACATGAACATTGTCACAGAAAGGGTTTGGGGGGAACCCAAATGGAATTTTTCAGCTTGCTGACTGCCTGGCTGGCAGGTTCTTATCAATGTGACTTTCTCTGCTCAATCTGAAAGTGACTTTGACAAGAATGTTGAAGGTGGGCAGTCAAAGGCTGAGCACTCAGGTTCTCTGCCTCTCCTGCCCCCCCCCCCAGCTGTCTTTTCAGCTCTCTGATCCACAGGCCTGATGCCTCTCTAGTAGCCAGGCTGAGGGATAAGAGAAGGGTGGGGAAGCTGAGCTATAATTCTATAGGGTGCTCCAAAAAGGCCAATACAAAAGTTATTACTTTCCATTAAATTCACTACTCCTTTCCCATAATGACACAGTTTTAATTAAAATGAATATATTTGTTATTTTAAAGGCACATGTCTTCTGTTAATAATATCTTAAACAGTGGTTGGTACTTTTCAGAACTAATTTCACCCTTAAAGTTTTGTGTTATTTCTCTGAGCATGCTCAACGGAGCAGTAAATGGTCCTTCTCATGAATCCCTTCCTTTTAAATAAACAGTCCATGATAGTAGCCACATTGCAAGGGCATGACTTGCACAAACATATAATACTAAGTTTGTTTTCTTGCAGGACCCCTATACTTTTTGATAACAGTGCTGTGCCTCACCTCTGACTGATGGCACACACAATATTCAAGTGCTGCACCACGGCTGAGTAGCAATTGTTGCTCACAGTGAGCTGTGAAAGTGAGAATTTGTGATGTGCTGGAAGTTTGGCCAAGGCTAAACACCATAACTCTAGAAAAACTGCTAATGAGAGTAGTCACTGAGATACCATGATGATGAGCATGTGACAAACAAGCGTGCCCCACCAGTGACACAGTGCTTGCTAGCAGCACACGGAAGCATCGGTTCAATACGGATTCAGAGAGAAGAGCTGAACACTTCCTTTAAGCAGCTGGGCTTTCCTTGGAGATCTCCCATCCACTTACTGACCACTAGTCCCAAACCTTCTTAGAAAGAGATCTGATACAAACAGCCCCAGATGGAATGGCTGAATTGCCATCTGGAAATATCAAGCAGCATTTTGCAATAACTCCATAAATGCCCAGTGACACCACTGTAGTTGTTTGGCTGACATTTACAATTAAAACTATTGCAGGGTTTCCCAAGGTAAATATTAACAATTTAGAAAAGGAAATACTAACAAACACTAAATACACTCCAGCCCATCTGTTTAAATAGCTATCATTTTTAGTGGGGTCACACAATCCAGCTTTTTTTAGAATTAAAAAAAAAGAAAGAAAGAAAAAAGAGGGCTAAGCAGCTATACTGATGTCAAACCTCCTCAAACACAATTTTATGTTTTTCTTTGACTTACCCTATAAATATTTTTACTACAACATTCAACTTTTATGAGATCACTAAGACTTGTAAAAAGGTGAGTAACTGGAAACCAAAGGCTTATACCTACCACAGGGATGCAGGGATTTTTCTTTCTTTCTTTATTTTAAAACAATCCAGTTTATTCTAGTAACATTAGCCAATTGTATTTTACCAGTGATCTATTTCCAAAACTGGATATATCTTTTTCCTTTTAATTTCACAACAAATGGCAACCAGAAATGGCATCCAAGCTATTTGTTGGTGCTGTTTTGGAGCACTGTTCTCATGTTAGAATACTGTGGCTTTTGCCCTGCAGCCAAGCTACTACAGATTAAATACTATGAAGCCCAAGTATGACTCAGGAGCTACAAATCACAGTATTATTGAATCTCAGGAATTAGTGGAGCTGGGTAAATTATTTGTTGTGAATAGACCTGACAAGTTTAGTCCTTCTTCTTGTTTGTGACTCCCTTGAAAATAGTCTTTATCTTTACTAATGTATTCGCCCTTCGTATTGTTTGTGCAATCGTTAAAACATACAGACTTCAGCCTGGGAGTTGTTAGGGACATAAAAATGGCCACACTGAGTCAGAGCAATGGTCTATCTAGCCCAGGATCCTTCTTCCAAGAGTGTCCAATGCTAAATGCTTCAGAGGGAATGAACAGAAGAGGCAATCATCAAGTGATCCCTCCTCCCCCAGCTTCTGGCAAACAGAGGCTAGCGACACTCAGACCATGCGGTTGCATCCCTGACCATCTTGGCTAATAATCACTGATGGACCTATCCTCCATGTTCATTTCAACCTGATCAGCACAACAAAGTGTCACAATGTCTGAACACAGAGGCTAACAATCATGTCACCAGAAATGAGGCGAAACATAATGTGACCAAGTCACCACTAAATAGTGTTCAGCCTCATGTCTGCTATCACGAGGGTGACCGTTGTTAAAGGGACAGTCCCATTTTTGGGGACTTTTTCTTATATAGGCTCTTATTATCCCCCATCCCCTCTCCTGCTTTTTCCACAGTTGCTATCTGGTCACCCTAGCTATCATAGATGTTAACCACTGCATGCCGTTAGTTAATTTGCTGTTCACTATGCTGATGAGAAATTGGTCACTTAAGCCACATGGGATTTTTCTGCTCTATGATCGGGTAACAAACTTTTTAATGAGTGATGAAAAGCTATTTCCCCAAAGATTGTATAAACAAAAAGCTTTATTTCTGCACATACATTCATGACTAACAAATAAAGAGATAACTTTGGTGCAACTCACCAGCTATCCAGATTATTCACAAACATTGGTTTTAACATATGCAGCTGCTTCTGGAAAAGATCTATTAGGTCAAGTCCACCAGTGCCCGATTGTTCTCTGCAGTGTATTTTCTAGTACCTTTTCCAGACTAGCTGTAAATGCTTGAAGTCATAGCTCAGCGGTTTGAGCATTGGCCTGCTAAACCCAGGGTTGTGAGCCCAATCCTTGAAGGGGCCATTTAGGGATTTGGGGGTTGGTCCTGCTTTGAGCAGGGGGTTGGACTAGATGATCTCCTAAGGTCCCTTCCAACCCTAATAATCTATGATTCTATGAATTCCATCACTCCTTTCTAATCTTAGGAGACTGCCCCACAGTCCAATAGCTCTCCGTGGCCCTGATCCAAAGGCCAATGAAGTCAGCGGAAGTCTTTTCACTGATTTCAGTTATCTTGGGATCAAGTCCACTGTCTGGGAGATTATCCTCAGATTCAGCTCAGATTTTCTTTCTTAAATTTCATCCCATTAGGCCTAGGTACCTCGGAACACTCTCGAGAACCCCTCTCCATCTTTGCTATTTACACCTTTGAAATATTGTACAGACAGCTCTGTCCCTTAGCCCAACATTCTATGTTTAGCATCTTTTAATTAGCCTCCTAAATCAATACCTCTAGATCTTTAATGAGCTTTGTTGCTGGTCTCCAAACTCTCTGCAGTTTTAGATATTGAAGTGCCCAGAAAAGAATGCAATGCATTATTTTTAAAATATGCCCTTTACCATCCCTCAGGGCACAAAATGCCTCTCCACATTAAATACCCAAGAGCAGAGTTTGGAGGAGAGATCCATTTAGACACCTTGCCACTCAGTGGTATCCACGGCCATAATTAAGCACCCTGGCCCAAATCCATTGAATTCTCTAGGAGTTAGAAATCTAAATACCTAGATGGCTCTGGGCCCCAGGATATCTATAGAAAGTGTGGTGAGAGTTCAGTGCCTAAGAATGGAATCTACAAAAGCCAAAACACTGAGCAGCGAGCTGCCTAAAATAGCCAATAGCAAATGTCAAGAGAGGGAGGGTTGCTTAAGCCCCACCCCACTCATGGAGCTGAGGGCCTGTCTCTGTTTGGGATTCTCCACTGCAAGCTTTTCCACGTTGTGGCAGGGGGGTTGCAAGAAATGCAAGAGCACGCAGCCAATTCACTTATAACCTTTAGCCCCGTGGTTAGGGCACACATGCAGATGATGGGAGACCCCAGTTCAATTCCCTTCTCTATCTGATGCGTAGAAGGAGTTTGAACTTGGTTCTCCCCCAACCTGAACATCCTGCCATGGCCACTGGATGACAAAATCACTTTCATGGTGTCTCTCTGACCCAATGTATATGTCAGGGGTCCCCAACGCGGTGCCGACAAGTGACATCATCGAGAGGCGTCACCACCGAAATGCCGCTGAAATTCAGCAACATTTCGGTGGATGCTCAAACGCCACCACGATCCTTCGTCTGGCACCCACCAGACGAAAAGGTTGGGGACCACTGGCATATGTAATTATTTATACACTGCTTCAGCAAGAGAGCAATTTATCCCACAGTCCAGTGATTAGGGCACTCGCCTGAGATGGAGTGGAGAACAGAGCACACTTTACTGGTCTACATCAGCTAAAGAAAGGAATTGAACTGCAGTTTCCTACCTCCCAGATGAGCACCCTAGCCACTGGGCTAAAGATCATAAAGGAGGTTTGCTAATCATCCCCCTGGCCATTTAGGGTATGTCTACACTGCAATTAAAACCCCACCGCTGGCCCATGCCAGCTGACTCGGGCTGCAGCTAATGGGCTCTTTAATTCTAATGGAGATATTGAGGCTCAGGCTGAAGCCTGGGCTCTAGGTCCCTGCAAGGTGGGATGTTTCCAGAGCTCAGGCTGCAGTCTGAGCCCGAATTCTACACTGCAGTTAAACAGCCCTGATTCCGAGTTGGCTGGCACAGGCCAGCTGGGGTGTCTAACTGCAGTGTAGTCAGACCCTTGGGGTGGGTTTAGGTGTGCCGGAGAATCCCTACCAGAGCAGGCCCCACAGGTGCGAGGTGTGGGGTAGGGGGAAGACTAGCTTGAAAATCAATCCCACTGGGGCTTAAGTGTGAGCTAGGTGCCCAGGCACCTAGACTAAGGTGGCTGTGCACATGCTCAGTGGCACCTGGGGGACTTAAAGGTGAAAACTCAGTCACTGTGGGATTGTAGGCAACACCAAGCTTCGGTGGCAGCTGAGTAGCTTGGTTTGGAGGATTTCAGTTGACCCCACACATTGGACTGAGGCTCCTAAAGTAGCAGGCAGGCGCCTACATTCTTTTGTGGATCGGGACCTGGGGCTCTGGCGACACTATCAAGCTCAGGGGCTCTCAAACTGGGGGTCAGGACTTCTCAGGGGATTGTGAGCTTATCACAAGGGGGGGGGGTCACGAGCTGTCAGCCTCCACCCCAAACCCCGCTCTGCCTCCTGCATTTATAATGGTGTTAAATATATAACAAAGCATTTTTAATTTACAAGGCAGGGGTTGCACTCAGAGGCTTGCTGTGTGAAAGGGGTCACCAGTACAAAAGTTTAAGAATCACTGATCTAGCTCACAGCACAAAATGTCCCTTCCTCCATCCCACATGCAGAGGCTGAGTGAACTCCAGCAACTTGCTGCTACTGCCTGTATCTTTTGTAGCTTTTCTTTTTTTTATTTTTGATCTCATTTAGATTTCCTTTGCCATGTGAAATATACAACCTAGATTTTCAACTACCACACTGGACTGAAGCTGCATGGCTCCCTTTAAAGTCAGTGGGAGATGTCCCAGCAGAACTCTGCACAATTCCACAAGTAGCGTAAGCTAACATGCTAAGGTGGCTGTAAGCACAAATATGTAACTGTGAATAGTTGCATTTATTCTCAATGGAACTTACAACATAGCCAGTAAGTTACTTGGGAGAAACCTCTGACATCACACTCATATTCTCCTTTGCTCGTAGCATAGACCGTATGTCCCATTTTGGCTGGGACAGTCCCCTTTTTCAGCTCTGTCCCAGCCGTCCCTAATTTCTCACCAAAACTGCACATTTGTTCCAGCTGCAAGGCAGTGCAGACAGCAGCAGCTGCTCCCAGGGAGGTCAGCTGAAGGCAGCGCTGCCTACCAGCAAGAGAGCGGAGAAATTTGCTGCTAGCAGGTAGTGCTACCTTCAGAGCTGACCCCCACCCCAGCCCCCGGGTGGCAGAAAGCTCAAGAGGTTAGCCTCAGCCCTGCTGCAGGCAGCACAGAGCTCAACAGGGCAGCCTTTGCCCCATCCTCAGCTGCAGGCAGCACGGGGCTCTGGAACTCAGCCCCAGGTGCGGGAGGTGCAGGCCTTGGCAGGTCAGCCCCAGCTGCAGGCAGCTCGGAGCTCAGGGGGACAGCCCCAGTCCTGGGTGGCTCTTGCAAAATCTGTGAAGTGGGGGGGGGGGCTGGGCGAGTCACAGGCTGTCCCATTTTACTTTAAGAAATATGGTCACCCTAGCTAGAAGCCAATGAGCCTGTAAATAGAGGCACTCTCAATTTACATAGGAATGAAGCATTCCCTTCAAGAGGTGTCGAAATCAAGCCAAAAGGTGAATGACATTTTTATGTGAACCTCCTGCTGTTTCACCCTCCCTTCATTCAAAGAAGCCCCCTTTTCTTGTTGAAATGCAAATCAGTATTCATGGGATAGGAAAGGAAACAAGAAACTGACACCCACTATAAAACACCTACTTTAGAAAGAGTTACCTTGTGGGACTGGAAAAATCCATCTTGTTTTTCTGCATATTGACTCTAACAGTGGCACATTGATTGGGGGGAATGTTTTCTATGCACATCCCAGGGGAATATGGCTATGTCAAGAGAGGGTTCACTGGCACTAGAGGAGAAAGGAGAGGTGCTATTCCTCCATTGGTTGCTCTAAGCAAGAAGCAGCCTTAACTGCCGTTATGCTGAGAGAGAAACTTTGTTCGGCTGATGATATAAATAACATTTCCCATTTGGTAACACATGCATTAGGCCTTCCCAGTAGTGCCTTTATCATAGTAGCTACTAGGCACATTTATTTATAAAATATTTATTTTGTGATTTTCTCTTTTCTGCTCTATCCTCAAAAGTTGGCTCCTACATAAGAACATAAAAACGGCTATACTGGGTCAGACCATTTAGCCCAGTAGCCTCTCTTCCAACAGTGGCCAATGTCAGGTGCTTCAGGGGGAATGAACAGAACAAGCAATCATTGAGTGATCCATCCCCTGTCTCCTATTCCGAGCTTCTGGCAAACAGAGGCTAAGAACACCATCCCTGTCCATCCTGGCTAATACCCATAGATGGACCTATCCTCCATGAACTTATCTAGTTCTTTTTTTGAACCCTGTTATAGTCTTGGCCTTCACAAGATCCTTTGGCAAGGAGTTCCACAGGTTGACTGTGTTGTGTGAAAAAATACTTCCTTTGTTTGTTTTAAACCTGCTACCTATTAATTTCATTAATTCATTAATTCTAAGAGCAGGTTAGACAAACACCTGCCAGAGATGATATAGATAATACTTAGTCCTGCCATGAGTGCAGAGAACTGGATTAGATCACCTCTCAAGGTTCCTTCCAGTCCTACGGTTCTAAGATTTTTGCTTTCACTCACAGACAGAAGGAGTTGTGATTCCTCTTCAAACAGTTCTGGAAAAGGACTGTGCCTGCATCTTGTGGGTGCAGAAAGGGAAGCTGGGCTTTACGGACTGACCTAATAATTTTCATTGTGTTTTATTAGTCAACATTATGTATAAGATTAACCAGATCTCAGAATCAGCTAAAAATAATTCAGAGATGAGTGGTGGTTGCTGATACGGGCAAGTGTAGACTGGCTGATGGTATGTACAGCATTGCTCATTGCTGCCCCTAGTGTAACAGGGAGACAGCAACCAATGAGCAGGGAAGAGGGAAAGAGAAGGAAGAACTAAAATAATCTTAATTATGGAAGGGCCTGATAAGGTCGTGTGGCAAGTGGGAAATGTGGGCATTTTGGCCTGGCATTGCTAGACCTGCTGTTTGTTTGGAAGCACGTTACATCTGGCAAGATCTTAGAGAGAACATCATGATTTGAAGGTGTGATCTCTCCACCTTTGAGGGCATCAGTGTTGCCAACTCTCAGGATTTTATCATGAGTTTTGCAATATTTGGTGTTTTTCTTAAAGGCCCAGCTCACAAATTCAAGTGATTACATGCAAATCTCTTCTTTCATTTAAAAAAACAAAGTTTTCTAGCCTTCGTGGTTGCAGAGAAAAGATTGAAGATGCAACCCAAGTGCACCCTAAAGGCTCAAAAAGGAGAAGGCAAATAAAAAAGAAGCCAACATTTATTCTTTTATAAAATCTCATGATGTTTGAAAACTTGGGGCTGGCCAATGCTGCAGAAATAAACAGGAAAAGCTGGAATCTCAGCTGTTCATCAAAAGAAATGTATGCATTGATCCATGAGATATTAGACCTTGAGCATGTCACTAGTCCATCCAATTAACAGAGCTTTTTGGCATTGGCCCAGAATTGAATATAGCAAATCCTGGGCCTCAGATGGGTCGTCATTTTCTGCACTTGTTCTGAGTTTTCTCTCTGCTCTCAGAACACAGCTTTCCTCAGAAAAGTCCCTGTGGGTAGGGTCACAGAGTGCCTGCACTGCCAAAGAAGAGGACCAGTTTCAGCTCCTCGTTCTAATCTCTCACCCTGCAGCTGAAAGTGTTGCAGAAGCAAGCAGTGCACTCGGCCACAGGAAGATCCAGTACCTTACATCACTCAAAAGTGACCCTTGAACCCAGCTGAGGAATGGTACCGACTAGTTCCACTCCTTGACTGCAGGAATGCTGTCTGCTTTGCAGAGACATGAGATGATGTCAAGAAAATGTGGTGGGTTTTTTGGTGCTCCTGAGCAATATGGTGGAATATCCACTCTGCCCCTCCCCTCTCCGAAAATAAAGTTAATTTAACATTACTTACCCCAGGGTGGTGACTTAGTTAATACGATGTGGTATGATGACTTGTATAATATTTCCAGAAAAGAGTAGTGCAGGATCACTCTTCATCAATTTAGTTCTTTTCTTGTCTTGTAGACGGAAGACAATCCCCAGCTGCTGAAGTTGTTTTTACCATATGCTGAACAATACACAATTCAAGGAACAACTTCTAGCAGGGACAGTGTTTGCACAGCTTCAACTGCCTCACCCAAGGAAAGGCTCAGTTTTGGCTTACTTGGCAAGAGATGCTGCCTGTGGAATACAGGGTCTCATTTTGAGTCTGGAATGTGGCAAGACCATATGAGGACACTAATGTTTAGCCCAATGTTGGGAGGCAGGCAACTCCATTAAGTGGCTTAGTGTCTGGACCCTACTTAAGAGACACAACCAAGTCAGCATCTCTCACTGACTCCTTACAAAATGGAGTGGGCTAGTTTGGTGTTTCTCGGCTGGTTCCATGTCCTACAGTGCTGAATGTTTCCCTGTGCTCTCCCTAGAGTTCTTCTGATTCTCTTAATCTATTGGAGTTTACATGATGGCTAGTCAAGTTAATAAAATTCACTGGACTTTCATCAGAACACATCCTTCCTTTGTAGTTATTGTAGCTCATTGGGAAGAATGTAATGCCAGAACGAGCCCTACAGCATCTCCACTTCTCCAGCAATCATAAATAACCACTTTGGGCAACAAACGATATCTTGCAGTTTCGCAGGGGTAGGATGCGCAAAATGCATCAGCTGTCTTGTGTTTTCAGCCACGCCATGTTAAATCTCCTCTCAACACAGTACTTGCCACTTTGTGGGGAAAATTCACCCCGGCACAAAGTCACCACTTACCTTTATATGCCCTTCATTCACTTTGCATGGGGACAATGGGTTGATCCAACAGCAGTGGATTCCTCATCCCATCCATTTCCCCTCCTATGTACACCCTGTGCACGGTATTCAGGAATCCTCAGCCAAACTGAATTTTGTGCCCTTTCTTCCTAATCCTACCTGCTTGCATGGCAAAACCAAGTCTACAAAGGTAGGGAGCAGGGCTTGTCCTTAAAGAACATAGTTAACAAGTGTTATATAGAGAAGTCTATGAACTTACCAAAGCTTTGGGGAAGGTTTCTCCTGGATTTTGCAGGAAACCCCTATTTCTAACATAGGCTGAACCAGAAGCCTGGATTCAAACACCTTGGAGTTTTGGGAGAGTTTGGATTTAGATCCAGTCTGGGTACACAGTCAACTCAATTTGGAATTATGGTGCTGTAACCATGGCTGTTTAGTTAAGGTTGTGACCAGTTCTGTATTCTAAGCCTGAGTTCAAACACTGTCTAACTTTGCCACCAAACATAAAAAGCAAAAATCTACTTTCAGTTTGAAGTGCTTTATGCATAATCTAAGCCAAGAAGAATTTTTTTTTTTGGAAGTTCAAAAAAATCATTGGCAAATCATCCAAGCAAATGTGAAGTTAAAGGGCAGTTGAAACCAGACACATTTCTGACTTTCCTAAAAATACTGCTTCTAGAGAGGAGTGGATTTCAGCAGGTTCATGACAAACTCAGTGACCCTGTGAAGAGAACATCAAGTCTCAGAGGGAATACTGTAGATTTTGATTTGTAAACAAGTTAGCTGTGCAATTAGACCCCTACTTTGCTCACATGGTCATCACATTCGGGCATGCGAATTACTAACTGTGGTAATTTGCACACACATTTACTGGATAAGTGCATATAGTCACAGTAATTATGTCAACAAATTAGGGGTGAACCCCTAAGCAGAGGGCCTGCAAACTGCCTATCCACCACTTATGTCCCACGTCAGTCCTCAGAATAGAGTTTATGTGGGATTTAAAAGGGACTGTGGAGCCTATTCCAGCACTTTCTATGTAGTAAGGTTCTGCTTTATGTAAATCCTCTTTAGCTAGGTGAGACTCATAGCATCAAATCCTGTCCTCATTTACACCCATGAAAACCCACGGATTTAAATCTGTGAAACTGCAATTATATTTTGGCCTATTTCCTAAAACTCCAGTGAGTTTTGGGTTCCATACAAGGCACAGAATATTCCATGCCAGGGATTGGTAACCTCTGGCACATGGCTCACCAGGGTAAGGACCCTGGTGGTCCAGGCCACTTTGTTTACCTGCCACATCAGCAGGTTCAGCGGACCGCAGCTTCCACTGGCTGCGGTTCACCGTCTTAGGCCACTGGGGGCGCCGGGTAGCAGTGCGGGCAAGGGATGTGCTGGCCCCGGCTTCTTGCCACCCCCATTGGCCTGAGACAGCGAACCATGGCCAGTGGGAGCCGCGCTCAGCCGAACCTGCTGATGCAGCAGGTAAACAAACTGGCCTGGCCTGCCAGGGTGCTTCCCCTGGCAAGCCGCATGCCAGAGGTTGCCGACCCCTGCCCCATGCTATCGCCGTGGGTCCCCTGAACAGAGTGGCATGAAGTGTGACATGTGACATGAAGTTCAGGGTGACATGAAGTGATCACACTAGAACTGGATGAAATTTTTTGGCCAAAACTCTTTTCAGTAAAAACTGCAGATTTGGTGACACCAAAATATTACACTAATTTCACTTTTGCTAAATTGTTTATTTGGGGGAAGGGAGGGGATTAAACCCGAAACATTTCACTTCAACATTTTTCAAATGAAACATTTCCATTCAAAACCACTTTTTGTTTCAAAATTTCCTTTAATTTTATGTTTTAAAAATTCAAAACCATTAAAAAACGGTTAAAATCAATATGAAACATTTAGTTTGACCTGAAATAAAATTGTTTTTCCACTTTTTGAAATTTCCACCTTACCAAAAAAATCCATAATTCTCCCAGTGCTCGCTTAGGCCACATCAATATAGTATAAGATGTGGTGGTTCATAAAAGAATGCAAATCAAAGGTGAACTGTAAAGTAAAAATGAAAATTGAATTAGCCACCAATTTTGGTGCTGAATCCTACTCATCTACCCATTATGCAGGCCAGAAAAGGCATAATTAACCCTTTGAAAGTTATAGTCTCCCCTCTTTTGAATCCTCTTGGTATTGCCCATGGCACTGATGTAACCCCAGAATGCATCATTCTGCTACATTATAAAACATTCTAGATCACACAGGTTGCTATGTAATTCTTAGGGTGCATGAGGTCAAATTCTGGGAGACCTTAGGCAAACCAGGAAATTTCAAGAGAGTTTCACAGAGGGAAAGTTTGTTTCTGTGCTGTCTCCCTCACCTACACAGCCTGAATAAAGGGGCATTCAGTATACACATCTATAGGTCAATTTCTGGTTTTGCTTTCCAGTGCACTGTTAAAGATAAGCTCTCAACTAGAGGCAAGATGATAAAAGGTTAGTCCAAGAGCTTGAAGTACATGTATTTTCTTCATTGAATTTCTCTCAGATTGGCAAAAACTTATATTTAGGCAACAATTCCTGCCAAGCTTTTAGTATTTCATACAACTAACTCGGGCATGGTCTCTAATAGCAAATCATGTATTAGTATCCAGAACACATGTTTCCAATTCCAATAGATATAAAATAGAGATCGGATCTGGTTTCCACTGAACACAATGGCAGAATTCTAATTCACTTCAGTGGGAGGGAGATTGGGCCCTAAGGGAGTAAATAGCACTGCTAACGTAAAGCACAAAAATTATTAATCGGGAAATTTTAAATGTATTTAATAACTAATTATGGCACAACATAAAAGGTGACCTTTGGGGGATTGTGCAGTTGTAAATACGAGCAGAATTTAGCCCTGTACGTACATTGCATTTACTACAATTCCAGATGCAATATTTGTAACTATTTCAGTGTTAAACATAGCATACTCAGGATGTCTAATATTAACAATTGTGTCTTAAGAATTGCCGAGTTAAACTTGTTTTGCTATACTGAAATAATTCAGCTCAAGTCACCTTTGAAAACCCTGATTTTAACTTAGATTTTCCCAACCAAACTGAATTGGTTTATTTAATTTTTTAAACGTGTAAAAATCTACTTTACAAACTTAGCCACTGTCTCTGCTCTCCTGCAGCCACCTTGTTTGGAGGGGCACAAAGCAGTCTAGTGATGTATTGGGTGTGGATCCTGCACTGGAATGCAACTTCTGTCTTTCAGAGAATGCTGCCCCTCAAGGTGGGAGTGAAGGGGTTACGGCTTTAGCCATATGTTTCAAAACCAGATTGACATGGTGGGTAAAATCCTGGTCCCGCTGATACCCAGGGCAAAACCCCAATGAGGCCAGGATTTCACCTTCTGTCTCTAATAGGTCCCCATATTCTTAGGTGCTGCAGGATTCGGTGAGTTCATAGAATCATAGAATATCAGGGTTGGAAGGGACCTCAGCAGGTCATCTAGTCCAACCCCCTGCTCAAAGCAGGACCAATCCCCAACTAAATCATCCCAGCCAGGGCTTTGTCAAGCCTGATCTTAAAAACCTCTAAGGAAGGAGATTCCACCACCTCCCTAGGTAACCCATTCCAGGGCTTCACTACCCTCCTAGTGAAAAAGTTTTTTCTAATATCCAACCTAAACTTCCCCCACTGCAACTTGAGACCACTGCTTCTTGTTCTGAAATAGCAGCTCAGAACAGTGGGGGTTCCAGATGCAGTTTCTCCAGAGAGAGTGTGAGCACTAGTGCCTAAACCAAGGAACTGGCACACAGGACTGGGGCTGCTCAGACCCTCCTGCAAGGTCTGGTTTGTGCTGGTCTTCACAGACCAAACCTGGGAATTCGTTCTGTGAAGGGAGGCCATAAACCAGTCCCTTTGTGTTCTCTTGAAAGCACAATTTCAACAAACCAAAAGAACTGGTCACTTTTTCCTGTCCCAACCCCTAGGTGCCTCAGATACCACATTACAAATACCTAGAGGGCTCCCAAGTGCTAGAATGAGCCTTGATTAATTGTTGAACCTCTATTGATTGTTGGTATTGTCAAGAGCAGGGCAGGGCAGTGTCCTGTTTCTCCATCTTCTACCTTGACAGGGCCACTGTGCTTCCCAATACCCCAGGGGCTCCTCAAGGGCCTGATTCCTCCCTGCAACCACCCTAGCCAGAGGGAGAGACAGGTGGACTCTGTACCAGGCCCATGAGCAACAGCATGCCATAAATCTTAGCACAGTAGCAGGGAACCTTTAGTGATTCCCTAGCAATTGCAGATTAAACATCAAAACCCTATAATGTGTAACGCATATTATAGCTACTAGGGAACTCCTAGACTATGGCTGCATTACGAGCAAGAGGTGTGATTGCCCTGTTGGTGTATACATATTCGTGCTACACATACTACGGCTACACTGCTATTTATACTCACACTAGCTTGTTGAGAGCTAGGGTGACTATATGTACACAAGCAGGGAAATTACATCCCTAGCTCATAGTGTAGACATAGCCTTATTAGGAGATTCCCTAAACCTCCAGAGGGGAAACCTGCTTTTACTATTACTTTTTTCCTGTTTGGTTTGTCTGATTGAAATCAATTGGTTTATTTGCAATGATAATAAAAATAATAGGAGATATACCAATCTCCTAGAACTGGAAGGGAAAGGTCATCAAGTCCAGCCCCCTGCCTTCACTAGCCAGAGCAACATTTTCTCCAGATCCCTAAGCAGCCCCTTCAAGGATTGAACTCACAACCCTGGGCTTGGGGGGGGCCAATGCTCAAATCACTGAGCTATCCCTCCCATAATCTGATCTGAATGGGAAGCTATGAGGATTCTGTAATACTGTTCTTCCTCCATGGTGGCTATGTAACGGATAAGCTGGATGGGTAAGCTTCTGTTGGGAACTATAAACCTTTAGCCTCTTTCCGATGAATGAAAGTGTCAGGTTCGAAAGTGGAACAACATAGTAAAGAATAATATTTCCACCAAATCTTCTCGTTCAGTTTGCACCAAAGTCAGACCAGTTTACTTCAGCAGCTTTTGGATTCAAAAGTTTCTACAAAATGTTTTAAAAGTAATAATTGATACAATAACTAGCATAGCCTCTCCCTGCTAGTCCCATTGGGTTTAGATATAACAGGTCGTGACTGGCAGCTTTTATTTAAATAAATATTGTTTAAAACTCCTATGTAAAACTCCAGAGAAGTGCACAGACCTGCTCTGACATTTGGGAAAGACATGAAGTCAGGATCCAACATTAACCAGGTGAAAGTGAAAGTACTTTAATTTGTTTTAAAAGCTGAAGGTGCACTGATTTGGGGATCTATTTTGCAGTCAGTGATAACCATTATGTTGTAGGGGACGGGAAAACCATTCATACACATTCTTAGTTGTGTGAAGATTTGGTACCATGTGAAGATCTTGTATCACACAATTTTCATATTCATTACATAAAAAGCTATTTCTAGATATTTGGAACCTTGCTCTCACTGCAAACAAGATCACTGGATATCTTGGACAAATTAATCTCTGTTGTGACTGCACTACAGACCATGAAGTTACACTCTTATAACAAGTATTCTTTAAAAAGTCTGTATTTCGTCCTACCAGCCAAATTCAGCCTAGCATAATCCCAGTGGAGACAACAATATACTTGTTTTCTTTTTTTTAGCAGACCTTTTGCTCTTTTAGTAGATGTATTTGCTTAAGTGAGTCCACCTCATCTATGGAAGCTTCTCTTCAGTTCCTTAGGGTTTAATGGGTCATAGGAAATTGGACACTGGCAAAACCAAATATCTCCTGGATAGTCATGCTGGGGGATGTAAAACCACATCCTAATGACAAATGTACATGAACACCAACTGTACCAAAGGGGATCTCAAAAAGGCATTCAAGTAATAGTTGGACTGAACATCTGCCTATGTCAGAGTCCATTTCTAAGCCTGAAAATAATCAGGAAGGCCCATCTCCAATCACCTACCTTCTCAAATAACCTTTTGATAGCTGCTACTTGTTTTCAAAGGGTAACTGATTAGGAATTATTGATATAATACTTCAAGATTTCATAAGATTCTGTCATTAAAATGAGATCTGGCCCTGGGAAAAATGCCTCCTGCCAAGAACAGAACCATGAGGAGACAATGGCCATATCTGTGCAGTACATGTCAGCACATTGCCTTGCCATTTGTCAAAGAAGAGAACGTAACCAATTAGGCCCAAACAAAAACGTGAAACAAACGAGTCAATTTTCTGAAGCTGTTCATATTGAAGAGAGGGGAGGGGAAAGTATGAATTTTATTTTACTTGTCTATAACCAAAGTTTTGAAGTTTTCAAGTCCAGAATCGTTTATTAGCTTGGCAACTCTGCTAAAGGGGAAAAAAGAGAGACAGGAATCTGCAACAGGAATTTGAACAAAAACCAATCTCTGCCATTAGCATTTCTTTGATGGTCCTTTGGTTTATTGTTGTCTGTTAACTTCTGTATAATCACATAATTGTTACAACATTCTTATAAATAATGCATTTGAAAGAGAAAGTAAACAGTGTGTCATGTTCTGTTCTCCAGTGGATTCTGTGTGGCCCTCCTTGTAGCCCCTTCCTGGCCAGGGCCCTCTTGGTTTTAATTTCATACAAGCCACCTGTGCTGGTGAACCTTTCAATGAGCCCTTGGTCTGCCAACTGTTATTATGAACTACATCAAAATAATTTCTAAGTACAATTCCTTCTGTTTTCTTTCCCTTTCAAACACTTAAGAATTTAAAAAACAAAAGCCCTCAGCATTTGACACAGTTTCAGTTCCAAGATCTAAAGCCAGTTTTGAGTATAGGTAGAATAAAGAAAACTGCATTTGGATATAAAATCCTGGGATTTTACCAACATGCCTATGCCTGGATCTCAACAGTGTTTTATAAACTGTCATTTTTCAGACTTATCTTACTGAATTCTCCTCTTCTGCCAGGTCCTCTGGGTCTGTGCTGATCTCTTCTGAGTGCAAGTTACCAGGAAACATACTCTATTCAGAGTGTAGCTATAATAAACAGTCGTAAAAAGAGAAGAATAAAAATATAGATCTATAGGTGTCAGAATCTCTTATTTAGTAAGATAGGGTTATAGGTCTGCTAGTATTTTGGCTACTTCCTCAGGCACACTGATTTACGTTATATTGCTAGAAGTCTCTCACACACAAAGGCCTAATATTTACTGCCTGTGTCACATGCAGCTCACACACCGATGCTCCAATGAATGCCAAGAGAAAACATAAATCTAAGCTGTCAAGGGTTAGCATTAGCCAGGCTGGACATGTGGTTGCTGATCTGGCTGATGGATTGCAGTTCAACCCAATCCTGTAACTCAGAGGCCCATTTGGACCCTGGGTCCTAGATGTGGCCATATACTACCACTCCTGAAGCTGTAAAACCCGCTTCCCTGGACACCAGGAAGGCGTCATCAGTGAAGCATTGCATGCACTCAGTGCTTCACTCAGGTGTCTTCCTCAGTCAGGAAGGGGATGATCTCAGCTGACAGTTCTGAAATGGAGCTGTTGCTTGGGAGAGGCAAATATTAACTCTGTGTGTCCTTTCCTTGTACTATACCAACAACCTCCTCCCTCCCCAACCCACCATCAGCTGTCCCACCTTCCTTTTCTACCCACCTACTCATAAGGTTCTTTATACATTGGGGACATATCCTAGCCTCCCACTCATTCCTCACATGGTCATTTCATGGGGCTTATTGAGCCTCAAGGCAGCAGTAGCTGCAATGGTCCCTATGTGGCCAAATAAGACCACTATCTAAGGAGTGGCACTGGGGGCTGCTCAGGATATGAGGATCTATGTTACATCAGGTCCCTGCTTCCTCAGGCAGTTCTGCAGGTCCCAACCATGAAATGGCCACAAAGGAACTCCCTTCCCCTGGCACTCTGAGCCTGACTGATCTAACATTTCGAGGTCTTATAGCATGTTACACAGACACCATATCTGGAGAAGATATACTGTATTCTTCATGCAACAAAAGAAGTTAAATCCCTGCTTTGAGTGCAAAACAGAACCCAACCTGAACACACAGGCACTACTGTGGCTCCATAATCCCACTGATATATAAAACTATAGAGTAAGTCAATTTATAGCTTGTTTACGCTAGACACTTTTTCCCCACCACTGAGGCTACTGGTTCTGCTCCAATAGTGGTAACAAAAGTGGAAGCACCAGCAGCTTCCCATGTTTTCACCTAGATGTGCCCTGAACAGAACTCTGTGCTTAAAATGCCAGCAAATCCTTGGAGTTCTCACTACACTTGTGATTCCACTGTTGTTACTGCCAGTAGAACTGAACCAGTGATAGCAAGGGTGGGAAACTTGTGGCAAAAAAGCCTGGAGTAGGCACAACCTGTGACTGTATAGTTGTAAACAGATCATCTCGTATTTCTGAAATCCCCTTCATTGATTTTATCTATTGTGAGAAAACCTTTGTCTCTTGGGTCATCATATCAACAGCCTTTCTGTTTCCATGAAAACAGACTTGTGTTTTCTATTGTCTTTAGGTGATAAGATCAGGCTTTGAACTTAGATACATTGACATATAGCAGTGTCTGGTAATTCCCTGGTCTAAAAGGAATAAGGGGCACAATAAGAAACACAGCATTAATTTTGCCTACATTTGCTTCTCTGTGCTTCATTAGGCGCTTAGCCAGTAACTAGTCAGGTGCAAAGGAGCAAGGACCTAAATATGGGCCTCAGAGGACCCATATTCCATCTGTAAGGGGTAAGGGTGAACTGCAAGCCAAGTTCATTTAGTTCCCTTTACATAATTGTCAGCTTCACTCAAAGCAGTTTCTTCTCCTTGATGGCAAGGGAAGACAGTCAATTGTTGTTCCGTTCACTTCATCACATAAACCCATTTGACAGGCATGACAGCAACTGCTTGCTAATTATGAAGCAAAATTTGCAGTACAAGGTTTGTTGTGTCCACAGTCTCTGGGACAATCCTGTGATTGTTTTATGAGAAGATTGGGCAGTCAGGGTTCAGTACTTTCACTTCAATTATCCCCATTTGCTGTCATGGCTTGGAGCTGTTCTAGTGGAATGAAGAAAACAAAATAATGAGCTCTGCTCCCACCCCTGGGAGCAGTGTCTGAACCCTGAAGAATTTGGTTGGTCCTATCTTTGCTAGGCACTATTAAAGATATTATTAGAGTAGTGCCCAGTAGCAGTATTGGAGCTAAGGGTCTGTTAGCACTTCCATGTTATTTCCAGGGATTCATAACTCAGCTGCAAAGATTTGTGCCAGGGTGAAATTTGACATAAAATCTCAGTCTGGGAAGAGTTCTATTTATTTTACAAAGGATCAACTAATCTAAAAAATAACAATGTGGAGATTACTAGTTGGTTCATCTGTTTGTTCAAGAATTGCATTTTTTCTAATTATTCTTTCAGGCGATTAAGACAAAATAATTTCTCAAACTTAGGAGGGGAAAAAAGTCAAGGACAGAATTATTTCATTTAGAAAACAGGATAATTTGAATGTGCATTTGGTACACAAAAAGGATGTTCTTGTCGCTACAGCACAGGACTGGCACTCAGGCAATTGATAGATTTTTAGGGCCAGAAGAGATCATTGTGATCCTCTAGTCTGACCTGTATATCACAAGCCATAGAATTTTGTCAGCTAATTCCTGCCGCAAGCCCATAGTTTCTGCTTTAGCTAGAGCACACGCAGTCTTGATTTACTTTCTCCAAGTGATGGAGATTCCACTACTCCGCTAGGTAAGTTGTTCCAATGATTAATTACTCTTAATTTAAAAATGGCACCTTATATCTGATCTCGAGTCATCTGTCTTCAACTTCCAACTCTCGTTTTGCCTTTAATCAATTAGACCTACCTCCTATCAGATATTTTCGTACCAATTCTAGAGATCTTGGTTCTATTCCCAGCTCTGCCGGAGGCTTCCTGAGTAACATTGGACAAGGCACATTAATCTTTATGCCTCAGTTCCCCCATCTCTAAAATGGAGATTATAATATTTCCCCGCTTCACAGTGATTTGGGGAGGCTAAACCCACTATGGGCCCAATCCTGTAAATGGCTGCATGCTAAATTCCCCTCTGAGTTACTGCCTCAAAGGACTGAGCCATGTGTGGGCCTTGGCAAGCTTAGATGGAAGTGCAAAGCATTATTGTTTTCTGCTCACATCTTTGTGAGATTTTCAGTATGTGGACTGAGTGCACTAGTATAGCTGCTGTCCTGGCATAGCAACTCAGAGTATATTGTAACACCTAAACGCTCCCCAAGTGCACTTTGACAGCACCAGAAACACTGCTGTCTTTTCTCCCTCTATGCAGAATCTACACATATGTACAGATTTATAAGGTAGACAACTATACTGCAGGATGCGGGGTATGTCAATAGACCACATAAATTACCTGAAACTCCCCCACCGCACTTGGGTATTCTAAAATAGATGTTAGTGACAAGTACCCATGTCCATGATAGTCTGTAAAGACTTTATTGTTGTTGATTCATGTTTTGAGGTATATCATAAGTGCTTGTTGACAGATTGTGTCTTTTCCCCTTTCACAGAGATTGCTGGAGCTTTGACTGAAAAAACTCTTAGGTTTATAGATGGGAGGAGAACTAGGGAAAATGTGAGGTTTTACCAAAGCTCTAGAATATCTCAGCAAGTTCTGTTTATTTTGCATAAACATTTCAGAAGGTTTTCCCCCCAAAAAGTAAAAAAATATTTATTTCCTCCTCCCCACCCCCCATCCTTGCTCTACACCCCTTAAAGTTCACTGAGGGTTCGATTTCCTCAACCCAAGAACTTTTAAAGGGCTAGAAATGATAGGTTTTCCTATCTATCTGCCAAAAGGGGTAAAGGATCATAAGAGGACAGCGGAAGGGGGTAGGGATGGAAATAGGGCAAACAGCGACTCTGAAATCAGTAGAAGTGCAACATCAGTATTAACCTCAGGGCATGTTAATTCCATGCATCTTGCTGTGCAAAGAAAGAACTTCAGAGAGGGCATAGGAGTCCCCAGCTGAATGCCCACACATTGGGGCCTAGATTTTCTTGCACCAGTCCTGCTGCTATTTATAATTATAGAAAATAATACAGTTCCTTTATTTGTTCATATTTATTTTTAATTTTTTATGTAATATTTCATTGAGGTCTTTGGTTGTTTTACACAGCCCACTAAATAAATGTGAAGAATTATTGGAAAATCATTTATACCACCTAACACCTGAACACTAACAGTTTATTTCCCATGATGTGGAAACTCAGTTAAAGTCCACATACGAATCCAATTAACAACACAGGCATTGCATAGTAGATGCAACTTCCCAGGGGATTTAAATACCTACATAGGGAGAGGATTTGGGAGTCAAGGGCTCCTTAGTCTAGCAGACAAAGGCATGACAAAAATCAATAGCCGGAAGCAGAAGCTAGATAAATTCAGGCTAGAAATAAGGCATAATTTTTTAAATAGTGAGAGTAACAAATCAGTTCTAAAAGACATGTTGCAGTTCAACCAGGGGTTATGGCCTTGATACAGGAATTGCCAGACAATATTCTGTCCTCTGTATCTATGCAGAAGGTCAGGCAATCATAGTGGTCTCTTCTGGTTTTAAAGTCTATGAGCCATTTGACAGAAAACAGAGGATTTGCAAAATTCACAATGAGACTCAGTCTCTGAATTATTTCAAAGTTTAGGGATGTTCGTGCCAGATGATTGATTTTCCTGTAACAGGAACCCTTCACTGCTTTCAGCTGTAGCTCTTAAATTATTTTACCATTGAGGTAAGGTCACTTAACCTTACAAGGCGAGTTTAGGCCAAGGGCAGGTCTAAACTAGGATCAAAGGTGTATTTGTCCAAAATCAGTTAAATTATCTTTTGTCCTAGTCTAGACACACCCTTGGGCACAGACCAAGGTAAGCAGTAGTACAGAATTACATCATTCCAAGGGGAGCATTGGGAGGCATTCTCCGGGCATTCCCAGTGGTGCACCTACTCTGCCTTTTTGTAAGTTGTTCCAATAGTGACAGGTTTCAGAGTAGCAGCCGTGTTAGTCTGCATTCTCAAAAAGAACAGAAGTACTTGTGGCACCTTGTGGCTGTAGCCCACAAAAGCATATGCTCAAATAAATTTGTTTGTCTCTAAGGAGCTCACCTTAACTAATCACTTGTTAGAGTGTGTATGGTAACACCCATTCTTTCAAGTTCTCTGTGAATATAGATATCTTCCTACTGTATTTTCCACTGCATGCATCCGATGAAGTGGGCTATAGCCCATGAAAGCTTATGCTCAAATAAATTTTTTAGTCTCTAAGGTGCCACAAGTTCTCCTGTTCCAATAGCAAGTTACTCACTGGGCAGCTCCATTGGGTGGGATCATACAGTAACAGTAGAGACAGGTTTGAATGCACAAGCCAATAGTCACAGAGATTGCAGTAGTCAAACATTGTCACCAGCCAACCAGCCAACCCAATGCCAGACAAGTAGATGTCAGGAACGAGGGGCTGTAGTTGAGCCTGTCACTTACTTAGCAGACTAATGAACCCAGATAGACTACAGCAGAACTGCCTGATTGGCTAACCTGCCTGGCTGGTTGAAGGGAGCCATTAGGCATGCTCTTAAGCCCAGCAGCATCAGCAGGTCACCAGCTGATCAAAGCTTATGCCTGCAGCTATGATTGCTCCTGTGCCTGCTTTGTTCCCAGCCTTGCTCCTGACCTGTTCCAGTCCTCTCCAGTCCTGTTCCCCTGCTTGGTTCCTTAGTCCAGCTCTGACCACTAGACCTGACTGTCCAACACTCCAACCACTAGGACTGACCACTCATGCCCCAGTCTTGACAGTTTGAGCAGCCTAAACAAATATGAGGAGGGACAGGTTCTGCTACTGAGATGGACCACACTAAAGCGAACATCTCCTTATTAGGGCTAGTAGTCACTTTGAGGAACCTATAGACCCAGATCAATGTCCTGCGGGCACAAGCCGCAGCATCTAGGAGAACCAAAGATTCCCTGGATGGACAAGTTCAATGATGACCATGACAAGTTCCTTGTGTTTTTAAACCAGCTCCATCTCCTCACCTCATCATCACTATGACTGTCCCATTGAGCTCAATCCAAAACTGAGGTCCCCCTTGGCTATATCTACTCCCTCTCATCACCTGAGTTGCAACTGCTCTGAAAGAACCTGGAAAAGTGGTTCACTCATCCCTCCATGTTTCCCAGTCTTCTTTGTGACTAAGAAAGACAGCTCCCTTCAGCCTTGTGTGGATTACCAGGTATTGAACAAAGTAACTATCAGAAATCAGTACCTCCTATGGCTCATCAATTAGCTCTTTAACAGACTTTGCTCCACCAAAAGTCTTCACTAAGCTGCACCTCTGTGGGACCTAAGATGTAGTCCAGATATGGGAAAGAGACGAGTAGAAAACTGCATTCTACACCCAATATGGGCACTTTGAGTACCTATTGTTGCCTTTTGGGCTGTGCAATACTCCAGCAACATTCCACCACTTTATTAATGATATCTTTATGGACATATTGGATCAATTCATTGTTGCTTAACTTGACAGTATCCTCAATTTTTTCCAAGAACCAAGTCCTTCATGACCAACATAGTGCTGAGTCTTGGAGACGCTCCACCAGAACCACCCCTGGGTAAAACTCAAGAAGAGAAACTTTGATCAGAACATGATTGAGTTCCTTGGATATATTGTTTCTCTCAAAGTGTTAACTATACATCTGTGCAAGATAACTGTCATTTCCAACTGGGTGGCTCTGACGGACACACAAGGGGTACAACAATTCCGGGTTTCGCCAACCTTTACTGGCATTTTGTCTAGGAGTTTTCACATAGGATATCCACAATATTCGGAAGGGAATCTGATTCATCTGGTCCTCGGAGGCCCAGTGCACCTTCAAACAACTGAAAAAGGCTTTTACCTCAGCCACTATCCTCGTCATCCAGACCCACCAAGCCCTTTAGAGTAGAAACCATGCATCTTGCTATGTCATTGGAACAGTGTTATTCCAGCATACAGGTCTCAGCATAACCAACTTCACCTGTTAGCAATTAAGGCAGCTTTTGAAAAATGGCGTCACCCCCTGGAAGAGGCCCAGTTTCCACTTCACTTACTGACCACAAAAACCTAGACTATCTCTGCACAGCCAGACACCTCAATCAGCACCAAATCTGTGGCTCCCTCTTTTTTGCCCTATTCAACTTTGTGGTGACCTACAGCCTGGGGGCAAGAAATGGAAAAGTAAATGTGCTGTTCCTTAAGAATGAATGGCTGAACCCAGCACTGAACCTTTTTTCACAGTTCCTAAATCATTCAAATTTGTTAATGGAACAGTGGATAGTTGTCTGATGCTTTCCATTTGGTCTCTGTTGCCTCATGATCCATTCACCACCAGATCTGTCAGACATTGGGTAATGAAGATACCCAGCTAAGCTCAGAGTTCCAGCTGCAGGATATGATCCTCTATTACAAGGAGTACATTACATCCCAGAAGGGCAGCCTAGACTTAAGATTCTAAAACTGTGACATGACACACCACTTATGGGTCACTTCAGTGAATCTAAAATGCTTGGCTTGGTTTCATGGAATTTCTGGTGGCCAAACCTATGCTCTGATGTCAAGAAGTATGTAAATTCTTGTGATCTTTGTTCTTGATCCAAGACCCCATGTTCAAAGCTGATCAGTGTCCTCCAGCCCTTGCCCATTCCTCCCCACTCCAGTCCATCATCTCTCTAGACTTCATTGTGAAGCTGCCTGCCTCTCATGGGTGCACAGTGCTGCTGTTCACAGTTGGCCTCCTGAGCAAGATGGAGCATTTTGTTCCTTGCAACACAATCTCTACTGCCCAGCAAACTAGGGCAGTTTTTTTTTGGAAAATCTCTTCCAGTTGCACAGATTGCCAACTCGTATCATGTCCAACTGAGGTCCACGGTTAATTTGGCACTTTTGGCATATGTTTTTCAAGCTTCTTGATGTGGAGCTCCTTACCTCATTGGCATATCACTGAGAGACCAATAGGCAGATGGAATTGTTCAATCAGATCCTTGAACAGTATTTCTGTTGTTTTCTGACTTACCATCAAGACAAGTGGGTCCCAAGGCTACCATATGCAGAGTTTGCCTACAATAATTAAACCCATGCCTCCACCCAACAAAATCCATTCTATGCCAATTATGGCTTCCATCCATGCTTGCACCCAGCCCCTGGGTTCCTCAGAACTGCAGCCGCAGATCTGGTTACCCATCTGCACCAAGTACAACACGAACTCAAAGAACATTTGAGGCCTGCTAAAGAAGCTTATAAGTGCCATGCCAACCAGGATCACCAAGCTGTACCCAACCTTGTAGTAGGTGACAAGTCTGCTTATCAATGCGGAACCTGAGATCAATCCACCCATCACCCAAGTAGGATAACCAATTCTTAGGCCCATTCGCAATCCTGGAAAAAACTAACCCAGTGACATTTAGGTGCAGCTACCTGAGTCACTGAAGATTCATCCAGTATTCCATGCTTCCCTCCTTAAATTATACACAGAGAACCCATTTCCAACTAGTTTCAACCCACCCCCATAATCATCCAAGGGCAAAAAGAATACCTTGTCCTGCAGATTCTGTAATCCAGCTGAGTTCAGGGTAAACTCCAGTACCTGGTGGAATGGGAAGGTGATAGTTCAGAAGCCCAAGCCTGGGAACCAGTGGAGAATATCCATGAGCTGGACCTGCCAAGGAAATTCCACCAAACTCATCCCAAGAAGCCAGGTCTCGGTGGCACTAGAACTGCCCTTGAAGAGAGGGTATTGTCAGGAATGCTGGCCTGCGGCTGAGCCTGGGACTAGCCAGTTCAGTCTCCCAGCAGACTAATGAGCTCAGGTGTGCTATAGCAGAACAGCCTGATTGGCCGACCTACCTGATTGGTTGAAGGGAACAAGTAGGCATGTTCTCAAGCCTAACAGTACCAGCAGGTCAGCAGCGGCTCAATGCTTATGCCTGCAGCTGCAATTGCTCCTGTGTCTGCCTTGTTCCCAGCTTTGCTTCTGTCCTCCTTAGCTTGGTTCCTGACTTTGGCTCTGACTCTCAGCCTTGTTCCTGGCCTCTGACTCCAGCTCCAACCACTAGGCCAGACAGCCCACCATTCCAACCATTTTACATGACAGCCCACGCCTTGGTCCTAACAGTAGTGATTTATAGGTATCATGTCAAATATTGGTTTTAAGGAAAGGAGGGATTTAAAAGAAAATAAAGTGGTGGCTTTTCCAGTTTTGCTAGGAAGTTCTCCTCAATGGTAAGGTAAACCTGGAGAAAGCATGAAAGAGCTTGTGGGGAACAGAAGACACTTTAAACCTGTATCATTGCAGAGCAAAGGTGGAAGCTGATGTCATGATAAGAAATGGGATTTGAAAGTTAGGGTGGAGTGAAATGATCAATGTTCTTAAAGATGAGGATAAGAATTTTGTATAGGGTGCAATGGAGAAAAGGAAGGCAGTGGAGAAACACAAAGAGGATGGAGTGGTCAAAACAACAGGCCAGAAAGAAAGCCCATGAATGCACATAAGGAAGCCACAGTTGGAGTCAGCAAAGCCAGAGACGGAGAGATTACAGTAATCAAGATATCAGATAAAGGCCTATGTAAGAGTTAAGCAAATAACATGTTGCAAGGAATTTATTCAACACATTTAATCTCCTTTTCTGTTTGTTAATTGTCTGAATAGCTTATAGTTTTCATATAGTTAATTCCTTATTCAAAATTCATTGTGGAATCAATTCCATGAGTAATTATTGGCCCGATAATCATTCACAAGCAGATGACTGGAAGCAACTGATATTTGAAATTCAAGATGAGATGAATAATTTGCTTTTACACATAGGTCACGCACAGTAACTGTGTCACACACAAAAAAAGTGATCTTTATTGCCTGACACAAGTCATGTGACACAGACCTTGGTTACTATCACATGGTAGGGGTTATACCCACTGACTCTAGTGGCTACTGTTACAGTATGGTGTCACTTCCCTGATCGTGGGTGTAACCCTTAGCATCAAGCAGCAGGTGGTTTGTGTCTGTGCATACTTGCATTTACAAATTCAAAATTAGATTTCAATGGGTATTCTTCCTTACCGGTCATTTAAAGTGAACATTCCTGCCAGTAAGTTTGTTTGCTAGATTGTCTATGGAACATGAACACAAAAAAGGGCCATGAACAGAGCAAACTGACTTCGATTTTTTAGTTGAGTGAAGGCTCAGGGAACAAGTGTGCTAGCAGGAACACTTAGGGAATTATGGAGCGAATTTCAAAGTATTTTCTCAGCTCTGCTCAAAAGGTGTGGACAGTTCAGAACTGATTCAGATAAGGATCTACATTTTAGGTGCTAGTGCAAACTGCATTGAAAAGTTAACTATCCTTTCATTAAGTGAAACTCTGCCTATTACAGTACATATGCAAATCATAGTCAATGAACCCCATCTCATAGAAATGGGAGTATTAACATTAGTCAAGGATAACACAGATTTAGTTTATGGTAAAGTACAAAGAAAATCAAGCAACATACTCCGTCAGGGAGCGCTGTTTGCAGCTCCTGTCACCAACACCACACTTTATTTTGAAGAGCCACCTCACACATGCCTCATTTATGAAATACAGCCTGCATTCTGCGCATGGAAACAAATCAAAAGAAACAAGTTTCAAAGCCAGGGCATCAAGATGAGCAATAAAGTGACTGAATGAAGATCAGTCTCCAGCGTGAACAATAGATTTTGTTTTAAAGGCAACTTTTATGGTTGCTATTCTTTGAAGAAGTGCCTCATTTCAAGTCTCAAGAGCAGCCTCAAATCCGGAATCAGCCCAAAAGCTGTTCCATTTGAGTGAACTACATGTCTTAACATGACTTTATTGCATTTCCTATCCTGGTGGGGATCACTGGAGACTGGAAAATGCATGCTGTCTATGTGGGATCATTAGGAAAGCATTTGGAAGTTGTGCAATATCCTCAGAGTTGTATCATTAATAGTTTCCTTTGTGGTCATTCTGAGGAAAAACAGGTTTTCTTAAGCAAATATAAAACTGTTTGAACAAATATCCCCTAGAGCACTGGACAGGCAAACCCTTGGGAATTCTGAAACTCCTTTCTCCCTCCTCCCTCCAGAGAGGAGTTTTTCTAGATTTTTATAGGCAGCAGCCTGACGTCTGGTGGTGGCTTTCTGGCAGCAGAGCTGGGGTGGTTGCATGAAAAGAAATAGAAACTCACGAGCACCACTTAAACAGATTTCCAGTCTTCTCAGTTACTGTCCTGTTATTAAGCCTGCCACCGCTGGTCTTACTCCCTATCGACTAACTAGTGTCCAGTCCTATCTACCCACACCTCTATGCTCCTCCAAGTGTGGTGAGCGAACAACATTTCATTGTTTTGTGGTGGTTGGTTGGTTGTTTTAGTCATCTCCTGTTATGCTCTGCCATGCAAGAAGCCTGTCTACACTCTGGTTGAAGCCCAGCTAGAAATAACCGTGGGTTTGGCAAGATCTCCATAAGCAGTGTGGGAAAGGATTTTGTTTTCTCAAGATGCTTCTGTGCCAAACCATGCAACTCACACTCTCTTGGTAACCTGTTATATGATTTCCCAGAAGGGAGAGGGGAGTGATCTGTGTCCACGTGGGTCAGGGGAACCATCCTAGAGCCTTGCTATAAACACAAAATAATAATAAAGAAATCCTCCATTGCTTCTCTTTCCCCTTATGTTTCCATGTTGTCTATGTAGACTGTAAGCTCCGAGAGACAGAGACCTCTCTTATTTTCTGTCTGAAAAGCTCTTAGAGCACTTTGGGGCATAGTATAAATAAAATACATAAATAAAAATATATATTAATATTAATATTGGTAATAACGAGAACCTGTTTGCTCACATGGTCTCAGGCACAGTATGGACAGATCTCAGCTGGCATGAGTGCACAGTTTAGCAGTTACTTTTAATAGATTTTTAAGGCCACAAAGAACCATTATAATGTCTAATCTGACCTTCTGCATAGCACAGGCCAGAGAATTTCATCCAGTATTCAACAGTGATGTTCCAGTGCAAGTCAGAAGCAGTAAATACATATTTTAAACAAAAGGTGCACCAAAAGTAGCTCTGTAGTCTGAAAGCTCGTATCCAAAGCTCATTAAAACCAACTGGAATCTGTCCACTGACTTCCATGGGCTTTGGAGCAGTCCCCCCGAGGAGATACATTTTTCACTGTTCACCAGACATCAACTTTGTTTGAGAAGCCTGGTCTACACTACACGTTTAAACTGAATTTAGCAGTGTTAAACTGAATTAACCCTGCACCCGCCCACACAAATGAAGCCCTTTCTATCGATATAAAGGGCTCTTTAAATTGATTTCTGTACTCCTCCCTGATGAGGGAAGCAGCGCTGAAATCGGTATTGCCATGTTAGATTAGGGTTAGTGTGGCCGCAATTCGACGGTATTGGCCTCCGGGCGGTATCTCACAGTGCACCATTGTGACCAGTCTGGAAAGCAATCTGAACTCAGATGCACTAGCCAGGTTGACAGGAAAAGCACCGCGAACTTTTGAATTTCATTTCCTGTTTGCCCAGCATGGAGCTCTGATCAGCACGGGTAGCAATGCAGTCTCAAATCCAAAAAGAGCTCCAGCATGGACCATACGGGAGATACTGGATCTGATCGCTGTATGGGGAGACAAATCTGTTCTATCAGAACTCCATTACAGAAGATGAAACGACAAAGCATTTGAAAAAATCTCCAGGCTATGATAGACAGATGCCACAGCAGGGACTCAGCACAGTGCTGCATGACAAGCGTAACGGAAAGCCAAAGAATCAAATGGACGCTCATGGAGGGAGGGAGGGGGGACTGAGGACTCCAGTTATCCCACAGTCCCCGCAGTCTCCGAAAAGTATTTGCATTCTTGGCTGAGCTCCCAGTGCCTGAAGGGTCAAAAACATTGTCCGGGGTGGTTCAGGGTATATCTCGTCAACTTACTCCCCCTCCTCCCCGTGAAAGAAAAGGGAAAAAAAAATTTCTCACCTTTTTTCAGTGTCACCGTATGTCTACTGCATGCTGCTGGTAGACGCTGTGCTGCAACGCTGAACAGCAGCATCCGCTCCCCTTTCTTTCCTGATGGCAGATGGTACAAAATGATGGAAAACTGTCCTCATCATTCTGTGAGTGCTCCTGGCTGGCCTCGGTGAGGTCGGCCAGGGGCACCTGGGTAAAAATGGGAATGACTCCTGGTCATTCCCAGCAGATGGTACAAAAGGCTTGGTAACCATCCTCATCATAGCAGCTGGAGGCTGACCTCCATCATCTCCCCCACCCCCCTTTCATGTCTAAAGAAAAGATTCTGTACTCCCTGGACTATCATAGCAGCGAGAGGCTGCGCTCCTCTCCCCACCACCCTTTAATGTCCTGCCTGGACTATCATAGCAGCTGGAGGCTGCCTCCCCCTCATTTTATCTCACTAACAAGTCAGTGTTTCTTATTCCTGCATTCTTTATTACTTTATCACACAAATGGGGGGACACTGACATGGTAGCCCAGGAGGGTTGGGGGAGGAGGGAAGCAACGGGTGGGGTTGTTGCAGGGGCACCCCCAGGAATGGCATGCAGCTCATCATTTCTGCGGGATCCCTGGGACTCTGACAGGGAGCAGCTGTGCTCTCTGGCTCTCTAGTAGACTTGCCCCATATTCTAGGCAGGACTGACTCTATTTTTAGACAAAACATAAAGAAGGGAATGACCCAGGGAGTCATTCCCATTTTTGTCCATGCGCCCCCAGCCGACCTCAGCGAGGCCAGTCAGAAGCACCCATGACAGCAGCAGATGGTACAAAAGGATTGATAACTATCATCGCCAATTTCCAAATGTAAACAGTACAAAATGATTGATAACCATCATCTCATCGCCAATTTACAATGGCAGATGGTGCAATAGGGATGGTAACCATCTCTGCTACCTTGCAAAGGCAAATGAATGCTGCTGTGTAGCAATGCAGTACCGCCTCTGTCAGCAGCATCCAGTACACATACGGTGACAGTGACAAAAGGCAAAACAGGCTCCATGGTTGCCATGCTATGGCGTCTGCCAGAGCAATCCAGGGGAAAAAGGGCGCAAAATGATTGTCTTCTGTTGCTTTCATGGAGGAAGGATTGAGTAACGACATTTACCCAGAATCCCCCGCGACACTGTTTTTGCACCATCATACACTGAGATTTCAACCCAGAATTCCAGTGGGTGGGGGAGACTGCAGGAACTATGGGATAGCTACAGGATAACTACCCACAGTGCAACGCTCCGGAAATCAACGCTAGCCTCAGTACATGGATGCACACCGCTGAATTAATGTGATTAGCGTGGCCACATGCACTCGACTTTATACAATCTGTTTTAAAAAACTGGTTTCTGTAAAATCCAAATAATCCCATAGTGCAGACATACCCAAAGAGTTTTTAAAATTAAATTTCCACTGACTCCTTTGGGTGGTCTCTGCGCTGTTGTATTGGGATCTCAACAAAGCCACAGAGCCAGCTCAGAAACTCTGTGCCAGGTACCTCCCTGCAGTTAGAAGACTAACTTTACACTTACACCTGAAACCAAAACAGGCCTTTGCCTTTGACAGTTTATTCATGGTCAGAAATACTTCCCGCCAGAATGCTGCCTGGGTTTAGGGAGCTGAGTGACACTTTCTCCTGCCACAATAGGTGAAAAATCTACCAGTGTAAAAACTACATAAATCCTTTGACACCATCACCCTCTGCCATAGTGTGAAATGCACAAAAATATCCCTCCAACATTTACTAGTACAATCAACACAGGCAGCAAAACACAGTTTGCTAGATAATCCCAATACACTATAACACCCACAATCAGTGGCATGGTCTGAATCTACCCCTGTGGGGATCACAGTCTTTCTTCAGATGGAGGTACAGGCTTTACAGTCCACATTTACTTATGGGCAGTGGAAAAAATACCACTGACCAACAAATTACCAAAAGCTTTAGGTAACAAAACCCTGACTTAAATATTCACAGGAGGCAGACTGAAAGGTGCCAGCCTGTAAGCTTGTCATGACTTCTGTTTCTGGCAGACTTCAAATACAGTTCTAATAATAACTGTTGGTACCTAGTATGAGTCAAAAAGGGGAAGGAGGGATACTGATTAGTTAAAAATTAGATCAATCTGGCTACAGCATTCAGGACTGTGAAAAATTTCTCACCCTGAGCTCCGCAGTTAGGTTGACTTGACTCCCAGGGTAGACAAGGCTATGTCAGCAGAAGAATTCTCCACCTCTCAGGGGGATGGATTAACTACCTCAATGGAAAAACCCTTCCGTCAGTACAGGAAGCATCTACACTCTGGCGCTACAGCTGTGCGACTGTAGCAGCTGTTGTGTAGACGTGTGCTTCTTCCCAACAGCAGGTGAGGCCAAAGGAGGCAGGAAACATTCCGAGAAGCATGCACCCAGGTGCAAAGAAAAAGCTGCAGTAATGAGGCACTGGAAATACATGCCAACATTGACAAAAGGAATGGACAAAGTGCTGACTGATACATCCAGTAGTTCAGCCAGAATAAAAAGACTATATTCATACCATGATTTCTAGAAGAAAGGGACTTTGATGAACATTTTCTATGTAGAACTGCAGGGCTCCAGATATGTGATAAGACACAGTGTATTCCTCCCAGCACCGAGAAGCATTATGGGCCTGGCTTTGACCCATTGCAATGCTCACTGACTTCAGTGTTCAGCACCTTTGAAAGTCAAGACCATATGCTCAACTCAGGCACTGAACCTTTCCTTCCCCTCCACTGGGGATTTGAGCTGTACCTTGGCCATAAATGGATTACAGCAAGGCTTCCCAAGCTTTAAACTGTATTCGTACGACACAGCAGGAACCACAAATCCTACAACAATTTCAGAAGAGCTTTTCCAGAAGTGTTAGCAAGCAGCCACAGAATCCTTTGGGTTGGAGGAAACCCTGCTGCACCCCTACACTTCATAATGTAGTGTGCACAATGCAGTGGAGTAGGACTGATCTCTATTCCTAAACCCTAGATTTGAAAGCCAAGGAGAGCCAGTATTTGGAGCGGGGGGAGAGACACAGCTCTGCCTCCTCTGCTAGAAGCACAGGGATAACTCACCCTCCTTTCTCTGTCCTGGGATGGCAGCATCCCTCCACAGCTCCCCCTACTTCACATTTGAAGTGAGAGCTCCCCCACTTGTTAGGATCACCTTTAACCACCACTGAAACGGCCCTCATTAGATAGCTGTCTTGGCTGGTGTTGCCTATCCAATGCTTAATTTGTAATGAAAAAGGTGCCAGGTTTCAAGCAATTAGGTGCTGGGGCTTAAGCAATTTTTTTACTTTCATAACTGACACAGCAAGCCCAGAGGTGCCGGGGCTATGAACTGCCAAGCCTAGAGGTGCTGGTGCTCAGCCCTGGCAAGCCCTGGTACAAATTAAACACTGTGCCTATCCCCATTAACGTCTGTGCATACACACTCTCCTTAGCAGCTCAGTCCATTGTTTGCCTATTTCCCTAGTTATAGAATTCCTCTTAATATTTCATATACATTTCCCTGGTGACGAAACTCCTGTCAGATTTTTAACATTCATTACACAGAGAGCACATGCAGTCCAGTAATTTCTATATGTTCTTTATCCTCATAGCCCAGAGACTTCTTTGGGGTTAATTCCTTTTATTATCTGAAAATATGTATATAGTATATGACATAGCACAAATAACGTGGCTATGAATATGACAGTACATGACATTTACAATACAGTTTTACCAGTAAATGCACTATCACCAAATTCCTGTTCGGACTTTTGTGCAAAGTTTATCTGAACTTGCCTGCATTTCTCTCATCTAGGAATGTGGCTAGTACTATATGAGGAAGTATTTCTTGAAATGTCTGTCTCTTCTGCTTCTGATCTGGAAATCCCATGTATGGCACCTTTCCCCACAGTATGTCGCTATTTGCCTTCCAGGCCTAGCAATACAAAAGGCGGTACAGAAATGGGAGGGTATGGAAGGGTGTGGGAACTGACTCATTTCTTAAAGGTTCATTTACATTGTTTAACTGAAAATCAAACCCAAATCCAGATTTTAAGCAACATTTCAGGTTAAACGTTATTTCCTGCCAACGTTGCACTGTCCTCACCTGGGGCCAGGCACAGTCAGGTCTGTGGTGGTCAGCCTAACGTCCAAGGCAAGTGAAAGATAAATATAATAATTATTGCAATGATTTGCTACACTGGAAGGAAGTGGTCGCAGCTGAAATGCATGGATGCTGCATAGTACTGCTCTGCTGGGTCTTTATGGTCCCTCTTTCACATATCATCCTTTATTTAAACTACTTACAAATATGAATACAATTTATTCTTACAACACCCTGGTGTGGTAGGGAACTGGAATCCCCATGTGGCTGGTGGGTGGCATAGAGCTGGTCAAAAAGGGAAAATAAAACCTATGCAAAATTGTATATGAAATGTCCATATTTCATCAAAATTTCAAATGATTTCACTAGCCATGGGGGAGTTAAGGCACAGAGAGAAAACATTTCAAAAGCAGCTAAGAGACAAACCCAAATCCCATCTTCAAAAGTGGCTTGTATGTCTTGGGCACCATTGAAATGTTACCCCCAGAGACTGAGTAATTTGCACAAGGTCACAAAGGATATCTGTGGCAAGAATCAAAGCTAAGTCTTCTCAGTCCCAACCTCTTCACCAGAAGAGTCTACTTCCACAGGATGCATGCCTGCAGAGTTTGCATGCAACTTTGTCATTCAAAATATTCTGTATCTAATGAGATTGTTTTAAACAAGTGGTTTGTTAAAGCAGCAAAACAAGATACACAGTATTAATTCTAATTGTCATATAATTGGATGCATATATCTCTCTATATGAACGAGGGGAAGCACTGTTTGACCCTTATGGTGCTTATATTCAGTAGTTTAACCTTCAAGTCACTCATTTATATCACTGTGAATACAAACTAGATCTCCTCACCTATCTACAGCAAAACAAAGCTAGATCTAATCCCAAATATTCCAAATGTAGAAAAATATGAACTGGAGCAAGAACAGTTCAGCATGGTGCAATATCTGTGGTACAAAAACAATAACATAAGAAGTGTTTTCCGTTTTCACTGCTCAGGTTAAACAGGACACAGGGCTAATGTGGTGCCTTCTCATTTCAGCATTCCCAGGTGTGAGTTTATGACCTTGGAATGGAGACTATATCAGTTCTACCTGAGTTTTGTTTAATTTAGCTATTTGAGGGTGAGAATGTCAAAGGAACCTCGGAGAGTTAGGCACCCAAATGCCACTGAATTTCATTGGATTTGGGCACCACACTTCTTTAAACTACTTATAAAATCCCAGCTTAAACAGCTATTTTTTTTCTAGTTGCTGTTATACCCATCCCATCTTTGAACATCTCTTACCTGGTATCTTTACATGGGAAATGTTTGGGACTTGAATATTATAAACACACATCTGATTAACGACCTACTATTATTTTTGTAACATCCATTTATCTACACTTGTATGCACTCTATGGATATGTCTACATTGCAGCTGCTGCGCCACTGTATTGCTGTAGTGTAGATACTTCCTACGTTGGCAAAAGAGGTTTTTCTGTTGATGTAGTTAATCCACCTCTCCAAAAGGCAGTAGCTAGGCAGATGGAAGAATTCTTCTGTCCACCTAGCCACATCTACATTGGGAGTTAGGTTGACCTAACTACGGCTCTCAGGGCTCAATATTTTTCACAACCTTGAGTGTCATAGTTAGATTGATCTAATTTTTAAGATATAACCAAGCCTATATATTAGTTAACAAACTTACCAGCACAAATTTCAGATATTGGGGGAGGAGGAAGAGGGGGAACGCAGTGTGCTAACGGAACAACAGATATTTTTTCAGTCTGCTTTTTGAGCAAAGTCTCTGAAATCTAAAATGTTAAGGAGCTCATTTGATTGTATCCATGCCAACAAAGAGATATAAACAGTTTTAATCATTGTTTCATGTCGCTTTTGACCCCCTGCTTGGCTTCATTATTCTCCTTTTAGCCACATCAAGGCGTAACACTCCAACTAAATCATTCAGCCAGTTTGTGAAGACCTGTCCATGTAACAAGATTACTTTTTTAATTACCCCATGTTTTCTTTGCACTGCTGTTTAATAAACAGCAGGCAAGCTGGGTGTTAGTTTGAATGAAGCATCTAGGTAAGGAATTAGTGCACAATAGCTCTTGCTCGGTACCATTGTTTCCAGCTGAATTTCTAAACCTGTTGCCTTAAACTAACTGACCCCCACAGTGATAATGAATAGGTTGCTAAGTGTTTGGTGATCTGCTATATTGTCAGTAAGATCACTGAAGAGAGAACAAAACACTGAAGTAAAGGAAAAAGGAAGTGTTAACAGTTTGGGACTTGCACAGTAAGGATCGGCTTGCTTAAGCTAATAATATCAGACAATTCTCTATAGTCTAAAATGTCCCACTGTTCTCCTATGGAGTTCCAAGTACTCTATGATCAAGCAACCATGCTGTAATGATACATGCTTTTGTGGAGTTTAAACATCTGAAATATTAAAGCTTTTCTCTCATGCATGCTAACAGTGGAATAGTCTGCTACCCAACCATTAATGCATTTGGCTGTCTCTTGATCAACACAACAAGGGCATAAGCCAACAACACTTTAAAAAATCCAGAATAAGAGTGTGTGGAGTGTACCAAATGTGAAACAAGTGCAAAAGGTCATTGGGGACTGAGGTAGGATGGCATGAAGAAAATATTGTATCCTCAACAAAAGTAGGTCATTTCTTTCTTCTCTTAATAGACTCAGGAAATTCCTTATACACATTAATCATTACTGCTCTTGAATGAAAATTGCCAAAAGTTTATAAGAAACATATTCATTCCTCTTGTTACTGGTGTGGAAAAGACAATATCACTTGCAGGACCCTGGGGAAATACCACTAGATCCAAATGAATCTAATCTCTCTTTGATACCAACTTTTATCTCCCATTAGGAGTTAGAAGAGCTCATCAAGTGAAGAATAAATGTCAGTGACCTCTGAATTTTATTATAATGGGTTCATATTTCCCCTCAGAAGTTTACTTCTTATTAATCTTTTGAGCTGTTTTAGTGGATCCTTTCGTTTATTTTCTAGCAGAGTCATAGTTTAGGACTCAGTTGTGGCTTTTCCACCCACATAGAGAAGGTTGTATGGAGCAGAACCAGTGAGCGCCACAAGAGGCAATGATTCGGAATGTGCCATAGTATCTCTCAGAGCTCAGGTGAGCATGGCTACTGAACAAGTCTTTCAAAGAACAATTTAGTCCCTAAAGCCTAGAACTAGCTCTGCTGGCTGTCTGGCGTGCATACTAGCTTCTCTGTCTGCCCCTTTTGAGATCCATGGGATGAAAAGTGTTGTATACACTTAACATTACCAAGGAGATGTATTTCTCACTCTTTGGGTATGTCTACTTTACAAGCCTTACAGCAGCACAGTTAGATAGCTACTGCTGTAGCGCTGTGGGTAAACAATTGCTACAGAGACACAAGGGGCTTTTCTATAGCTGTAGTAAATCTACTCCCTCAAGATGTGGTAGCTAGGTTGACAGAAGAATTCTGCAGTAGACTTAGTGGTATCTTCACCAGGGTTTAGGTCAACTTAACTCCATCTCCTAGGAGTGAAAATGTTTTACCTAAATTTGACCTACATTTTAGATGTAGATCAGGCCTTTCTCAAGCAAAACCTCACTGAGGTCATTAGTAAAAATAGTAATTACTATCAATAATTACTTGTATTGTGGTAGCACCTAGGAATCCCAGCCACAGACCAGGGCCACACTGTGCTAGATGTTCTGCAAGCACAGAACAAAAAAAGATAATAATTCGTCAAAATAACTAGGCAGTTGGAGAGTGAATGTAATATTTAGAACCGTTTGTTATTTAGACATTCAGCATTTTATTAAATCTTTTATTGGTTCACTGTTAGAAAATTTCCCATTGAGGGTTAATTGAAAAAATGTTTTCCCTGCATACATAATTTGCAGTTGCAGCTGAGCCAGAAACGTAGGCGCTAAAGCTCCTTTGTTAAGATTTAATCTGTTGCTGCAAAAATGCCTAATCGGGAGGTTATTAAATTTCTGATGAAGTATTTTAGCTAAAGAGTATAATGCAACATGGGGCCTTGTTGACTGGACCTCAAGTTAAAGCCACAAGAACACTGAATGCCTAACCAGAGTATAATGTGATTAGTAGAATCCAGCATGATTGCACAGACATTACTATCCTGCATTCCCCTTGGAGGCTCTTAATGAAAAGTTCATTTTTTATGTATTTTGCGTCTTAGCAGCAGAGGACATACACAGTCATCTCACATGGCACAGTAATGCAGAATCTATGGGGATTTTTCATATTAAGGATCTGATGCTGAGAGGTGCTGAGCATCCGCCATTGACTTCAGTACAAGTTTTGGCTGTTTAACATTGCTTAGGATCAGATATGAGTGGGAGATTTTCCTAACAAACAATTTTTGATCTGTGCTACACCTTTTGAGGGGGTGGAGGGGAAAGAGAGGAGGTATCATTCCCTTTCCATTTTTGTGGGGGAAGCAGACCATTGATTAATCTTCCTTTTCTCCCCTTCAGATGACAGTGGGAAAGGAACTGGACATGCGCCATTCGAAATAGTTAAGGTCTCCAAGAACTGAAAAGGCTGCTACCTCCTAGTATCTTCCATTTAAACGGAGCAAATGGAGTCTCCCTCTGAAACGATACAGTTGTAACTAAGGATTTCAGTCCGCAGGTCTTGCAGAAACTCAGCTTCATCACATACTGGCCAGCACCACACACCCAAGTTGTATAAATAGGAAACCCAAAGGCAGTGAGCATTTTTGGGTCTTCTACTGGCTAATGGAACAGCCCATCCACAGAACTGCTGCAGCATGAGCCCTACCTTTGCAGCTTTTAAAAATAGCCTATTGCACAGTTTCATGTAGCATGACCTGTAATGGCCTGACAACCATATTTAGAGCATGACTTAGAGCTTGTGGTGGCCAAAATGGGATTTGAATATGGTTTGATAGTCCAGAATGTATGAGGCTAAACTATGTTAGAACAGTAGTCAAGAAAACCTGTTCTAGACCAGGGCTCAGCAACCTTCCAGAAGTGGTGTGCCGAATCTTCATTTATTCACTCTAATTTAAGGTTTCTCATGCTAGTAATACATTTTAACCTTTTTAGCAGGTCTCTTTCTATAAATCTATAATAGACCTCTACCTTGATATAACGCTGTCCTCAGGAGCCAAAAAATCTTACCGCTTTATAGGGGAAACCTCGTTATACTGAACTTGCTTTGATCCACCAGAGTGCGCAGCCTCGCACCCCCAGAGCACTGCTTTACCGTGTTATATCCAAATTTGTGTTATATCAGGTCGCATTACATTGAGGTAGAGGTGCATATAACTAAACTATTGTTGTATGTAAAGTAAATAAGGTTTCAGAATGTTTAAGAAGCTTCATTTAAAATTAAATTAAAATGCAGAGCCCTCCAGACCAGTGGCCAGGATCCGGGCAGTGTGAGTGCCACTGAAAATCAGCTCGTGTGCCGCCTTTGGCACCCATGCCATAGGTTGCCTACCCCTGTTCTAGACTAAAGCCAATGCTTTCAAACATGGGTGCTTAAAATCAAGTACCTAGGTGACCTAATTTTCAGAGGTTTCAAGCATTTGCAGCTCTCACTGACTTCTTTGAAAGTTGCAAGCGCTCAGCAACTCTGAAAATCAGACCATTTTATTTAGGTCCCTCTGTATGGACCTTTTGCTTAAATTAGGGCATCCAAGTTTGGAAATTTTAGCACATATTCCTTCAAATTCAAGCTAAATCACAGCAGTTTTAATATATTTTGGCCCCATTGCACTGGACAGCAAACCAAGTTAGAACCCTTTTGTCTCCAGCTTATTTAAGCTGTTCTTAATTATGATTTTTAAACTGTTGTTAAAGTCAGTATAGACTGGGCCAATCCGTTTATGACTGTCATTTCCTGGAACTGCTGTCGAGGCAGTACACTGCCACCCCACCATCAGTTCAAGTCATAAGCAAACCTCATACATATTGCAATATGGGTTTGAACTTGCATCCAGATCCAAGCTTTCTTATAGTTTGTGTGGTTTGGATCTAGATTTTTGTTTCAGGCCTATCTCTATTGTAATGTTCATTCAAGAAAGTCTCGTATTTCTTCAATGGAAAAATTTATAACCATATGAGAAATTTCCTAGCCCAGTATGTTCATAACCTCATAGTTATAAACACCACAACAGTATTTCAGAGAACATTATTACAGGCATACAAATCCTGATTAGAATGCGATATTCCAGAACAATGTGCTTAATGCTATTAATGTTTAAAAGCAGTGTTACTTTGAAATAATGTTGAGCTTTGATTTTACAACAGGGAAACTACCAGCTTTTGTCTAATCTCCATGCTGCCATTCCTCAGGGAGTGACCATATTTCAAACATGTCTGGCTTAATGAAATTCTTTTTATTTCCCTCTGTTTTGGTGTCAGATTTATTTTTATCCATCACACAAAAAACATTTCAGATTCACGGCAAGCATCAGTTCTACCCCAGGCAAAGCAAGTGGAGTAGAACTGAGCCAAGAGACTCTGTAATACCACTGGAGTATTAGCTAGTTTAAACATTAATAATGACTTCTTTCTGCTTTTGATCAGTGAAGTAGCAATGAAGTGGTAGAAGGAAAGTCTAAGTTGTTGACGTATGTTTTTATTATCTTGTGGTCAACTCTTTTTTGAAGTCTTGGGAACTAACTCCACAAATACTTCCCAGGTCAAAGGCAGCAAAAGAGAGAGAAAGAGAGAGAGAGAATTATGTTATTTAATTTCAGCAGTTAGGAGGTTGTGTAATTTATTTATAAAGATATAGTCAAAAGTTATGCTTTCAATTTTTATCAAGAAACCAGTCAAATAAAAACTGCAACATTCTTTAAAAAAAATTAAGCCAAATTTAAGTATTGCTAATTTAGGGTTACAGACATTTAAAGTTCAAATATCATTACCCCAACCAACTTTCAGCACCAAAATTGAACAGAACCTTTCAGCTAAATTTTATTTGAATCTCACTTTTCTTTTTTATTTTTAAGCATCTCTTCATAATTCTGGTTTTGCCAGGAGTGGAAGCAAAGTCTCCTAGAGTGATAAAAAGTTCCTTTCCTTTCCATTCAACAGACCACATGAAAGTATCAAAAAATCTCACAAGAAAGCCGTATCCTCACAAGATTTCCAGCTTCGTTTTGCAGGACTTGAGGTATAGATAAACTTCAGAAAAGCATCTGAACTTTGTAGTGCTTATCTGGAACAAACCTGATATCTAAACCTTTTGAGATTTCCCCATCGTTAGTAACGGCTGCAATAGACATGTTTCTGGCAGCAAACTTATTTATGACAGGGTTTTTTGGGTTTGTTTTTTGCTAAACAAAAAATGTTTTGGTTTTAGTCACAATTTTCCAATTTGATGATAAAAATCTGAAAAAATTCCAGGTTCATTTGTTTGTCTGTTGTTTTGGTTCCCCTGAGAAATCTTTCATTTTGTTAAAAAAAAAAGAAAAAAGAAAAATTCCATGACAATATTTTGGGGGGAAATTTCATGGAAAACATGTAGCAGTTTTAGAACAGCTGTTAGAACTATGAAATGCAGAGGTTTAAATAAATGATAATTGGAGGATGGGGTGAGAGGGGAAATGTATCCATTTTTTTTCCAAATCTCCAAGCAGATGAGACACAAAGGCAATACTAAATCCTTTCCTCTTTTGCACTGAAAGACGGAGTGATGTCTGAGAATGATCTGCTCTTAAGTGGTGTCTAGTAATGTTTCTGTAGACTGCAGGAACCACTGAACTACTCAAGTAGCACTAAACTACTACTGAACTGCTCTATTAGTACTTATATGGCAATTCAGTATTTCCTGTCAACCATAAACGTATTCCTAGAGACCAGTTAATAGCAGTTCTTTATACTGAGAAGCACGGCAGTTTCTGGGGCGGGTTTTTTTTTTTCTTCAAAGTACAAAAAAAATAAACTGAAAGAAAGAAAGACCAAACATTTATCAAAGAGTTTCATACAGCTTCAACATCTCCCCTGGTCAATAACATCCTTGGAACAAATCCTTGCAGAACAAAATCCCAGACATGTCCTATGACACAGATTGTTGACCATGGATAATGAATGATCAGCACATGAACAACTCAGTGTCACTCTGGATAGACTTGACTCATGCATGGATTTTCCAGAAACTTTCATTTTTTCCCCTTCCTATTTTTCACATTTATATAGTGTATAAAGACTACTTTATAATTATGTTTTATTTTCTATACCCTCAGAGCAGCACTTTATCCTGGTAGAGTAATGGGATAGCAAAATGTGAATAATTCACAAAAATATAAAGACCTTATTTAAAAAGAAACACAAAACAGCTTTAATATCCTGGGACCTACAGGCTCAGGATTATACAAAATAGTGATCAAGATTACAATGTGATTGTGATACAAAGGCTTCTGTTAGCATCAGTGACTTCCAGCTCATGCTTTTTAGACTACTATGCAACCGCCCTTGAGTGCTGATACCACACTGGCTAGAGAGCACGTTCACACTCCCACCACCACCAGTGGATCTAGAGCAGAGGTGGGCAAACTATGGCTTGTGGGCCACATCTGGCCCATGGGAACATCCTGCCAGGCCCTTGAGCTCCCGGACGGGGAGTCTAGCCCCTGGCCCTTCCCTTGCTGTCCCCCCTCCCCTGCAGCCTCAGCTTGCCCTGATATCAGTGCTCTGGGTGGCACGGCTGCCAGTCTTGCTGCTCTGAGTTGCATGGTAAGGGGGCAGGCAGTGGGAGGGTTGGATAAGGGGAAGAGGATCCCGGGGGGCAGTCAGGGGACAGGGAGCAGGGGGGTTGGATAGGGGGTGGGGTGCCGGGAGGGGGATATCAGAGGACAAGGAGTGGGGGGGGTTGGAGGTTCTGAGAAGGGCAGTCAGGGGTGGTAAGTGGGAGGGGGCAGATGGGGGCAGGGAGGCAGGCTGTTTGGGGAGGCACAGCCTTCCCTACCCAGCCCTCCATACAGTTTCGGAATCCCAATGTGGCCCTCAGGCCAAAAAGTTTGCGCACCCTGATCTAGAGCCTCTCTGGTGCCAGGGATTAGTGAGCAAAGTAGCTGTCATCATCATAACTTGAGACTCCAAAACCACAGACAAGACCTGGTGTTGTCGCTTATATCAAATAGTTTGTGGGGAGTAAAAGATGTTGACAGGGGCACTGCATCAGGCAACATTCAAGTATTTGTCTAAGCTCATCACTTCCAGATTTGGGCTCATTCCTTAGTTTCCACTTAATCATATTGTCACCAGTCTTTGCCACCCCAGCTCTCATGTGATTTACAGTACTCCAGTATTTTGGTTTGAGGCCAGTGCCTGAAGGGAATTGTTCTGAAGGAACCAAGTTCTCCAAGATCATCAGCATTTCCCACCACTTCGTTATTCTGTAGCCTTCCCAGTGGTATTCAAGGCTAAGAGAGATTTTCATAGGTAAGGCTCTTTCTGGACTGCAGCTGTTTGGGTGCTGGGATGTGTCCATGCAGTGGATGGCTTGGACCACTCACCTGTTTTTATCTTTCCTTGTTACTGAAGGCACCCAGCCTCAATGACAGTGGTGCAATCCCAGCGAGGCAGTATGGCGACAGTGTGGGGTCAGTTTCACAGTCCCTGTGATGATCCTACAGGACTGAGTGAGTGCAGTATCAAATGTGTGTGCATGGCTCGAGCATGACCATATCGGGCACAGTACTTCGTAGATGGCACTGCAGGGTGAGCTGGGTTGCTCAGAGTGTCTTAGAGCCAGAATTGCTAGCATGGATACCAATGGGGGGGAGTTTATTCTTCATTATTATTCTTTAATTTATATTCCAATAGTGCATGCAGCTACTCGCAGGATCTGTCCCATTCTGCTAGGTGCTCATTCCTGCCCTGAATATTTCACAATCTAAATCAGTGGGGCTGGAACTAGGGGTGCTGCCCTGTCACACTCCTTGGCTTGAAGAAGGACTAACACACACCAAATACATGGTTCTCCAAAGATGGTTCCAGCACTCCTGGTCTAAATAGATTAAAAGTGGGGAAAAGAAGAAGCTATTATCCCCATTTTAACTCTTGGGGAACTGAGGCACAAAGATGAGGTGGCTTGCCCAGGATTGCACAGAACATACCCGATAGAGCCAGGAACTGAAGGCAGATCTCCCAAATCCTAGTCTAAAGCCTGAACCTTGACACCACCCTTTCTCTTGATTCTTCACATGCTCTAAAACTATAATATTCTAACTCTCTCTCCATCGCCTCTCATGTAGCAGCAATTTCTGGAGTGAGCTTGTGGTGTGGAGTTTATCTCCCAGTTCTGCTTCCCCCTTTTTTCGTTGGCAGGAGCTGATTCAGCATTTGAGAAGTGGCCTTCCCCTATGAATGGGAGCTGGTTCAGGGGGTAGGAATTAACCTCTCTGTGCACAGGAGCTTGGTTGCAGGAGAAGAAGAGAACTGTTCAGGGTGGGGGTGGGGGGAGGTTGGTCACCTGCCATTGAAACCACAGAAGCACTCACTCTTCCAAAGTCACTAAGAGACCGACATGTTTTCTAACCTCCATGGTAATGGTGCTCAGGGTTGGTGGCAGAGTGGTCAAAGGAATATGGGAATTAGGGCTGTGAAGTTGCCACTGGAGCTAGCATCAAATTTTGGGTCACTCTACAGAAAGGCATCAGGATCAGGTGGATTTGGGTTTGGATCTTCACTTTGTCTTCATTGGGTTTGAGTCCATGTCCCCCACTTTCTCCAAAGAGCTTCAACCCTCTCCCACTTGAAGGAGAAAGCAGCCTGAACTCAGGGTTAAGCTCATGAAATTTTATTACCTTTCTAAAAAAAAGAACAGGAGTACTTGTGGCACCTTAGAGACTAACATTTATTTCAGCATAAGCTTTCGTGGGCTACAGTTCATGTACCACCTTTTCATGTTCTCTGTATGTATAAATATCTTCTGTGTGTTCCATTCTATGCACCTGAAGAAGTGAGCTGTAGCCCACAAAAGCTTATGCTGAAATAAATTTGTTAGTCTCTAAGATGCCACAAGTACTCCTGTTCTTTTTGCGGATACAGACTAACACGGCTGCTACTCTGAAACCTACTACCTTTCTGTGGCTCACTCCACAGAAGAGGAAAATATAGCCCATACCAATTCATCCTTCTTATCCATTCTGCCACCAATGGCACACAACCCTTTATCTAATGCCTTTTTATGACCTGTTTTAGTGTTGGTAACTTTAACACCATCAATTTAAAAGCAGCCTAGATCTAAATAAGCAAAAGGACTTTGCTTAAAATAAAGTAAAGAGTGTTGATAACATATGCTGTCAGTGAAATTAGAAGGATAAGCCACTCCTCCTTCAAGCAAAATGATGAACACAAACAACCCTGTGAAAAGAGAATATGTGAGTCTACATTATTGAAAGAGAGCTACTGTGTGACCTTTATCTGAGCACAATCCATTTACAACAAGGGGAGACAGGAAGCTCTTCTTATACATCCATCGTTCCACAGGTGCCAGCCCAAGTATTGTCATCACTCTATTGTCTGGTGAATTACTAATAATTTCATGTTATTGCTGTAAACCAAGTTCCCTATTTGCTTTAAAGTGTTCTTGGCACACAGCCCTGTTATAAAATAGAAGAGGGAGGCAGAAGAAAGGCTCAAGTGCAGGTACTGGATACCCCAAAGTCCTGTATATGCAGTTCTCAATCCATTCATTCTTTCACACTTTCACAAACAATAACAATTACATTCTGCATTTTATTTACTGTAAAAAAGATCTTTGCTACTGCAGGAAAATGGCAAAATTTATATTGACAAGCTAGCCATTCAAGGTACCCATAGAAGCCATTGGCATTGGAAAACAAACCAAATGCAGGCACTCATTACCTGAAAATGCACGGCTCATTATCACTGTGAAAAATTAATTTCATTTGCTTTTATCACATATCACCATGAGATTTGGGGACAGTGAGGACAGTTCCTTTAAGCAGTGCATACAGCATGCATAAAAAGGCAATGGAATAAGGCCAGCATATAGTTACTTGCATCCTAAGTACACAAGGTTGATTTCAGTCGGTACCAAATGTCTATTCCAAGATGAGAAGCCAGGCTTTTAAGAAGTATTAAGAACTTTTGAGTGCTCAAGAAAGCGAGGGACCACGCATAGCAGTGACGATTCTGTGCCAGATTCTACCCACAGCTGATTCACCTCATAATAATCACTGTTATTTCAGCAGCTGACTTCTGTGGAATGGAGACAGGCAATCATGTGGTGATGATTTTATGATGAGAACTAGGATAAATCCTCTTCTCTTTCTCATTTCCCCTATCTGTAACATGCAGATCGTAATAATTACTTACCATAAATGGGTGCAGTGAAAATTAATTAGTTAATGATTCAAGTGCCTCCCTGTTGTAACTTCATTGCTTTCAATAATGAAAGTGGTCCAACATCACTGAAGTACTTCGAAGTTGTAAAGTGCAATACCATTGTATCGCATTAAAGTACGACAGCTTGGGTCAGCCTTCCATGAACACAAGGAAAAATAATTTACTTTTGAGACAGTACATGACTAGATTAGTGCTGTTCATAAACTTCTGATGGAATCACAGCATAAACAAAAGTGTGAAACTGCCCAGCAGTGACCAAAGCATAACTCAGATTAAATATAGTCTCATATTTGTAGCAAACATTTATAGTTTTTTTGCACATAGATAATAAAAATTTCAGCACAACAGGCTCATTTTATTCCTATTCACTTTTATGTTGGTTATAAATTAATTTCATAGGGGGAAAAAGCTCAGGAACAATAAAGCAATTTGCTCATGTCTACCCTTGCATCCATTACTGAGTACTGGATCATGTTCATGCTCCTCATATTCACACCCCAGTGTCCAGGCATAACCTGTGGACATGCATATACCTGAATCCACATTGTTGCTTTAGGTACACGTTATTAATGCTACTGTTTCAGGGGTGGTACCCAGGTTTTTGTGAATCACAGGGAGACATGCTATGAATCATTTTCTCGTGTGTGCTTGGTACCATTTCATGTATTCACACTTTGCCAGTGGCACTTCCTGATCATGTTGCCACTCACTTCTATTCCCTACAAAACTGAATCAAAGTAAGAGATCAACTGGTTGATGAGTTCCTGCTCCTTAATGTGGGCAAAAGATTTATGCAGTGGACAAGTCACTCGGTGAGATAATGGATGGAATTTGAGCAGAATTTGCTGTCATGTCCGAGATGACTGACCTTGAGAGTCAATGACAATTCATTCATGTCACACTTGACAGATGTGTTGAATGCCGGTATTGGCACAGTATGCTTTTTTGTTTGCTGTCAATTCTGGAGAACTGGCACAGTGTGGCACCACCACATTGTCTTGGAAACCTGGGGTAGTATCATGTTCCAGGGTGCAATCCAGATCAGTGAGGGGTTGTGTCACCACCTGTCCTGCAACCTTGAGTGATTCACAGTGCTTTGTTATAGCTCCCAACATGGGCCTCTCACAAATAGCCAAACAACATGCAAGTCACACCCTGAGCATATGTATATAGCTGTAGCCCTAGTCCAGCAGCTCTGACCTCAGCAGCCTGCAGCAACACACTAGTCACACCCTGGCTTCCACCAGCCTTGGTTACTACTTACAGGTTGACCCTAACACATTTCCAGTCCCAAATTTTCCCAAAATGTGTGTTCTGCACTGTCTAGCCCTCTTCTGGACTTTTCAGATATTCAAGGTCCATTTCCCCTGTGAGGGGTCAATATCCAACAGTTTGCTACTTTAATTGGAGTTGCCAAACAGTTCAGTTTAAACACAACACTGGGTTGGTTTAGATTAAAAACAAACAAACAAATGTGTTTAACTAAAAAGAGACAGGTTTTAAATGACTACAAGTAAAAGGCATTAAAGTCAGAAATGGTTACAAGAAAAATAAAGAAGAATGCTTTCTAGTAGCTAAAACTTAACAAGCTAGACTTGGTTCAAGGTTAAATCCTTACCACAGGTTCCGAGCAATAGGGCTGCCCAAATTCAAATGGCTAGTTCCTTTGTCTTCTTAGGTAAAAGAGAGACACTGAAAGAGAGAGAGAATACCTGGGGTGTTTTAATCCCTTACTTTTATAGTTCAGCCAGCCTTTGAAATGCATTTTCCTGAGGGCTGTAAGGGTGGAGACATGGAGTCTCATGTTCCATGTTTGCTAAAATGCAGATTGATCTGTTCCTGCCCCACACCCCCTTCCCTCCCTTAATTCCCAAAGAATGGCCACTTGACAGGTGATTGTCAATCACTTTGATGGCCCCTGCCTAGAGGCATCAGTGTGTCCTTTGTCTTTGAGAAACCAGTTTGCCCACTCCCCAGACTTGTCCGGTAAACACTGTGACAGACCCAGATCAGTGGGGTACCGGAGTCTGGTAGAGAGCAAATATACTGGTCACTGGATGAGTAGTTTTCTGTTCCCTGACTGACCAGAGCAGGGGCTGCACTAGAGTAATCAGAAACCTGCTAGAACCAATTAAGGCAGACAGGCTGATTAGATCACCTGCAGCCAATCAAGGCAGGCTAATCAGGGCACCTGGGTTTAAAAAGAAGCTCACTCCAGTCAGGTGAAGAGGAGCCAGAGGAGAGGAAGTGCGTGTGAGGAGCTGGGGGCAAGAGGCCCAAGAAGCTGAGAGTGAGAAGGTATGCTGCTGGAGGACTAAGGAGTACAAGGGTTATCAGACACTAGGAGGAAGGTCCTGTGGTGAGGAGAAGGTGTTTGGAGGAGGCCATGGGGAAGTAGCCCAGGGAGTTGTAGCTGTCATGCAGCTGTTACAAGAGGCAGTATAGACAGCTGTAATCCACAGGGCCCTGGGCTGGAACCTGGAGTAGATGGCAGGCCTGGGTTCCCCCCAAACATCCCAACTCCTGATCAGACACAGGAGAAGTTGACCCAGACTGTGGGGAAGATCACTGAGGTGAGCAAACTCTGCCAATAAGCGCAGGACCCACCAAGGTAGAGGAGGAACTTTGTCACAACACATTGTAGTCAATTTCATCTTATGTTCATAACTCTTAATTCACATTTTGTACATACATTACATAAGAATAAAGATGATCAGTGTGTTTTTAGTTTTTAAATTGTATCTCAAGGCATATTTTGCACAAAGATTATTATAATAATGTGAAGGGTGTGAATACAGGGTGCTTTCAGTCTAACATGGTGAGCAGTGGCTTCAGAACTGCCGCATGAGGAAATAGACCTTCATGGAGTTGTATGAGAAACTGGCATCAACTCTCCAGGACAAGAACACCCAATTAAGGAAAGCCACACCAGTTCAGACATGGTTGCTATTGCCTTGTGGAAGCTGGCTACCCCAGACAGCTATAGGTCCACTGAAAACCAGTTTGGGGGTGGAAAGTCCTGCATTGGGGTCGTGGTTGTGAAGCGATTAACATAGTGGTTTATCCACAGGTGGTTGGCATAAGAAAGTTCAAGAACATATTGCAAATTTTCAAAGGATGGCATTTCCAAACGGTGCAGGAGCCATTGATGGCACCTGCATACTTATCCACAAGGTGCAACTGAGTAAGTGACCAAAAGAGGTTACTATTCCATCATTCTGAAAGACTTAGTGGACCACAGAGGTAGATTCATGAATACTAACATGGGGAATACTGGAAAGATTCATGATGCCCAGGTGCTGAGAAGACTGAGATTGTACTTGAAGGTGGGAGAAGGAGCTTTATTTCCCAGAAACAATATAGCTCTGTACCACATACCTGTGCCAACTGTTATTTTAGAGGACTCCATTTATCTGCTCCTTCCTTGGCTCATGAAACTGTATCCTGACATCAACCGTGTTGCTGAAGACAGGCATTCCGCTCCAAAAAAAGGAATGGCAAAATAGTCACGGAATGTGCATTTGGTTTACTGAAGGCTCTTTAATGCTACCTATGAACAACTCTGGATCCTAGTGTGGCAAACGCCATTTGTATCATTGTTGCCTGTTGCGCCCTGCACAACATTTGTGAGGGTAGAGGCAAGAGTTTCAAGTGGGCTCAGGACAAGACTGGATCACAAACTCTGTACAAGCAGACAGAGCCCATGCACATGTATGCTGGTCCTGGGTCCCAGCAGGCAAGGGAAATTAGGGATGCCATATACCAGGGATTTTCAAACTGGGGGTCATGATCCCGCAGGGGGTTGTGATGTTATTATGTGGGGGTCACGAGCTGTCAGCCTCTACCTCCAAATCCTGCTTTGCCTCCAGCATTTATAATAGTATTTAATATGAAAAGTTGTGTTTTGAATTTATAAGGGGCGGGGGTCACATTCAGAGGCTTGCTGTGTGAAAGGGATCACTAGTACCAAAGTTTGAGATCACTGTCATAGATACACATATTCTGGTGCAGCACAGAGGCAAAGGCTGAATTCTGCCTTGCGTTTTTGCCAAGGGACACCTTCACATCCATTCTGTGAGATTGCTGGAAGTGTACATGAGGGAACACACCCACATACTTAAGAGGCTTCATAGCTTTTTAAGAGTTTTGTTCCTCTTTGATGTGCTGTAGCTGAAGTGCATTACCCCTTTCTGCATGTCACATTGTACATATTAAAGCCTATTACAGGGCACCTACACTGTGTTAAGAGCTTGAGATTCAGTTTCTACTGTGGAAGGTGGGGGCCATGTTATACACTCAGTGTTCAATATTGTTGTCCTTCTCACTAATCACACCTGAATGTAAGCCAGATCACCAGTTGTGACTCTGTTTTGAAAAGTAATGGGGTGGGTCTAATGATAGCAACAGTTTCAGGCATTGTTACACATGGCTGGGCTTTTATTTTGCATCTCCTTACTTTCATTTACAACTGTATGGGGAGCCCAATTTGACACAATGGTTTCCAGTTTCACTTTGGGTGGGTGAAGAACCCGACTGTACTTTTGTGAATACTGGGTTGCGAAGTATTGTACTGAACAGCACAATTCACTGCTGGACTGAACCCATAATATCAACCTTTTGAGATATGTTTAGGTGTGGGATTTTCCCAGTGATGGAGAGAAATGACATCATCATGTGCCTGAATAACTATTCAATGCCTCAACAGCCTGGCACAATTAACCCATCTTTAGAAACCCCTGTTACCACAAGTAGTTAAATGTTTTTAAAATGTTTATGAGGGTTTGCTGTGTGAGTGGGTGTGTTGCAGCCACTATGTTCAATAACTTAAAATTGTCACCAATGCCAAGTGCAGTCCACAGTGTAGATTGCCACGTACTTTTAGGGGCGAAAGAAAAATGCAGAGCTGTTATTTACCAGGCTGCACATGGCAATAGACTGTATAGGTAAGGGATGCAAGGAGGGTCTGGGTCATGATGCAAACTGCAGGCACGCACACAACTAAAATTAATTAATTAAAAGTTTTATTGGGGATAGTTACAAGGGGTAGGGGAGCAGCATATGATTAGCTAATAGAGTTAATGGAACTTAAAACATACAATGGCTAAAGTATTTACTATTAAACAATATTTATAAACAAAGATGCAGTAAACAATATTTATAAACACGGATGCAGCATTTAGTAATAACCAATACTTACGAATACAAACCAACTCATAACGACCGGCAAACGTAGAAACTCTGCTTAAAACACGTGAGCTGAGAGAGGCTTCGAGGTGATCAGGCTCAGTTACGGGTGTGCACAAGGTACACAGGATTCGTTTTTCTTTTTCCTCTTCTGCCTGCACATGGCAGACCAGCCTAAAATACCCACTATGACATCATAGAAGTGTCATAGGGGACGGGGCCCAAAAACTGTGTGTGTTCGTTTCTGATTGGTACAAGCAAAGTTTACACCAAGTAAAGGAGCAGGTGCCTGAAAGTCTGGCTTCGCCCCCAAAAGGTGAGGAAATGCATATAGTTCAGAATGCCTTTAACACTGACTGACAAAGGAAGAGGCCAGGGCAATACCGGTATGGGCAAGTTTTAGGATGCAGACAGGAACTTATCTTAACACACAGTTGTTAGAAATCACTAATTCCCTGGTCTGCTGGAAAATGCTTAAGGGTTTGGGGATAGATAGTGGGGCGAGCTATACAGGGTACTGGCAGATACTGTATGATTGGTGGTATTTTCCCTGTCTTGTTGTTGGCTTTGGTTTTTCATTTTCAACATATTCAACAAAGGCATTAAGAAAGACATTGATCGACCCTGTGGAAGGCATCTGCTATGTTGAAAAGTAGTAGTGGTTTTTAAAGCATCTATAACATACACTGCACTTTCCCCAACCCTGCTGTGTATCCCTGGGACTTCAGATATTTTTAATTTTGTGGGGAACTCAGAAATATTTCCATAGTCATAGCACCAGAATTTTATACATCATTTGTTTACATGAGGTAGGAAGCTTGAGGTCCATTTCCAAATCAAAAAACAACCTCAGTTCATCACACTCAGGAAGGAGGTGCCAGATACAACTGAACAAAGTGTAACATTTAATAAAGATTTTAAGGAAATATTCTGAAAACAGAACATTTTTTTTAATTAACAGATCACAACCGAGAACAGCACCCACAGTTTAACATCTTTGTACCTGTCTCCCGTCAGAAGGGGTAAATGATAAGAGATAATACTCACAGTGAAGATAATGGACATCTCTTCTGAGGGATTTTAGGGGCCAGAACATGGTGGCATTCAGGAATTTCTGCAGGCCCAGCATTGTTCTCCTGAGTGATCATTGGAACAGGATCTACAGGCTCAGTAGCACCTTGAGTGGCAACCAGAGAAGGCAGTGGCAATGGCAGCTGATGGGCTGGTTCAGAGGCCTCAGCAGCGGCGGATGCTGCAGTCTGTCAGCCACCAGTCCATTCATCTCCAGAGGTCTCTTCTCCTATTGAAGACACTGCTTCTCCCTTGCTCTAAGGAACTCAAATTGCTCCTGGTTTCTCCTATCCATTCCTACGAGCAGGCCCTCCAGGCCCCTTCTCTGTCTACTCCTGCATTCTCTGGGTGCTGCTCCTGCCCTCTTGAAGGCAAGGTTTCCCTCTTAGGAGCACAAGGCTCTGCAAATTCAAAGATGAAAAGAAAAGTGCATTTTTGGCCTTTGAAGCAAGCTGAGAAATCCCCCCCCACACACACACAAATAACTTTGCTGCCGAAGGCCACAATTTTGATACTTCTGAGCATTCCAGGAAAGTAACTTTCTCAGCATCCTTGGTTCTCATAAATATGCTGCCACCCATGAGGCAGGAACAGAGGCACATAATGGGAAGAAACATTTAGTAGCGTTTGGAACCATTTGAAATGTTCATTCTGTCTGAAGAGGTAGCGGGTAAGTTGGGAAATTCCTTTTCAGAGCTATGTTACGTGTGTACAATTTCTTCCTTTAAGGCTGACCAACATCGGGAGAAAATAGTAATTTTCGAAGTACCAGAATGGAAAAGAGAAGTGGCTTTCCTGTTGTAATGATGCGGCCTTTGGCGGGACACAATTGAGAGTATCAGTTCAGGACAAATTGCTTAGTCCAGGGCAGTCACAGCCCAAAGCTGGGGTCTTTTGCACACCAAACCAGCCAAACAGAGAGGAATCCAGTTTTACCTTACTGGCTAACCAAAAGTCATACATGTAATTCCCTTAGACACTCCAGTGTCCAAGTATCACCACCAGTGCTACTTGTTATGGGGACAAATGGCTCTGAAAACCAATAACCGAAGAAAAAAGGTTCTCCCGATCCCAAAGGACCAAGCCCCAGACCTGGGTCAATATAAAAGTCAGATCTTACCAACAAATCACACTGTTGCCAATCCTTTAGAATCTAAAATCTAAAGGTTTATTCATAAAAAGAAAGATAGATGAGAGATAGAATTGGTCAAAATAATCAATTACATACATTAAAGTTTTTGGTTCAGGCTTGTAGCAGTGATGGATTAAACTGCAGGTTTAAATCAAGTCTCTGGAGTACATCCACAGCTTGGATGGGTCATTTAGTCCTTTGTTCAGAGCTTCAGTCTGTAGCAAAGTTCCTCCAAAGATAAGAAGCAGAACTGAAGACAAGATGGAGGAGGTGCAGCTGCCTTTCATAGTCCTTTTGCCTTGTGGCTTGTGCTTTCTTTGCTTCAAATACAAGCCACCCAGCACATGGCATGGAAAAACCTTAGAATTCTGTCCATAGGCATGTCCCTGTATGCCTTGCTGAGTCACAAAGTGTATCTGCCTTCTCTCAATGGGTCAGTTGTATAGCTGATGATCCTTAATGGGCCATTAAGCAGGCCTAGCAGTGCTGACACCAAATTGTCTGGGATGTCACCCAGAAGCATAGCAGAAATTTGAAATACAGACAGTGTAGACCCAATATTTATAACTTTAAATACAAAAATGATACTTGCATACAGATAGTATAATCATAACCAGCAAATCATAACCTTGTCATAGAAACCTTACTTAACTTCCTTTATACAAGATTTGGTGCCACTATATGACCATTGTTGCAACTAAGATCTATACAGTCACAGTTCATGTCAATAACATCACACCTGTCATCCCAAGGAGATCCAGCAATCTACACCAGAGACATGTTTTTGCTAATAGTCACACCTCTGCTGAATGGAGGGTTTTGGTCAGTTGTATAGGTGGACCAAGCAGATTTCCATTGCTGGTGAACCTCAAGAACCAGCTGGAGTTCTTGCTTCAACAGAAGTCTGCTGAAATTATGCTTGCAGGATTGGCAGGAAATTTGAACAGAAATTGACAACATTCTCGGCTAGGTTGTGGAGATTTCATACAACAGGAGATGTGAACCACGAACCACACACACATACCCCAGCTGTAGCAGAAAATCCTGGCCCTGTGCCTGCCTGACAATGGTGAAATGGGCAGGGAAAGAAAGACACACTGCAACTTCATTAAGTTTCCTGAAGATCAAACTCAGCACCACAACCCCTCACCTCAGACAACTAGAAAGGGACACAGCACTGTTTTTCTATGACCACAGGAGTGGAACATCTTCCCCCACAGCCCCATCCCCCGTCCCCCAATCCCACTTTATAAAAGCATGGCTCTCCGTAGCGAGAGGGCAGAGACCAGAAACAGAGACTTGGAGTTTGCAAACTTCCAAGGGAGAAAAGAGTGCTTCCACTAACTTTTCCTTGCACAATCAACCATAAGTTTTCTACAACTGTGTTCCTTCCTCCTAGGGAGACCTCTACACACACACACACACACACACACACACACACACACACACACACACACCTTCAGCCCTTGCTGCCTGACAGGTGGCTGAGAAATGCACAGACACAGGAACATGCTGATTATTACTTTTTAAAAGTATTTGAAAAATTAGCTTTAGAAGTCAAGGCACGGACACTAATTGTGGTTCTTCAGAATCAATAAAATCATTGATTTACAACTCTGCCTTGCTTGAGGCCAATTTTGGGGTGGAGAAGGGCAGGGGCTGAATGGAGGGGAAGTTTGGTAAGGAGATGGGGCATGATAATAGTGTGGCTACAGCACTGCAGTTCACACACAGACACACATGCATTGTATGTTTTCCAGAGAGGAACAATAAGTGCACAGTATTTTAAATGCCCTTGAAATTAAAATTGGGAATTTAGTACCAGTGCAAGAGAGAGATTGATGGGAGGCTATGGGGGGGTCAGCCTAGGATTCTGCTTCCTGCACCAGATCAAAGTCATCAGGTTCCTCATTGAAGTCTTCTTCAACTTGTACTTCCAGGTAGAGACACAATCCCCTCTTCCTTGTTTCAAACAATTAGAATACCCAGGACAGACCTGACATTAGAATAATGGTCTTGTGTCATTTAATGTAGATGTGGGATGCATAAATGTCCCACATTGGAGATCAAGTGGTATTATGGTATCATGCCATTGACAGATACACTATTATATATGTTGTCCCTGGCAAAACTCAGAACTTTAGAAGGGAAACCCTCCCTGCCCAAGTTTCATCTAGTGGGAAGGGACACCAAAGGAGTTTCACACTATCCTGTTGAACTATTCCCTTCCCTCAGTACCAAGTGATGACAATTAAAGTCCCACTCATGATCATGTCATGAGTTTGGATGGTACTTTATTCTCCCAAATTAACCCGATGATGAGATAGCTCACCCATCACTAAGATGGAGAAGCGCTAACCCTTCTGTGTGTTTACCTTGTGATTGAAGATCCACTGAAATTTGCACCAAACCTAGAGAAGACAAAGACAATGCTTAGAAGCTACCCTGCAATGACACCATAACTAATTCTGTGTTCATTCATACGAATCAGCAGTATGGTATTGTCTCTAATAGATTTAGTAAATTATTATTATATATTCAAGCTCTAAACAACATGTCTATGTGTAAATTAAAAACAAACAAATAAAGCCACCGATTCAGCAAGATACTTTAGCACATGCCTAACTAAGCACATAAGTAGTTCCATTAATTTTAGTGTGACTTCTTACATACTTAGGATGAGCTCCTCAGCCATGCTCCAGCCCTTGTAAATCACATAAAAGGGCCGTCACAGCATAAGGTTGCTCAAAAACCCTAGTTCTACCGTCAGAATATTCCCGTGGTGTAAGCACTGCAGAAGACAGCTGCAGGCTGGCCTTTCGAGGACCCCTTCACAAGCTCCCAAATAGGAGATATGCTGGGAGTGGGAGTTTGAGAAGCAGGGCAGCCTAAGATTTGTAATAGATTTATGGGAAAAGATCAATAATATAGGACATTTCCAGATTTTTCTTGATGATTTGTCCTATTTCTTTGTAGCATTACTACTTGCTTATGTCTTAGGTATGTGAAACACAGAAGACAGGCCTCTTTTGTTTCCTTTGCCTTTTTACTGGGAGCATCCACGGTAACTCAGGTATTTTTAAGAACACAGTAAGACAACATATGTTATATGATAAAACAATCTCTTTTTGGGGACAGGGATTAAGTTAGGTGAGGTTAAGCAATATTTTTGAGGTAACAATTCTGATATTATAAATAAACAAAAATAAAGAGACATGACTGGTGCCACATCAACTTTTAGTAACTCTTTACACATCTGCTTCTTTTCACTTTTATTATTCAACAGTCCTTCATTTAAAGGATTGTTATGTTCTTTTAATTAAAAAAATGTGAGGTTGTGGCTGCTCATGTATTATTCTAGACAGAATATATAGGCCCAAAGAGTCACAGGTGTGAACATGATCCTGTCACTATCCAAGGTTTGTGATATAGTACACAGAGAGCTCAGCCTGCTTAGCACCATGGCAAACAAATCATTAAACATCCTTTTAATCTTTTAATAAAGAGACAGAAAAGAAGAGGAAACAGTTAACACACTCTAAATGCAAAGTATGAAGCAAGGCTTTCATTTTAACAACATCTCTTGTTCCCATTCCCTTTAGGCAGAAAGAATCTTTAGGAGGGGTTAAAAAAACCACCTCTTGTCTGGTAGTCTTTTAGGAGGTATCAATGATGGTAACAGCTGTTCTTTTGGGAGAAAAGAGGAGAAGTTAATTGAAATGGGCTGGAGCTGTTGTTAAAGTCCAGTCCTGTTTCCTAAAAGACAAACCAATACACACAAAAGAGGAGAGAAAAGAACAGCAAAGATAGAAAATGCAGCTTCTGTCTCTGGTGTTGAGTTTCACTTGCACTCTTGCTGCTGGAAAAACACAGGCACAGCACGATGATCTTATCAGCCACTCCGAGATCTGGCAAATTTATACCAGTGTTAGCCTGCTTAGGGTATTGTATTTAGCTGCCTCTTCTGGTCACAGAATTACAGCGACGTTGCAAAATATGCAGTCCTGGCTGGCTAAGCCAGTTTCTTATTAGGCAAAAAGGAAAAGGAGCAAGGTAAGAAATAAGGTGGGGAAGGAAAAAGACACATTTGTGGAGGAGAGGGGAGCAAATCTTATCACATCATATGTGGTGTTTGTGATTTAACCAGAGCCAACGGAGCTGGTGCTGTCTTCTGGGCCCTCACTCTGGCCCAGTTTGGCCAGGACATCTCTCAGGAATAGGACAAAGATGATACACTAGTGTCACGCTGAATACCAGGCTCCCAGGAAGTGGTGGGTGAAGCTCACTCTATCCCCTTTGTTCAGACAATTGTGCTCACTTCCGTCTGTATTTTTTTCCCCAAGTCTCTCTGGGTTTTTTTAAGGACCCCAAAAGGGAGTGATCAGTGTAATAGCCCATTCCCTCATTATTTTGTTCTTCTATTAAGACTAATTTCCAAAACACCAATATTGGTCCATTGATTTCCAGTCCCAAACTTCTCTTTTTTACCAAGCACGATCTTGACACAGGCCTTGATATATAGCAGTAGGCCTTCTCTTTTGGACTGATTGAGTCTGTCTCTCTTTTGCACCTTTTCCCATCAACATTTGTTATGCTAGGTTATTGTGATGTTTTATGAACTTTCACTTACTTTTCACAGTTGAGGTCACAATAAAGTAAATTTGTAGGTCCAATTATCACAACTATTAAGTAACTAAAAATCGGAGATAGAAAATAATAGTTCAGGAAATTCTTGGAAAAGCCATCACACACAACAGAGACTTTGCAATTATTTGACAAAATAGATGTAATTTATCCAGCATTTTCCAAGTTCTCAGCCAATCCATCCCCCAAATTGTTTGTGTTTATTAAAAGGAGAAAGCACAAGACTGGGGAAGAAGAAAAGGAATCTCTTCTATATAATAAATCAAATCCCACAATATAGTTATACCAAGTGATCTGTATTCCATGAGGGCATTGTTTTATATATAGTGGAGGTGTTACCTGAGTTAAGGACTACAGGATTTAGCCCTGTAGGTGATGCTATATATAAAAACATGTACATCATATAAAATATCCATGTAAGATATAAACTAGTTAATACATGTATAACAGATCATCAAGTGTCCTCTTTCCAGTATATTAATTACTACTGGCTACTTTTAGCCAATAGAAGGACAAGAGTTTCATAACTCATGTTATAATGGTGGATAATCTTCTACGTTTGGTTCTGGATCATTTACAGAGAATGAAAAGATGGGAGAGGGATTTGGACAAAAACTGATGTGGATGAATGGTCTTTATATGGGAAAGGGGATATACATCTTCAATCTGTGTAGCTCATAAAGAAAATTTGTATAAATTACCATATAGATGGTTCCAGTTAAGATCCATCATATTTTTGCTACTAGGGAGGCACTCTGCTGGAGGGGTTGTGAAGAAAGGGGAACATACTTGCACATATTGTGGTTGTCTCCAGGAATTAGCCAGTTTTGGAAGGAAATTATTAAAGAACCTCATCTTATGACAAAATGCAGCTTCCTAGAGGTCCCTGACCTACTTTCTTAATATTCCAGAACAGGATCTACATTTTAAATAGTGTGACAAATTCATTTCTTTTGTATTTAATCTTTTTTAAAGTCTTTCTTTTGTATTGTACATTACTGAAAAAATGTGACATCTCTTCCTATGGAATCTTGGTACAGTAAAATATGGACCATCCTTATAATAGAAAAACTTTCACACCAAGTACGTACACAAGAGAAGGGCCAAAAATAGTTACCTAGAAATCTGATGACTCTTTCTAGCACACTCAGAAGAGGTCTCCCAGCCAGCAAGCCAGGGTCTTTAGCCAGGTTCTTTGAATATTAACCTGATCCTGAATAAGCAATAAGTAAAGTATGATGTACTATTGTAACATTTTATTGTCACATTACCTTAATAAAAAAAGATTCAAAGAATAAGTTAATTAAATAGTTAGAAAGGGAAGCCACAAAGGAAACTGCCAAAAATCTTGTGCAGCATCACGAACTTGTCACATTGATAAAAACCTGAGACGATCTGTGAAGAATAACTCCCCCAATTTCAATACACTTAGGGACAATGACCAATCTGTGCAGTGAAGTGTGTAAGTCACAGTATACATTAGTCTTACTCCAAGAAAATGGAAGTAGAATAATGTGTTTATATTTAAAAAACAGGAATTTTTGCATCTGTAATTAAGTTAGACTTATCTTCAATTTAATTTTCCTGTTCAACCTCCAGCAGCATTTTAACTGTAAAATATCCTGAATAAATACACTGTCATAGGAAAATCTGGTACTACTTTATGAATTAAGGTTTTTTTGTTTTGTTTTTTAAGAATGGGTATAAATGCTTCCATGTGTTGACATGTTCCTGCTAGTAGTTTACTATGTCCTATTGCTAACTCCAGTAGCTGAAGGGACTAGAAACAACTGGAAAAGAGATCTCCATCTTTAACAAGGTATAGCATCAATTGAGTATCATACTGTTCTTTGTTTGTCTAGCTTGAGCAGGTGTTCTTTAGCAATTAACTTCAAGCATTTATAGCTGTGAGATGCAGGAATGACAGCATCAGACCAAAGCTGTCATCTTTCCAAAGAGCTCTAAAAGTTCAGACCACAAAATATTGGAACAGATCTGGTGCTGATCATTGAAAATTTTCCAGTGATATTTGATAAAGCCAAGAAGCAGCTGGTGGAAAGAGGGAGGAAGGAAAAAGAAGAGGAGAAAATAGGGAAGGTAAAGGAGAAAGTTTGGGGTGCAAAGCAGCGCTCCTTGCACCACAGTGATAGGTGAACTATCTCATCACAATGCAGCAATGGAATAAGGCAACCAATTATATTTAATGTAGCCGAGCTGCAATCATGCTGATCAGAGACAAGAGTTCCAAGTAGGGTAGGGTGACCAGACAGCAAATGTGAAAAATCAGGACGGGGGTGGGGGTAGTAGGCACCTGTATAAGAAAAAGACCCAAAAATCGGGACTGTCCCTATAAAATCGGGACATCTGGTCACCCTAAAGTAGGTTATATATATTGTACCCTGGAACTTTGCACCAACCTCCCATTGACTAAAATGAGAGCTCCCTGTTTAGTGCAAATGTACAGTATTTCTCCATATCACTGAGGCTTCAGCTTCAAGAACAAGGAATCCAGAGACAGCACAAAGTCCAAGACTGTGCTTAACCCTTGCATGGTAGTATTACCACTCATCCCCAAAGTATTCATAGCTTCAAACCTATGGGAGCTGCACAGCTGCACCCAAGAAAAGATCTGATCTCTAAGGAGATCACAGCTTTTGTACGTGTAATTACTCTCTCTCTAATCCCAATTGTCCATAAAATCATGATTGCCTTAAAAACTTTGACTTGTGACTTAATAAATTTTAGAGTGCTTTTTATTTGCCTTCTGGATTTTGGGCTGTTAGAGTTCATGTAATCCAGTTTTTCTGTGCAGTCATGAGGGCTCAAAGCTTACTTTTAAAAAAACTGAAAGCTAAAATTTTGACACAACCACATGGAAGGTGGGGCTTTAAGAAAACCAGTAAATATCACAAGACTAATAAAAACAGAGTTGGAAACTGTAATCAGCAAGTACAAGGCTCCATTTTTTAGAGCTGTTAAGTTTCAGACAGAGGTCAGGATAAGTTGCTGTGGTGCAACAGTTTACACTGATGCAGCAGGTCTACACCAGAGGTTTGCACCAGAGCAGCTTTATGCCTGCAGCTACACTGATGGCAACCCTTCCAACCACCACCCAGCATTGACAAGTCTCTCAGGATAGCTTTCACAGTGAAAACCTGCACATAATCCCACTGATTTCTCACTTTTAGTTCCTTTTCAAATACCTTGCAAAGTCTAGGAGCGAGCCCTGCAACCTTTCTAGAATGGAAGAAGAACGCCAACTCTGTAATGGGGAGGGAAGTCTTACAGAGGAGATGCAGAGTCCCAGCTGCAGATTGTACCACGGATCTAGACCTACATTAGAGAAGAAACCTGCCAGGAGATTTCCCCCACCCCTTGCCTTTTAACACAGAAAGAGAACTAACAGTATATATTATAGAATTGAATTTGACCAGTGGAAATGAAAAGTGGCAACAGCAGTAAGGCTAGAAATTTTAGAATTAACCTAATTGAGTCTTTGAATCTACCCCATTTCCTGTGAAACACAGAGAGAAAGAAACTAACACCTAAGAAGTAGCATGTCAGTTTTTAAGGTCATAAGGCCTCATACTTATTCTACCAAATCCTCACCAGTGGCTGCCTTGTCCCCCTGCTCAATTATGATGCTCTGCTGCACTAAAACATCCCTATCAAAAATATGGAGAACCACCACTTCTCCTCCTATCCTGTTCTCCCTCATTTTCTTCCTCCCTGCTTCCCTCCCCAACTCATGTTTTTCTTCATCATTATTCCCCTCTTCCATTCTTAATGTCCATGTTTTATTTTGTTCCTTTGTTTCTGATTTCTTCATGGTCTGGAAAAACTGAAGGCACACAGCCAGTTTTGCCTCCAGTATATATTTGTGGATCCAAAAGCATGAAATGTAAATTTGCTTTAAAAGAAAAGAAGATTTCATTTAGTATCATGACCATCTGGCATTTGAAAATATTCTCTTGAGACATATCCTGGAGATTCTGCAGAAGGGTTGTATTTTATTCATTTGAAGCATCTGTATGGCATATTTAATAATACCTTTTAAATACTTTGCAAAAGTAACACACATTAGCTCTTTTTCCTGTAACTTGGAACTGGCACACAAAAATAATCGTTGCTCCAAAACAATTTACAATAAAGTTTGTAGTCAAAGCTAGCAAATTTTCTAAGCTCCATGTTAGTTTCCTTTTGCTTGTGTCAGCTTCTGTTTCAATATAAAATAAGTTTCTAGGACCTAATGAGATTTTTTTTTAAAGTCATATATCCAAAATCTTATATCATTTTGCATCTGAAACAAGGGGATTACAAGAAAAAGAAAAGGAACATGTGTTAGAACTAGTAGGCTGCAATACATTTAGAGGTTATCGAGCTGTTTCCTTGAGTAACAGCATAACAGGTAATATTCATACAGTGGAGTCATGTTTGTCTCAAAAAGTCACAAATTCCAGGATCTGCCATAACCAAGTTGTCAGGGTTATGCAGCTGTGCACTAGTTTTAGGCTAGTTATAAACAGTAGCCACATATAAGCTGGTGGAGCAACAATGTCCCCACCCCTGGCCCACCAAGTCTCTTTTCCTCCTCAAGGTTTGAATCCTGAAGATTAGAGCCTGTACAACAACAAAATAGTTTCACATACCAGGAAAGCTTCATAGCTTGACATACAACACACGTCATTTCTGGAGCATTACGTCTTCAAAGGCCAGGATTCATCCTGCAAGAGCAGGTTCAGTTGAGGGAGCAGGTCAGTGCAGTCCTGAGGGCTGCCTTGTCTTGCACTCAGCTGCCCATAGGCCTTGAGGCAGCCACAATGCAGGACTGTTCTGGCCACATACCCTCAGACTCTCCCTGCGGCAGGGCTGGTGCAAAGGCTTCAGAAAGTCTTTTGTGACATGAGCATTCTGGGAGGGACAGTGTGGGGCTGGGAAGCTGTATTAGCCAAAATGAGTCCCAGGACAACCATGGACCAGGCCCACATACGTTGCCCATTCTGATTACCACAGAGTTGGTTTTGTCTAGTTCCCAATATTCTGAGAGCCTGACTGGGCCTTCAGGCCTGCCCCATTATTCCACCCTGTACACTTCTGTAGGCAAGGATAAAATAAGCAGGGCCCTTTCACACAACAATGCATTGGATGTGGAACAATGTCAGCCGGTAACCTTGCATCACAGAAAGTCTTCTGGCTGTAGGCTGCACCTCTAAACAAAGTATTACAACTCAAATGATAGCAACATGAACAGGAAACCTTTACTTAATAGGTCCTATTTAATGTGCTCTCAGATTGGGTTTAACTCAGTGCTTAGGGATCTTGAGGGGAGTATTAAGCAATCACCATTACAATGGTGGCTCAGCTACTGTCTCAAAAGCAGAACCTTTCGAACATAATAGGCTCAAAATAGTTAATCTGTGCCTAAACCAGAGGTACCAACAGTGTCTCCACTATGCGTGAGCATGACTCATATCTCCTGAGCCACAGACAAGCAGTTCTTACAAAGGATTTTAGGGTGGAGTGAAGACACAAGCCTTGCACTGCACTTGGACACAGGTTTTGTGAGAGACAAGTCTGACTAGAACTTGCTGATGGAGCCACTCTCACTGGAGCTCCAGCTGAGGTACCACCTGTGTATGCTTTACTGCTTCTTTGGTTGTTTGGTACAATCTTGTTCAAAACACTCGTGGACAGTGGGTGAAGCTTCCCCTGGGGGATGCTAGCTCCCTGTCCCGCCTCTTCCGCTTCCGCCCTCGGCCCTGCCCACACTCCACCCCCACCCAGCTCTGTCCCAGACCCCGCCCCTGCTCCCGCTCAGCCCTTTCCCCTCTTGCCCCCCCACGCCACTCACTATGTCCCTTCTCTCCTCTACTCCCCTCCCCCCCAAGACCCTGACTGCCTACTGCTCCTCACATCCTTCCTCTCCTCCACCCTCCTTCCCCCCTGAAACCCCTGTCACCTCCAGGGACACAGTGAGTTGTGAGCAGGTAGGGCCTCACGGGGGACAGGGGTGGAGTGGATTAGAGGAGGGTCGCAGCCACGCAGCAGTAGGCAGGGAGGGCTGAAGGGGCAAAGCAGGGAGGGGAAGAGCCGGGGCCACCATGGTCCAGGCTCTGGCAGTGGGCATTGCCTCTCCTGGCCTATTATACCCGCCACCTATGAAAGCACTTGCAATGTTGAATGCAGCAATGCCTAAACACCTTTACAAATCTGGGCCTAAGTGACTTGCCTAAGATCACGCAGGATATCTGTGGTAGAGCAGGAGCTGAAGCCAGGCCTTCCACCATCTAGGCTAACAGATCTAACCCTTGGACCATTCTTCCTCTAAAAATATCACCCTTTCCCTGACAAACAACTGAGCTATTATATATTGTTTGGAATTAGAAGTGTTGGTTCTTTTTGTTCCCAAATGTTCTCTTTGCCCGAACCTTCCAGCATCTTTATTTGTTATCCTCCAAGTTGATTTTCTATCTATGGCAACCATCTAAGTGTGGATTTAAAAAACTAAGCTATAAATCCCATCATGGAAATATAAACAAAAATATATTGTTGGCTTAGATAGACCACATGGAGAGACTATTTCTTGCATTTAATAGTAAAAGTTAATTATCTGACAAGTTTAGCTCTTTTTTCTCTTCAAGAACCAACTGATTTTCAATAAACTAATTCGCAAGTCATAACTCAAACAGAGCCTGATCCAGAGTTCACAGAAGTCAATGAAAAGATTCCCATTGACTTCAGTGGGTGTTGGATCAAGCCCTAACTACCATCCTATGAGTAATATGCTAACTGTTCACTTAACTATTTACCATTCATGGTATGTGATTGCTTATCTAAGACATATGATATTGGCAGTGAAGTCCTGCCAATAGTTTAACACGGGGCTTTTACCAAGGAGTGTGTGTTCTTGCAGAATGGGAGGGATAAGGAAAAACGAGGGAATTCATTAAGTTGTTTTCTCATGTAAATAAAAAATGCTTTTTATAAACATAACCAAGGAAGCAAGCCACACCATTAGAAAAACAAGCTGATTAAAATGCACTTGGCTGGAAATGTTTATCCTTTGCCCCTTCCTCCCGCCCCCCAACAATGATGTACTGATAGTATCACACTGTATTCAATGTGTGCAATCTGAACACTATGGGAGGGGGTTTGAAGATTTCTTTAGGGATATCTGGAAATGCTCCCTCCTAGGACTTTTCCAGAAAGCAGCTGGCATTTGCTGCTTTCTTCTTTATTCCAAAGGCGGAAAACATTGCTCTTTAGAAGTGTTTTGCTGAGCTGCAGGGTTAAAAGAACTCTGGCTGTAGCCAGAGATCATGTGCCTCCATCACTGACAGGGAAATCATTCCTTTAAATCCAGCGGCTCCCTGGGTGCTGTTTGGTTTGTTTCCAAACCAAATTAAATTAGAGAAAAATTCGAATTTGGGGGGAAAAGAGGAAACATTTCTCTGGCAAGTTTTTAAAGTGTTTGAAACTGCTCAAAGATCTCGGGTGGTTACAGTTAATGGCTAGGGACATGGAGTGGTGAGCAGAGTCCAAGTGAGATAGTGCCTGATGATTTCTCACATGGACAGTATCACCATGTGTCTCAGGTGTGTCTCTATTTGCACAGGTGGGGTGTTTAGATGTTGCTTGTAATTATTAGAACTGGGAGCACTGGCTGTTGGGAGTCTGAAAGGACAGGAAATAGGAAGGATGGGGGAGGAGTTGAGGAGGCAGAGTGAGAGTTACAGAGGGTGTAGAAGTAGATTGGTAAAGAGGTTTCCACTTTAAAAATAAAGTCCTGTTGAAGTTTGTTAGTGCTTTGCCTGGTCGATACAACAGGTGATGCACATTGATCTTCAGAACAATTATTTGATTCATGGCAATTTGTGAAAATATAAAAACATTATTGTTAGTAGCAAATATAGTAGTCAGATAGGGTGACCATCCTAATATTAGGTCTCATATACACAACTATGCCCCTTCCCCCTAAAAAAAAGTGTCCCAATTTTTTACACTTGCTATCTGGTCACCTTATGGCCAAAGTCCCCAGTCAAACTCAGGATCCCATTGTGCTACAGTATCTTTAAAATATTTATATTTCCTTAAAAATATATATTTAGATTATGGAAATCACAATATTTAAGGTAAGTATATCTTTGTTACTACCTCATGTTTGCAGATTTACATCACTATATTTTATTATAGTATTCTTCTGAGTATATTTCTCTTGTATAAGCTTCCTTGTTTATATAAAAATATTCTAGCAGCATAATCGGGCTCTGATCCTGATAGAGGGCCCTGGACACTACAATAATGCACACATCCACAACCATATTTATACACAACTCTCTCTAGCCATACATACACACACACACTTTAAAAAGGTACCATCTCAGTTAATCTGAGCAGTTGCTTTTCCTTTGAAGCACTGGTTTTCAAGGGATGTGGTATCAGTAATCTTGACAAACATTTCAGTTTACCCACTGATATCCAGGGACTGTGCAAACAAGTTTGCTTTTACTAACCTCAGAAATACAAGCAGAACAAAATTACAGTAGGTATACAAACAATGAGGTCACAAGGTTAATGTCTGACTAATACTAATGACTTTTCTTCCAACCACTCACAAAGCACGATACCAGAAAGAATTCGCTAACAGCAAAGTAAAGATAAACAATGAAATGATCACAGCCAACTCCTTTATACACCAGTCTCTGAAGCTGTATAAAAGCTTTAAATTACAAAATAAAAATATCCTAGTTTTATAGTAGATGTAACTTTATTACTTTCTTCTCGAATATATTTGCAATTAGCTGTTCCCAGCTGCCAATAAATATATCAGAGGAACTTACTGATTCATATATATTTGGAGGAATAAAAATTGTTGCTTAAATAATCACTGTAAGGAGAAAAAAAAATCTCCTGAAGAATCTATAAAACTGGGTTATTGAACTAATCAGAAAAAACCTCCCACTCCACCCCCCCAATTTGTATTACTTCTCTTGAGTTTAAAAACAAAACAAACAAAACAAAACTTTCCTGTAAGATCATGAATGCAGTTTCATTTGGACAAAAGTTAACTCAATTGCTTACAATAATGTTTGCAAACTGTAACAAAGACAGTTTGCAAAAAGAACAGGAGTACCTGTGGCACCTTTAGAGACTAACAAATTTATTTCAGCATGAGCTTTCGTGAGCTACAGCTCACTTCTTCGGATGCATAGAATGGAACACACAGACAGGAGAAAATATCTTTTTCCTGTCTGTGTGTTCCATTCTATGCATCCGAAGAAGTGAGCTGTAGCTCACGAAAGCTCATGCTGAAATAAATTTGTTAGTCTCTAAGGTGCCACAGGTACTCCGGTTCTTTTTGCAGATACAGAACGGCTGCTACTCTGAAACCTGTCAAAGACAGTTTGGACACTTTGGTTGACTTTCCAAGTGATATGAAATATAACAACTTTATTACTGCTAATAAAAATCTCCTGTCAAAAAAAAAAATACCGAAAGGAGCCCTAGAGCCCAAGAAGCAAGTCCAAAACCGTGTGGTTTACAAAAGATACAAGTGCTGTCAGTAAATAGCTTTACATTTCTTCACACAGATAAATGCAAACCCTTATCAGAAAGTTGTTATATGCCCAGAATTTTTTTTTTCCAGTTTCAGAACAGTTTACTTTGGCAGCTCATTCAGTTTTGCATCTGTAATTAAATGGTGAAGATGAGACAATGTGGCTCTGGAGAGATCATAGGAAACCCAATCTTATCTATTTGCCTTTTATTTACATAGCTCTTTGTATTTTGGCCTCCCTCATGCATTTTTCATTAAAGCAGGAAGGCAAGTTTTACCCACACCCTTATCCTTCAGTCCACTCAGGAAGTAGTAGAAAAATCCCAAATTCAGCACTTTCTATTGCTCCAACTCACCACCAGCTTTTTAATTATTCACCCCTATTGTGAAGAATGATAGCTACTTCTCCAAGCAGCACTACAGGCTGGGAATAGCAGTCAAAACTGCCAATAAGCCGTCAACAGGGCCGACTCCAGGCACCAGCTAAGGATGCAGGTACTTGGGCGGCCAATATAAAGGGGTGGCACCCCATCCGCTATTGGGATGGCATGGCCGGGTCTTTGGCGGGAATTTGGCGGCGGGTTCCTCAGTCCCTCTCTTCCTCTTTTAGCAGCCACCGAAGTGCCATTGAAGAGATAGGGAAGGAATGAAGGATCCGCCGCTGAACTGCCACCGAAGAATGGAGTGGCATGATTGAGCTGCCACCAAAGTGCTGCTGTTCTGATTTTTTTTGCCCCCGCCACTTGGGGCAGCAGAAAACCTGGAGCCGGCCCCAGCAGGTAAACTTGGTTTCCACCCTCCCAATTGGATTTTAATAAGTGCCCAAATGGTCCTTGAAAGTAGTCTCTAACTCAGAATTACATCAATGTCTGTGTAATATGAATGTGTAGTTTCAAACGTCATAATAGTATGCACTTCTATAGCATCGCCCAGCTCAGGTGTCCACAGTTTTTGTAGACACTAGGTAAGTCTCACACTCCTGTGAGATGCTGTTAACCCCCTTTTGCAGACCATGGAGACTGAATGACTTGCCCAAGGTCCTATAACGAGTCAAGCAATCAAGTTAGGAATAGCACTGCTGCGGAGTGCTGAGGCGTGGAGAGACATTTATTCCCACCTTCCACCAAAGATTATCAGAGCTAGAGGGGAGGGGAGTGCTGGCTAGATAGTAGCTGGCCCTGCTGTCGTAAACAGATAGCTAAGGGTTAATGTCTCTTTCACCTGAAGCACCTGACCAGAGGACCAATCAGGAAACCGGATTTTTTCAACTTTGGGTGGAGGGAAGTTTGTGTCTGAGTCTTTGTTTTCTGGCTGCCTGCTTTCTCTGAGCTTTGGAGAAGTAGTTTCTACTTTCTAGTCTTCTGTTTCTAAGTGTAAGGACAAAGAGATCAGATAGTAAGTTATATGGTTTCTTTTCTTTGGTATTTGCATGAATATAAGTGCTGGAGTGCTTTGATTTGTATTCTTTTTGAATAAGGCTGTTTATTCAATATTCTTTTAAGCAATCGACCCTGTGTTGTGTCACCTTAATACAGAGAGACCATTTGTATGTATTTTTTCTTTCTTTTTATATAAAGCTTTCTTTTAAGACCTGTTGGAGTTTTTCTTTACTTCAGGGAAATTGAGTCTGTACTCACCAGGGAATTGGTGGGAGGAAGAAATCAGGGGAAATCTGTGTGCGTTGGATTGGCTAGCCTGATTTTGCATTCCCTCTGGGGAATAGGAAAGTACTTTTTGTTTCCAGGACTGGGAACAGACAGGGGGAGTCACTCTGTGTAGTTTCACAGAGCTTGTGTCTGTGTATCTCTCCAGGAGCACCTGGAGGGGGGAAGGGAAAAAGGATTATTTCCCTTTGTTGTGAGACTCAAGGGATTTGGGTCTTGGGGTCCCCAGGGAAGGTTTTTCAGGGGGACCAGAGTGCCCCAAAACACTCTAATTTTTTGGGTGGTGGCAGCAAGTACCAGGTCCAAGCTGGTAACTAAGCTTGGAGGTTTTCATGCTAACCCCCATATTTTGGACGCTAAGGTCCAAATCTGGGACTAAGGTTATGACACCTGCGTCCTGCTCTCCCTGGGAAGATTCCACCAATTGTAAGTGCCTAAATACTGTGATGCTGGGCACAGTACAAACCCTTACCTAGAGAGATGACTGTTAGGCAAAAGTCAGTCTCAGGGCCTGTTGGGGGAGGGAATTATGAGAAGAGACAGGACCCGGCTGGCTCCACAGCCTTGAACATTCCAGATTTAGAACCCTGTACTCTTGGCTGCTCATATGAGTTGAACTCCAAACCTTTCTGAGTTTTTCCATCACTATGTGTAACACTTGGTTTTGCTAGGTTGAAGGCTTTTGCATAGCAAGGGTGGTCTTTAATTAATAGATTAAAAGGCCAGAAGGAACCCATGTTGATCATCTAGTCCGACTTGTGTAAAACAGGCCATAGAATTTCTCCAGAATGATTCCTACAGCAAATCTTTCAGAAAAAACATCCAGTCTTGATTTTAAAATTGCCATTGATGGAGAAACCTCCATGACTCTTGATAAATTGTTTCAATAGCTAATTACTCTCACTGTTAAAAAGTGGCAGAAAATCTTCAAAACTGTAAGTATGATATTGAAGAAAAATTGACAATGAGCAGCTGCAAAAGCAATGGGAAACAGATTCTACTATGCCCTAAATTGCTGCCACAGAATCAACAAGATCCTTTGTAATATCATAAGTGGGCAGGAGAATGGGGGGAGGAAGTGTCTACCTATAAGACATTGATTTTTTCTAGGTAAACAAAGACATGTTTTTAAAAGAACCAAGGTTTGGTTTCCTACCCTTCTCAAGCCAACCTACAAGTGCATGTGAATGTTTGTTATACTCACAGCACAGCCACCCTTTAAACTGTGTGTTTCTTGGCCAAAGTGATGTTTTCTCCCGGATTACTCCTCCTGTGCTCCCGCTGCCTTAAAGTTATCATGGGGATTTGGAAATGTTACTATTTTGTGGCCCAGAAGCTGGAAGCATCTCAGGCACCACAGAATCCAAATCTAATAAGGGGGAACTTCTTCATAAATTTTATGGTTTTTTTGTGTGTGTGTGTGTGTGTGTGTGTGTGTGTGTGTGTGTGTGTGTGTGTGAGAGAGAGAGAGAGAGAGAGAGAGAGAGAGAGAGAGAGAGAGAGAGAGACTTGGTTAGCATTAACCATTGAATAAATAGGCCATCAGTCATATAAAATACATTTAGCTTACAAAACACAGAGATTAATCAAAACCCAAATAGCCATAAAATGATAAACAGGCTTCAAAGGCTGGAAGTGAACTATTTCAATTTACACTGGTGAAAGTCTGCCTGCGGATCACCACTGGCGACAAGCCCAACTGGAGGTTAAGGAGAATTACAGCAGCACAGTCTCCTCACAACCATCTGCTGCACCCGGAGACTGCACTGACTAGAACAGAAGGATGGCATTTGTACTGAGATCCGCATCTCCCAGTCAGTTCCTCCAGCAAGTCTCCCATGCTTCTCTTCCCTGGCAGAACCCCAGGAGCAAGACACGGGTAAAAATCCCTGGGAATAAATCTTTCCTGGAGTGCAGCTGCTCCTGCAGAGCCAGCAGGCTGCACTAAACAGAATTTATCTCACTCCTAATATGAAAAATAATTGCAGAAAAGAAGCAAAAATAAAGTGATTTCTACGGTTTGTTCTCAGGTTCTACTATCCAGTAAGTAGCTATCTGCCCCATAGGAGCAATGTGGCTTACCTTTGCTCTGGGATAGGCCACTATACATCGGAAACTGCTAGCAAGCATGCACAGGAGTAGGTTTTCTAAAAACACCAAAGGACATATCTGCTTTTTGCTATTGTAATCTAAGGGTATGTCTATACTACCTGCCGGATCAGCAGGTAGTGTTCGATGTATCGGGGATTGATTTATCGTGTCTCATCTAGATGCGATAAATTGATCCCCAAATCGATGCCTGTATTCCATCTCGGCAGGAGGAGTAAGCGGAGTCGATAGGGGAGCCGCGGCGGTTGACTCACCACCGTGAGGACGGCCAGGTAAGTTGAACTAAGATATTTCAAAGTTGTTTATCTTAGTTCAAACCCACCCCCTAGGATAGCCCTGGCCTAAGATGTGTCAGGTTTATTAATTTTGCTGCAATACTGAATCCAATTGACTGAAATAAATTCAAACCGAAAAAGAATTAAATTAATAAAATGTACATTAAACTAATAAGACTGAGACACAAACTCTGTCATATTGTCTCTGGTTTAGAGCTGAGCAAATCCCCTGAGAAGAGCTGAGTGAAGCCAGGGGGCTAGAGGTAGTATAATGGGAGCATCTCCTCCTCGGGTTTGTGAATGGAATTTCCAACTTTCCTTTGCTTTTAATCTAAAAAAAGTAGTTAAAATTGCCTCCAGTCAAAACAATTTTTTGTTTCCAGCAAGAAAACCAAAAAAATTTCATTTTGCATCAATTCTAAATGATTTTTTTTTGTATGAACCAAAAAACCCAAACAAACAAACAAGCAAGTATACAAACAGTATTTACCACAAATATGCAAGAAAGTTTCAAAGTGAATTTGGCTCAGCCATATTCATGGGCCTTTTATGTCCCCTTCAATTGTCCCGCATCCTTGTGGAAATCAGTCCTTTAGCTCACACACTCAAGTATTCCCATCAGGAGTGGTATATGTTGCATGGGTTGAGATGCTCCTTGATACAGCAAGAGGACAGCGTTCCCACCATTCCTTGCCAGAGGCAATCAAATGAGACAGAGAAGGGTCTGACCACATCCTTCCCAGCCCTACCCACGCAGAGCTCTCTTGTTTGATTGTGATGACAAGACAAAACTTGAACTTTACATCCAGGCAGTAAGTCTCACAATAGTCTAATTTTTTCAGGAATGGGGCCTCGGGCCAAGCATATGTATCCCAGAAAGAGAAACAGTTGATATTTTCTAAAACTCTTGGATCCTCTCTAGTTGCAACTGCAACTCTCTCTAAATTGATACCTCTCCCTGACAGTTTAAAAGACTAGTCTATTCTCCCAGCCCTCCTCCTGCCCCGTACAACTCCAGCAGCAGTGCTGAATTTGGCTCAGCTGGTCCAGCCCTTGGGTGAGGGAATCCATGAACTCACTCCACTCAGCTGATACGCCACCAGCTGGCAGACACAGAACAGCACAAGCCAAGCTAAACTAACTTTCCATTGTTTGCCTGTACTTACATTGTATACCGTATACCTTAGAATAACATGAATTGGCCTTAAAGTTCAAGACACAGTCCTGTTGCGTAGCGACGAATTAAAATGCCAGATGTTGGTGGATGCGTTCCGTTAAAGCATATTTGCCATGTAAATATTCATAAGGGATAGACTGTGTCTAGCACTACCCAGATGGGCACGGTAGAACATAACAGCTCCTACCTCTTCCTAGGCTCTGACCTCCTCCTAACCCCCAGAATAGGTTGTGGAGGAGAGGCAAAAGGGCCCTCTGGTAATCTGCAACTGCCAGAATGGTTGCTTGGGCAGTCCTGAGGTCACAATAAGTTTCACCAGGTGACCATATGCATCTGCACGGGCCAGGATCCACCTCTGTACCCCCGGTTGAGGTGTGATGAGCAAAGCTCTGGTGTGCCTGACAACCTGGCCCACTATGTATCTCTAGGTGTCTGTACCTACTTCACTACATTCCAGGCCATTTTCAAATGACAGTGTCCAATGATTCGCAGGTGTGCTGAGAGCTTGCAAAAAACAAAACCATCACCAATAAGTGTGATTTGATGAGTATTCGAGGCAATGTGAGCTGCTGAAGAAGGTATAAATTATTTGCTGCAAAGATTTAAACATTGTTGGTCATGCAGCCCTTTGAAAATGTGCTGTTTGAATGAGCCTCTGAAGTTTTATAGCTAAAGATCTTTAACATGTTGTACAACTGTGTGATAAAACTTCAAGTTTCCAACACTGCCTACATCAATAGGAATGGATATTATGAGACATCAGAAACAAGACCACCTTTCACTTACACCTTAGTATCTTCCAAAAGGGGATCTCTAGGCTTTTTGCACACACTAATTAAGTTTCAAAGTTCCTCTGAAACACAGGCATTATCCCCATTTTACAGATAGTGAAATGGAAGCACAAAGAGGATAAAGACCCAGAGCCTCAAAGTTATTTAGGTGCCTAATGTCCATTGAAATCTACTGAAGTCTAAGGGTATGTCTACACTATGGGATTATTCTGATTTTACATAAACCGGTTTTGTAAAAGAGACTGTATAAAGTCGAGTGCACGCGGCCACACTAAGCACATAAATTCAGTGGTGTGCTTTAATGGTCCGAGGCTAGCGTCGATTTCTGGAGCGTTGCACTGCGCATAGCTATCCCATAGCTATCCCATAGTTCCCGCAGTCTCCCCCGCCCATTGGAATTCTGGGTTGAGACCCCAACACATGATGGTGCAAAAACAGTGTCATGGGTGATTCTGGGTAAATGTCGTCACTCATTCCTTCCTCCATGAAAGCAACGGCAGACAATCATTTTGCGCCCTTTTTCCCTGGATTGCCTTGGCAGACACCATAGCACTGCAACCATGGAGCCCATTCAGCTTTTTTTTACTGTCACCGTATGTCTACTGGATGTTGCTAACAGACGTGGTACTGCAGCGCTACACAGCAACATTCATTTGCCTTTGCAAGATAGCAGAGACGGTTATCAGTTGTTCTGTACCGTCTGCCATGCCATTGTGATTGATGATGAGATGATGGTTATCAGTCCTTCTGTACCGTCTGCTGCTGTCATAGGTGCCCCTGGCTGAGGTCAGCTGGGGGCGCAAAGACAAAAATGGGAATGACTCCCCGAGTCAATCCCTCCTTTATGGTATCTAAAAATAGAGTCAGTCCTGCCTAGAATATGGTGCAAGTGTACTAGAGAACCAGTGTACCAGAGAACCAGAGAGCACAGCCACTCCGTGTCAGATCCTGCAGAAATGATGAGCTACATGCCATTCTAGGAGGTGCCCCTGCAACAACCCCACCTATTGCTTCCCTCCTCCCGCAACCCTCCTGGGCTACCGTGGCAGTGTCCCCCCATTTGTGTGATGAAGTAATAAAGAATGCAGGCATAAGAAACACTGACTTGTTAGTGAGATAAAATGAGGGGGAGGCAGCTCAGCAGGGCCGGTGCAAGGATATTTTGCGCCCTAGGCGAAAATTCCATCTTGCGCGCCCCCCCCCCAATCACATACATTATACACAGTACATGGTCACAGAGTAACATGTTATAATTTAGAATTTATGTTTCTGTGCTTTAAGTTTAGCAAATTTAGAAACAAGTTCCTCCAAGTCAATGTTGTGAGCAATGTCATGTTCTATTGACAAGGTAGATAGCCCAACAAGTCTTTGTTGCAACATTGATGTTCACATATATGTTTTTATCAACTTGAGCTTCGAGAAGCTTTGCTCACCACTGGCCACAGAAACTGGGAGAGTCAAGAGGATGCGAAGAGCAATAACTGTGTTAGAGACACTATCTGTCAGCTTATTTTCCCATATGAAGTTCAATACATCTTGGGGTGATGAACTCCTTTGGACTCGTCTTGCAATAGCTTGCAATTCACTGCACAAGTCAAAGGCATCAATATCCTTGGATTCACCATGTTGCAAAGCTTTCTCCAGATTCAAGCAATGTTCCATAATTTGCTTTGGTGTTTTATTTTGCAAACTCTAAACATATATGAAGCCAAATACTGAACTAATTTGCTGCATCAATGTGAATCTTTCTTCAACCGAATGTATTGCTGTGTCAATGACTGCAAAGTAAAAGTTCACTTTGAATTTTTCTTTCGGATCATAAATAGGTTCGTCATCTGCTTCATATGTGAACTGCTTCCTCTTCTTTCTAATACGGATTGGATCTGGTTCAAAAAGTGCCGATACATCCAACTCCGCCGCAAGTTCACCTGCATCTACCAATGTTTTCTCAAAGGCTGCGTCACTTCTGCGGCCCACAAGAAACTTCTTGGTTTCTCCAAGTTCATTAATGGCATCACATATATCAAATTCTTTTGCCTGAAGTTGTTTGCTAGTTATGTTGGTCTCAAACAATATGTCATACCACAAAACTAGAGAAACAAGAAACTTGAAACTAGAAATGGCTTTTGTAAGAGCCTTTGCATCAACTCGTGATGTATTGCCAGATGATCCTGTCAGAGGATTGTCTTCATAGATGTATACCACAGCATCACAGATGTCACCAATGAAAGCAGGATGGAGAAGCTCCCCCCGCAGAAGACCTAAGACATGATGGTTGGATACATAAACAGACACCTGTCCCTCACAGGCAACTACCTCATAACATGCCAATTTTGCTCAGGACAGAATATCATAGAGGAATACTATGCATTCAGTGGTCTCTACACTGGCCAAGCAACAGCATGACAACTAACCTAACCAGTCCATCCAACTTTTTTGACTGCTTCTTGGGCACTGGTGAGGGGTAGCGGTGCCAGACTGAGCCCGGTGATGGGTGCACTACAAATCTACAAACTGAGGCAAGGTGCTGGGTCTAGAGTCCTGCTGAGACTGCTGTCCTGCACCAAGTGGAGCACAGCCTCCATGAGGAGAGAACTCAAATAAATATCACGCTCCTTCTGCATGATTCCCCCAAGCACTTTCTTCAGGCAGCTGCTATGGGGGTCACTCACAGGCTTAGGCCTGCCTGTTGCAGGCAAAACACAGCAGCAGGGCTTAAAACTCAGACAGGGCCGCCCAGAGGACTCAGGGGGCCTTGGGCAAAGCAAAATCGGGGGCCCCTTCCATAAAACATTTGCAATACTATAGTAACATGTATTAGGAAATGTAAAAAATAACTAGTGAAATACATTCAAAAATTAATTTGTAATAATTTGAAAATAAACTAAATACATTATTTAAAAACATTAAAAGCTGTAATGGTATGTATACATTTGCAATTACATAATGGGCAGTTGCTGGGTGATTGTGATGGTTGGTACCAATGGGCTGTCGTTGCCTGGGGGTGGTGCTGTTGTTGCCCACGGCTGGGTGGGGAGCTGGGCTCTGGGTTCAGGGGTGCCCAGCTCACAGGGGCTGGGCTCAGGGATGTGGGGAGATAGGGTCAGGGGGGTGTCCAGCTCAGAGGGGCTGGGCTCAGAGCTGGAGGTCAGGGCTGTTGGGGGGATGGGGTCAGGGGGTTTCCAGCTCAGAGGGACTGGGCTCTGAGCTGGGGGTCAGGGCTGTGGGGGGGATGGGGTCGAGGGGGTTTCCAGCTCAGAGGGACTGGGCTCGGAGCTAGGGGTAAGGGCTGTGGGGGGATGAGGTCGAGGGGGTTTCCAGCTCAGAAGGACTAGGCTCGGAGCTGGGGGTCAGGGCTGTGGGGGGGATGGGGTCAGGGGGGTGCCTGGGGGCACTGGGGCAGCTCAGCTCTGCAGGCTGCTGTTCTCTCCAGCTGTCCAGGCACAAGGGGAGCAGGAGCAGGGACCAGCTAAGGACCAAGGGGGCAGGAGCTCAGGCACCTGAAGCTGACCCATGGGGAGGCACTTGCTTACCTTGCCCAATGCATGAGCGCTGGGGTCCTCTTTCTTCCTCCGCTTCACCAGACCACTGCTGAGGCTCTTTTCTTCTCCGTGCCCCTCGCTGGGGCTGACATGGAGACTGAGCCAGGGGGCAGCCCCCGCTTTCCTCCAGAAGCGAAGCCCTGGTGTTGCGCCGCTGTCGCAGAGCCCCTGCCACGTGCCCTAAGCAGAGCTGCGCAGCTCTGCCCAGCTGCCGGCGCCCCTGCCGGGCAACGAGAAAAATTGCATAGGCTGGAGCCCCTGCTCTGGGAGGGAGAGGGATTCTGAGCCTCTGCCTGCAGCTCAGGGATTCCCCATGGTCAGCACAGCCACCGTCAGCTCAAACCTCTGTGCTGCCACGGCGGCACGCTGACCCCAGGGGTGCCCTGGGCTGCTGGGCTGCCGCGCCGGCACCCTGACCCCAGGGGTGCCCTGGGCTGCTGGGCTGCCGCGCCGGCGCCCTGACCCCGGGGGCGCCCTGGGATGCTGGGCTGCCAGTGGCTCCCTGACCCGGGGGGCACCCTGGGCTGCTGGGCGGCCGCAGTGGCTCCCTGACCCGGGGGGCGCCCTGGGCTGCTGGGCTGCCACAGCGGCTCCCTGACCCAGGAGGCGCCCTGGGCTGCTGGGCTACCAGTGGCTCCCTGACCCCGGGGGCGCCCTGGGCTGCCGGGCTGCCACAGCTGCTCCCTGACCTGGGGGGCACCCTGGGCTGCTGGGCTGCCAGTGGCTCCCTGACCCCAGGGGCACCCTGGGCTGCCAGGCTGCCGCAGCAGCTCCCTGACCCGGGGGGCGCCCTGGGCTGCCGGGCTGCCACCCTGACCCCGGGGGCGCCTTGGGCTGCCGGGCTGCCACCCTGACCCTGGGGGCGCCCTGGGCTGCATCCTGACCCCGGGGGTGCCCCGGGCTGCCGGGCTGCCGTGCAGCGGCTCCCTGACCCTGGGGGCACCCTGGGCTGCTGCGCTGGCGCCCTGACCCCGGAGGGCGCCCTGGGCTGCCACAGCGGCGCACTGTTCCAGGGGGCGCCTTGGGCTGCCGCAGCGGCTCCCTGATGGGGGCGCCCTGGGCTGCCAGGCTGCAGCGGCTGCGCGCTGACCCCGGGGGCACCCTGGGCTGTCCGCTGCAGGCAGCTGCTGCCGCGGGCGGCTCAGATTGCCTCTCCAGCAGCAGCGGCTGCAACCATTTAAAAATTTTTTTGAGGGTGCCGCTTTTTGGCGCCCTCAAATCTTGGCGCCCTAGGCAACCACCTAGTTCTCCTAAATGGTTGCACCGGCCCTGCAGCCCAGGCAGGACATTAAACAGTGCGGAGGAGAGGAGCCCAGCATCCCGCTGCTATGATAGTCCAGGCAGTACAGAATCTTTTCTTTACACATGAAAGGGAGGGGGCTGATGGAGCTCAGCCCCGAGTTGCTATGATGAAGACGGTTACCAGCCGTTCTGTACCTTCTACTGGGAATGACCGGGAGTCATTCCTATTTTTACCCAAGCGCCCCTGGCCGACCTCACCTGAGGCCAGCCAGGAGCACTCACGGGTTGATGATGACGACGGATAGCAGTCATATTGTACCATCTACCACCAGGGAGGGGAGAGGAGCAGATATTGCTCTTCACTGCTGCAGCATCGTGTCTACCAGCAGCATTCAGTAGACATAGGGTGACATTGAAAGAAGTCAAGAAATGATTTCGTTCCCTTTTCTTTCACGTGTGTGTGTGGGGGGGGGGAAATTAACGAGCTATACCCTGAACCACCCCAGACAATGTGTTTGACCCTAAAGGCATTGGGAGCTCAGCCAAGAATGCAAATACTTTATGGAGACTGCTGGGGACTGTGGGATAGCTGGAGTCCTCAGTACCCCCTCCCTTCCTCCATGAGCGTCCATTTGATTCTTTGGCTTTCCATTACGCTTGTCACAGCACTGTGCTGTGGACTCTGTATCAGATCCTGGAGATTTTTTTCAAATGCTTTGGCATTTCGTCTTCTGTAACGGAGCTGTGATAGAACAGATTTGTCTCCCCATACAGCGATCAGATCCAGTATCTCCCGCACGGTCCATGCTGGAGCTCTTTTTGGATTTGGGACTGCATCGCCACTCGTGCTGATCAGAGCTCCACGCTGGGCAAACAGGAAATGAAATTCAAAAGTTCGCAGGGCTCTTCCTGTCTACCTGGCCACTGCATCCGAGTTCAGATTGCTGTTCAGAGCGGTCACAATAGTGCACTGTGGGATACCGCCGGAGGCCAATACTGTCAATTTGCGGCCATACTAACCCTAATCCGATACGGTAATACTGATTTCAGCGCTACTCCTCTCATCGGGGAGGAGTACAGAAACCGGTTTAAAGAGCCCTTTATATCGATATAAAGGTTGTGTGGACGGGTGCAGCGTTAAATTAGTTTAACGCTGCTAAAATCGGTTTAAACGCGTAATGTAGACCAGGCCTAAGTGACTTGCCCAAAGTCTGTGGTGGAGCAGGGTACATTGTTCCGATCTGACTCCCTAGTCCTACATATTAACCTCTCTACCATCTTTCCTCTCTCTCTAGCATTCCTCATCCCCTTTCTCCAAGCTGTTTACTGACAAACAACAGATTTTCTCCTTTTTAATGATCTCAGATTTTAGTAGCTCTGGAGAGCTCAAGGAATGGCTCATATCTTTATAATTGTTTTTACAAGATGCTTAAGCATACTACATAATTTACTTCATAAACATCATAGTATCACAATACGAACTTAATTAAGCTCCAGTGAGAAGTAGCTACATTGTCAAGTAAATGCATTATTAAGAAAATGGCAACCAACTTGGTTCTTGGCTCCTGTACCTTAGAATTGGATTACTATAAATATATATGATCATATACACTGCCAAATACTGTACTTTAATGTTTGTTCATAAAATGTAATTTGAAACGCATGTAGGATGGTACAGGCTTTTTGTAAAAGGAAGTTATTATCTGTGATAAAAGCAGTTGTTGACATTAGAAATACAGAGCTGAAGATCCAGACGGGAAATTTAATAAAAAGAAAACAAATGTAGAAGGGAAAAGGGACGTTAACAATATGGCAAAGCAAAGCCAGATGTAGCAGTAAATATCTGCCCACAGGCAAAACCTGGGCAACTACCTTTCAGAATGGCAATGCAGCTGGTTTGCTTATTACATTGGACATGCAAGATTGTCAGACAAAGGGGGAGCATGCATTTCAGCTGAAGAAATGCAAGGTTCATTACACGTTTCGTTCCAACTGTATCCTGTCAGCTCAAAAGAGGGAAGGGCCATTCAAAGATGTAGCAGGCACGTTTTTCAGCTTGTGTGGCAGGAATCATGTAATCCTTCCCCCACAATTTACATGGCTTCCCCTCCTCTCCCTTTTCAAAGGGCCTTTGAACCCAAGGTTTGTAAAGGCAGACTCCTACCACGCAGTAGTCTGTTGAAATGGTTGTAATTGTATTCTCCAATCCAGAATAAAATATACCTCTCCAGCACAAGAGCAACATCAAAGTGACGTGGATTTTATTTGGGTAAAATAAACACAGTTAGATGTAAAACGTTCTAAATAATAACAAAATATATACTAGAAAGATTTCCTTTCCTAGAAGAATTTTTTAATACTGGCAATAATATTGAATGGGCATAGAAAATGAATTACCTTCTCGTTCCTAGAGGGGACCTGCAGTAGGACTCTGCAGAAGCAGAGCAGCCAGCTGGCTGCAATCTGAACCTTCCCCCAGCAGCGGTATCCGCTGTGCAGTTTGCCCAGCATTGGAGGCATGCAGGGGCCCTGCTTGGGGGGAAGGGGCTGGAGCTGCTGAGAAGCCAGAATCCCTGGAGCTGAAGCTGCCTGATGCCCAGGTGAAGCCATTCACTTCCAGAGCAGACGAGTGCCCTACCCATTAGGTTATTGGCTATTCCAAGGTGGTCTCTCTCTCTCTCTCTCTCTCTCTCTCTCTCCCCCTCCCCCCCACCCTCTGGTTTTGTTGCAAATAATTTTGAAAGGTCTTGTTTTCATTCTACATTGGAACGAAAACAAATATCAAACCCTCCAAATTTTTCGCAAAACAGAATTCTTGTTTTCTGGCCAGCCTTAGTTCTAATCGAACACTTTTGGCTTCCTTAGGCATTTATTTTACTATAGGATCTGGATATACTAAAGTTAAGCCTATTAAGGTCTAAAATAATTATGCATAAAAGGAGAAGTCCACAGCGGTACTTCAGACATCCACTTTTTAAGAAGATGGCATGTGAATCAGTAAATTGTGGGAACTGCTGCTCTAGAGCACAATCTAGAAGGGTTGGCAGCTACCAGAAGTCCTGCTATTAAAATACCTGTGAAAATTACTGCACCACACCCAGGAAAAACAAGCTGTTGCACTGCAGGCACCACAGTGGCTAGGTGGGAAATGCAGAGCGTGGGCTGAGGTTGAAATGGCAGAGCGCTCATTTTTCCAGTCCAGATTGTGTCAGCAAAATATAACCAAATGCTAGCAGGCTCCATGCACTGCACTAGGTGACTTAGGCTATGTCTGCACTTCACACTGAAGCACTAAATCAGCACAGCTTCAGCTGTAGCACTGCAGTGTAAACACGTAGTCCCCAAACTTTTTAAGTTGCACTCCCCCTTGCCCCTAATGTAATCACCCCACCCCACCCCCAGGGGCTGCGGTCAGGAGCAAGGCCACAGTCGGGGTCGGGGTCAGGGCCGGAGCTGCAGCCAGGGCCAAGGCAGGGCTGGGAGTGGGGAGCTGGGGACCACCGCTGGGGGCTGAGAGCCGAGGCCATAACTGGGGCCACGACTGGGGACTGAGACCAGGGGGCAGGAGCGGAATCTTGGCTGCGGGCAGGGCTGGAGCGGAGCTGGGGGCAGAGCAGGGCTGGGTGGTGCTCCCTCTCTGCCCCCCTGGGGGGCTGGCCTGGGCCCCACCATGCTCCCCCTGAACATTCCTCCATGCCCCCCCAGGAGGTCATGCCCCACAATTTGGGGACCATTGGTGTAAACACTTACTACAGCAACAGTAGGCGTTCTTCCATCACTGTAGTAATTCCACTTCCCTGCAAAGGGGTGGCTAGGTTGACAGAACCACCCTGGGCTGGGCCTAAGCAGTTAACAAAGAGAAATTAAGGCTTTTGTAGTTTTTTAGCAGCTTTTTCTGTCTAAGCAACTCTGACCATAGTTTATCAAACAGTCCTCTGTGTGAACAGAGGGGAAATGATCATGTATTAGCGGCTTCGTCACTAAGCAAATTTACATCTACTGCACAAAGGGCCTGATCCAGAGTTCACAGAATTTCAGTGGGAACCTTCCCTTTGAGTCCAGAGGGTTTTGATAAGGTCCTAAATTCACTTCATATGCTACATTTTTTTAATACTCTATGGGACAAATTCTACTTTCAGATGAGATTTCTATGGGAGTTGCATATATATATTAGAGGTCAGAATTTTCCTTGCCTCTTTAACTCAGCCTTACGCTTAGGTGCAATTCTGCTCAGTGGTTAGAATATTGTCCCTGCATTATGTTAGTGACATGCCTGTACCTTTTCAAAGAACTTGTGGCTACATTTTTTTCCATTTGAAAAATCTTAGCTTTGCACTGCTTTCGAGTTGCACCTCTAAGGACTGTCTCTTGCTCTGTGTTTGTACAAATCCTAGCAGAATGGTGAACTTAGCCCTCGTCCAGACTAACCCGCGGCATCGACGGGTTAAAATCGATTGCTCGGGGATCGATATATCGCGTCTAGTCTGGACGCGGTGTATCGATCCCCGAGCGCGCTTACATCGATTCCGGAACTCCATCAATCCGAACGGAGTTCCGGAATCGACACAGAGAGCCACGGACATCGATGCGGCGCAGTCCAGACTGGTGAGTACCTCGATTTTAGAAATTCGACTTCAGCTACGTTATTCTCGTAGCTGAAGTTGCGTATCTAAAATCGATTTTAATTCCTAGTCTGGACGTGGCCTTAGGGTGGGCCTCTTGGTGCTAAGGTGACCAGATGACAGACATGAAATATCAGGAAGCGAAGGGGAAGATGGTGTGCCTGCAGAGCAACCAAAAAAATAAAAAAACCAAGAGATGGTGGCGGAGGAAAAAAACAAAAGCAAAGAGCTGCCAGAGCATAGGAAAAGTTGGTGGGGGCTAAGCACCCACCAGCAGCTCCACGTCCCGCCTCCCTGCAACAGCTCGCCTCCACTCCGCCTCCTGCCACATCCTGCTTCTCCCCCATCCCTCCAGCGCTTGCGCCACCATACAGCTGATTAGCGCAAGCCTGGGAGGGAGGGGTGAGGAGGAGGAATGAGACATGCTTGGGGAAGAGGTGGGGCCAAGGTTGGGATTTGGGGGGGGATCCAATAGGGCAGTGAGGGGACATGGCTGGGTGCAGGGCCAAGACGGGGATTTGGGGAGGGATCCAATGGGGGATGGAGGGGCAGAGTCAGGGCGGGGCCAGGGTGGAGTTGGGGCCTGTGCACTGGGGGGCAAAATATCAGAACAATTCACGTCCTGACTGAACATCGGTTGGGATCCGGGACAAACAAGTAAATATCAGGACGGTCCCAATAAAATCGGGACGTCTGGTCACCCTACTTGGTGCTGCCTTAATACAATATTTAATTGTAATAATACTTGCATTGAAAATAGCGCCCCTTTGAGAATGAATGAGTATGAGTGCTTTTGTGAAGACCTTAGCTTTGTCCTTTCTTGTTTTGTTGTTCTCCAAACAGAATGATCATTCTAACAGAAAATACATTGTTGCTCTTTGTCTGTAGACAGACAAAACAAGGAGAAACATTTTTGTATTTCAAGTCCTGTTGTCAATTACAATAGAGCATTTCACCAATATCCATGGCTGAGCCCTTGACTACTCTGTTTATTGATATAGCTATACCAGCAAACCCTCCTGACGGAGATGCCATTTATACCAGCACAAGAGTCTCTTGCTTGTATAGCTTATACCAGTTCTTTCAGCAAAATAAGTTATACCAATGAAAGGGCTTTTTTGCAGGATAACTGCAACTATCATGGGACTTTTGCCACCATAGCTGTCACTTGGGCGTGTTTTTTCACACTTCTAACTCACATAGCTATGTCAAAAAACTTTTAAGTGTAGACCAGGCCTGACTAGGTCAATGGTGTTATACCACTGGACACCTCTTAGTCCTGACCGGAGTCCCATTCAGGGAATAATAAGCTTTACATATTCAAAGTAACTTACTAATTATATAATTACTCCTCTCACCATCTTTCTGAGATAGGTAAGAAAAAAACTAAGGCCAATAAAATTCCTACTGAAGTCAACTGGAGTCTCCCACTGGGAGCTGCATTGAACCATAAGTGACTTCCCAGTGCCACAGAAGTTGGTTTTAGAATCCAGGAGTTCATTATTCCCATAACTGAATTCCTAACACACCCCACTTAATGAAGTTAGTATCCCACCTATGCATACCCCAGACTATAGCATCACTCAGCATCACACCATCCTCCCCTTTTCCCTATTGCTCTGTGAGCCTAGAGCATCAGACAGCATGTACACAGTCAGGAACTGCTTTGGAATCCTTCAGGACAAAAACCATTATATACATTCAGTACAACCTCACCACATACCATGGGGGACATTAAAAGATTCAGACAGCTACAATTTCAGATAATCAAGGCAATTTTCAATGAAACTAAAGTTGAGGAACATAACCCTGTTTTGCATAATAGGAAGTTTTGAATAATCAAGGTTGTATTGTAGGAATTTTCAGCATTAAAAACCCACCAAGAGGATGTTACCAGCAACAGACAAGTTGATACACAACACAATCTGGCTTGCATTACTCTTCCCTAACTTTGCACATATTTGCATGTAGTATTGCACAGTTATATCAATACATAGCAACAACCTGCTGAGCAACACAAGGTTTTATGGTACTTTATTGTGGTTCTTGGAGTGTTTTTGTTAATTAGCTGCCACTGCAGAGTTGGAGAACTTTTCATTCCAGCTTTTAGAGTAAACATTTGTGCTTTATTTTTTAGTTTTGCAGTGACAAGTGTGTTAAAAGTGCACCGTGCAGCGGGAGGGAAGTGGTATTTGGAATCCAAAGCTTCCATCTGCACTATATTATAACACTTCTTAGGTAAGCCTGCTTTTTTCCATGTTCCTTTAATTATTCAAAAAGCAAGTTAGCTGATGTGTGTTTGTCTACCAAAAGCCTGAAGCAGAAACAGCCTCAGCAAAAAGCTAAACTTCAACCTTTAAGAACAAAGATGTATAGAATGAATCTAGATCTTAGATGCAATATTGCCTAGAGGGACAGAGCACAGGACGGGGACTTAGGAGACCTAGGTTCTATTTCCAGCTTGACCAGTGACCTGCTGAGTGACCTTAGGCAAGTCACTTCCCTCCCTGTACCTCAGTTTCCCCATCTGCAAAATGGTGATAATGACTTCTTTTGTAAAGTTCTTTGAGATCTGTTGATGAAAAGTGCTAGGTATAATTACTCACAGGTAACCAGTGCATCTCTGAAAGCTATTATGTAGCTTTTTAAAAAAAATTGTAAGGCAAAGCTACAATAAAGTATTAACACGCAACATCATACATTACTTATTCAGGATCAGGTAATATTCAAAGAATCTAACTAAAAATTCTGGCTTGCCAGGTGGGAAGCTCTCTTCTGCTAGAAAGGGTAACCAAATTTGTAAATACCTATCCTCTTTTTGGTGCTTCTTTTGTGTACATACTTAGTGTGAAAGGTTCTCCACTACAAGAGCAGTCCATAGTTTACTATACTACAACTCCACAGGACAAGGGGTCACTCATTCCAATAATGTGCATACTGAGTGTAGCTCAGATGCTGGCAATCTTTCAGAAGTGGTGTGCCAAGTCTTCATTTATTCACTCTAATATAAGCTTTCACATGCCAGTAATACATTTTAATGTTTTTAGAAGGTCTCTTTCTGTTAAGTCTATAATATATAACTAAACTATTGTTGTATGTAAAGTATATAAGGTTTATAAAATGTTTAATAAGCTTCATTTAAAATTAAATTAAAATGCAGAGCCCCCTGGACCAGTGGCCAGGACCTGGGCAGTGTGAGTGCCACAGAAAATCAGCTCACGTGTTGCCTTCGGCATGCGTGCCATAGGTTGCCTATCCCTGGTCTAGATGCTCACAATAAAAAATAAATTAATTTGTCATTCTGTTTAAAATGTAGGTCCTTATTATTAATAGGTAACGGAAACATCTTTGAAACCTATTTTATAGCTTTTTTTTTTAATTAACCAAATAAAAAAAGCACACAAAAAACTCCATAGAAAGAAATATGTCCCTGTCTACATGACAATATCCTGCTTCTGGTCGTTCATCTGTGAGCTGAGTTGAAGTGTACACTGTTTAGGATAATTTCTCAGCAGATTCATATCCGAGCAGGAACAGTAAAACTAACTAGTTGAATAAAATATAATTTTCATGTATATTTTGAGAGGAACCTATGTGTTAGGAAGAACAGCGAGACAGTAGGCTACGCTGAACAGAGGCATTGGACCAACTTCAGGAGGAGAAGTCTTGTATAGCAATTACGTTTGTTAGTTTAGTATTTATTTGTCAGATAAGGTACTAATAGGAATAGAGGTTGGGGGGAAAAGAGAGAGAATATGAACTAAAAGGAGATATGCAGCATGTTCACTTTTGGTGTTATGCACAAATGTTAAACAAAGAGGATCAGAAAAGGGAAAGAGCAGAAGTGAAATGAAAATGCACATGGAAGTGGCATTAACTCCAGTGAATAAGCATTCCTAGTGCAGGTATTCCCAGGGAATGGCTGGCAGAGATGTAGTTTACACAGTCTAGCACTGAGCAGTTGCAACAAATGTTTCCATCCTTCTTATGCGCAGATTTTGAAGTGTGTTGAGTGTGCGCAAGAAAGGTCAGGTGACTTGTCCAAGGTCACCCAGTGAGTTCTAATCTCTCAACAAGATTAGAACCTTTCTAGCTTCCTGTCCTTTCTGCTGGCAGTGATACTGTGCTTCAGAAGCAATAGTCAAAATGCCTGAGCTCCCTGAATGATGAGAGAGGCTGGAAAGTAAAAGTCTGAAGAAGCTTGGGGTTCTGTTCCTTATTATAGAGGGTTGAGGAGTCTGCCTTGTCTCTACATCTTAACGCTGTGTTTGTTTTGTTTAGAGACTAAATTTATCCACACCAAGCAAAAAGCAGAGATAAATAGATATTATATCTATAGAAAGTAACGAGGAGCAGCAGAACGGAGCAACGAGGCCTCCAGAAGACCATAAGCCTTAATGGCTTTGGGGCATTGGCGTTTTCTTTATTATTGTTGTATGTAGATAGCACAGTGTAATAGCTTTCTAAATTTAATCTGAGGTCCCAGAGTCTTTCTGGGTGCTAGAAACGCTTTTGAATTCATGAGGATTTACCAGACAGAGAAAAATTAGTTGTTTTACAGTTGTACATTGCAGTGCCAACTGAGAATGGGAATTGTACAGACCTAGTGAGAGAGAGTGCCAGCTCCAACAAGCTTGCAGTCTAAAATAGGCAGGACAGACAAAAGTGGGAAGAGAAACAGAAGCACAGAGAGGTGAAGTAACTTGGCTATGGTCACAGCAGGTCAGTGGCAGTGCTGAAGAGAAGTCATGTCTCATGCATCCCCATCAAGCGCCCTATTCATAAAGCTATGCTACTCTAAAATGTACGCAGTGGAGAGCTGAGGCTATCATAAGAGAGGAGGGTTTCTCAGATAATGGCACTCCATCAGGCTTACAAATATGCCTCCTTTGGCTGTGCAAACTAGCTCTTTCTCTCTGGACCAGTCAAACCCAGATCATGCTCTTCATCACCAGCAGTCTTACATCAGGACCTATTTTTTAACTTCAGCTCAATCAGAATTCTGAGGTTTTCTCTTCTCTGTCAATCCAAAATATCTTTAGCAAGGGAAATAAGAAATGGAGAAAAGGTGAAATAGTGACTCAGGTTCTAATCCAGGGGTAGGCAACCTGCGGCATGCGAGCTGATTTTCAGGCACTCATGTTGCCTGGGTCCTGGGCACTGGTCTGGGGTCCTCTGCATTTTAATTTAATTTTAAATGAAGCTTCTTAAACATTTTAAAAACCTTATTTATTTTACATACAACAATAATTTAATTATATATTATAGACTTATAGAAAGGGACCTTCTAAAAATGTTAAAATGTATTACTGGCACGTGAAACCTTAAATTAGAGTGAATAAATGAAGACTCGGCACAGCACTTCTGAAAGGTTGCCGCCCCTGTTGTAATCATTCTTCCTTTATCTTCATATGAAGGGGACTCTGGGCACAAGTCTCCTCTCCTGCATAGAAAATGTGGGACAGGGAAGGTCAGCTGGCACTGCAGTAGTGTTCCCATTCTTTCCCTGAAAACCTTGTGCTGGGTTCTCCCTGTGCGGAGTTGCACTGGGGGCCAGTGGAGAACTGGGCTGGGTGCAAACACACACACTCCTCCCACTGGGCCAGCAGACATAACCCTGGAAATGTAGAGTTATCCCTTTAAAGGAGAGTCCTGGGAGCAGCCACTGGCTAGAGAAGAACTGACAGAACAGCTCCATTACAACCCATTGGCCAGAAGGTGGAAGAGAGTATGGCTGCTCGCTGGTGAGAGTACACAGGGCTTCTGACAGATGGATCTGGTCTCCTGTGGATCCCTTGGGACCTGTGCAAATCCCATGGGATTCATGCACTTTGGGTCGTGGCCTCTTTCACAGGGTGGCAAACACCACCAAGAGAGCCCTGTAGGTGACTGACTGTGTCTCCGGAGGGTTGATCAGCTCCTCAGAGATATTTGGAGTCTTCACCATGGTAGTGACAAAGCTCACATTTCAGGGCTGAATTTTTTGGCCCAAAAGGAAGTTACCATCCACATCTAAGCCAAACAAAATAGGGAATTTCTATCGTGGATACTGTCAGGGACACAAAATAAAGAAAAACAGATTTGTTTCGATGTGTGAAGAAACATGTAAAAAGTTTTGAATTATCCAGCACAAATTGCCTTACCCAATTCCATCAAAGAGTTGTCTACTTTTGCTTTAGACTCCTAACACATATTATGAGGTGCTGCTGCTATTTCAGGAAGTGCCATTTCTACTTTGAGTGGAGGTATCAGTCATGTCAAGGGTATCAGCGGGAGCAGGATCAAGCCCCCATAGCTTGTGCATTTGGTGTCTGTTTTAGGTAAATCTGCCCCAATCTAAAGTATCCAAGTTGGCTGCTGTAAATATTTACTTATAAAAGAAAGTCCTTGTTTGTTTCTGGTGCATTTTCTTAACATTCTGAAGGTTCACGAAGCAGGGGAAACAACCTACTAAAACAGCTTAAGTTGCGGAAAATAAACTTCCATTTTGTATACAAGTGTTTACTGAACAGAGTTTCAATGACTCAGACGTGAAATATGGTTCAGATTTATTAGGCTTTGTTTCATTTTTTAACTCTGCTTTAGAGATCATAGGCCACATTTCAGGCTGACTTACATCCTGTCAAAGGGATTCATGGGGTGCATAATAAGATCTTGATCCTGTGAATGCTTAATTCATGCATGACTGTGCCTGCATTAGATGGGCCTACTTGTGTGTGTTATCATTTTCAGGATCAGGCCTTAAGGCACAGTCCGGAATTTGGGTCCACAGGTTTATTTGGGATTGGAATTGTCACATGACTTTGACACAATATTGTATGATTTAAAGAATCTCTGTCCAACTCATGCAGCATTTTTCAATGTACAATAATGTAATTTAAGAAATCCCTAGGAAACTGTCACTCTCTCATCATTTCCTTTCCTGTCATTGCCAATCACCAGTAAACAGAAGCTCTCCCCTTTCTAGTTAGCCTGCTTCTCAACCACAACTTTTTTCTATTAAGTCACATTTCAATTTGCGCCAACACAATTGCTTCTATGATAATGGCTTGTGTTGTCAAGACACTAGATCTTGGCATTAGTGACTGAATCAGGCAGAAGGTGCTTATGTACTTACAGGTAACCTGCAAACTATTTAATAATGTTGCTAGTGTTGCTTCTTTATTTTTATTCATAAAGAGACAGAAAACATTTTATAAAGTTTGTTCGCTTTGTTTGTTTCTTGCCTAGAAATATAAGGAATGAATTCTGGCCTTCCTTGCTTTTGCTGGAGCACCTATGAGAAATCTCAGGGAAGTTTAATATGAGCTCTAACGCCTTGAATTGAGATGTGAGGGTGTTACTCCTTTAACAAAGACTTCCCTTATTCTCAAGCATTGATTGGTCATTGAGATTAAATAGCATGTTATTAAAAAACACCAAAGCCAAAGAGTTTTCAACAGTCTGAAAGAAACACCCCCCTTCCTTCTCAGTTGCTTAGCTTTCAGTCTCTAAGGGTTTGTCTACATCTGAAACACTACAGCGGCCCTGCTAAAGCACTGCAGCTGTGTCACAGTAACATTTCAGTGTAGACAGTACCTATGCTGGTAGGAAGGGTTCTCCCATCTGCATGGTAATCCACCTCCCTGAGAGACAGTAGATAGTTGAGCAGAAGAATTGTTCCATTAACCTAGCACTGTCTGCACTGAGGACAAGGGGCTTGGCTACACTGGAGAATTGCAGCGCCGGTGGTGGCTTTACAGCACTGCAACTCACTCACCATCCACATTTGCAAGGCACATACAGCACTGTATCTCCTTGGCTACAGTGCTGGCTGTACTCCACCTCGGCCTGGGGAATAACGACTGCAGCGCTGGTGATGCAGCGCTGCTCTGCCAGTGTGGCCACCAACAGTGCTGTTATTGGCCTCCAGAGGTATTCGGAGGTATCCCAGAATGCCTGTTCAGCCACTCTGCTCATCAGTTTGAACTCTACTGCCCTGGCCTCAGGTGACCCACCCTTTAAATGCCCCAGGAATTTTAAAAATCCCCTTCCTGTTTGCTCAGCCAGGTGTGGAGTGCAATCAGTGAATCTTTCCAGGTGACCATGCCTCCACGTGCCAAACAAGCCCCAGCATGAAGCAATGGCGAGTTGCTGGACCTCATCAGTGTTTGGGGGGAGGAAGCTGTGCAGTCCCAGCTGCGCTTCAGCAGTAGGAATTACGATACCTATGGGCAGATATCAAGGGCCATGCTGGAAAGGGGCCATGACTGAGACGTGCTGCAGTGCAGGGTTAAAATGAAGGAGCTGCAGAGTGCCTATTGCAAATCCTGCGAGGGAAACCGCCGCTTCGGCGCTGCCCCCACAACCTGCCGTTTTTACAAAGAGCTGGACGCAATACTTTGGGGTGACCCCACTGCCAATCTGAGGACCACGATAGACACTTCAGAGTGGGGGGGAGGGAGAAGACAAGGGAGGGAGGAGGAAACCGAGAGTGAGGGTACTGGGATGGGGGGAGACACCCAGGAGTCCGTGGAGGCATGCAGCCAGGAGCTCTTCTGAAGCCAGGAGGAAGGTAGCCAGTCGCAGCAGCCGGTACTTGGTGAAGGACAAACAGAGGAGCGAGTTCCCAGTAAGCGGCTTTTATTTTCAGGATGGAAATTTTTCAGGAGAGGAGGGAGGGTTATGGCTGCATGCATGCATGCCTAGATGTGGAATAGCCCATTGATGTGGTCTATCACGTCGCGGTAATCGGCCTCGGTAATCTCTTCAAAAGTTTCAGCCAGAGCATGAGCAATGCGCTTGCGCAAGTTTATTGGGAGAGCCACTGTGGTCCTTGTCCCAGTCAGGCTAACGCAACCACGCCACTGTGCCGCGAGGGGTGAGGGGACTATTGCAAGAAACAGGCAAGCTGCATAGGGGCTGGGGAGGAATCCGCATTGCTGTAGAAGACCCTCCCGCTCTTCCCAGGTGACCCGCAGCAGCGAGACATCTTCCAGGATCAACTCCTGTGGAAAATGTTGGGAGAGTGTTCAGTGTAGGTGCCCCCTGCAACTGTTTGCTTTCTTCAATGCACAGAAACCCTGAAGACAGTACAGCCCTGAAGCAGTCAGTCCCCCTTACTCACCATTTTGGGGCTCCTGTTGGTTATGTGCGCCCTCTTTGGTATGGGAAAATTATGCTATTGTGAAGACTGTAAACTCCTTCACTGTGTGGGAATAACTGTCTGATATAAATAATGCTGGCTCTGTTAAGTGTTGCCTTTTTTGCTTTTCTACAAGCAACCTTGAGATCTCGGCTGCCTGTGTTATCAACAGCTCAAAGAATCCAAAACCTCCGGAAGAAGTCGTGAAAAAGCAAAGAAGACATGCTGCAAGCAGTTATGGATCACTCTGTCACAGAGAATCAAAAAGTGCAGGACTGGAGGGAAAGAGAAAGCAGGATCTGCCAGAAGAATGCAGTGGCCAGGAAGAAAAGCACAAAGCAGCTGATAAGCATCCTGGTGTGCCAAGCGGACTCTATCCAGGCGCTCGTAGCCATGCATGCAGAGCACTACCACGCTGCCCCTCCCCCACCCGCATCCCAAAGCTCTTTCCCTTGTTCCCCAATGTCAGCTCAAAACCCCTTTCCCCAGCATCCAGGTTCTTACCACCACCAGCTGCCTCCAACACCTGTACGTTCACCAACCAGCCCTGAGAACTACGACCTTTACTCTTTGCACTCAATCCCCATTACCATGCAGTATAGGCATCCTGAAGTGCAGCAGTCATTGCACAGCATTCCAGACAGGACATATTCAAACCTGTGACTGTACAGTTCCCCACCACACCCCTCTGCCCTTTTAGGTTCCCAAAATGTTGTGTGTCTGTCAATAAAGTTATTTTCTTTTCAATAATGAATTCTTGGCTTTGAAAACAGTCTTCATTATTGCAGAAAGTCAAAGATACCATAGCCCAGGAAAGAAAAAGGCACTGCAAATCAGCTTAGGAAACACAGATTCCTACTAACATTGTAACCACTGCACTTCACTCCCGTGCAAGGCACCAAACATTACTTTTGGTTTTCAGCCTTAAATTCCTCCCTCAAGGAATCCCTAATCCTTGCAGCCCTATGCTGGGCTTCTCAAGTAGCTCTGCTCTCTGGCTGTGCAAATTCAGCCTCCAGGCGTTGAACCTCAGAGGTCCATGCCTGACTGAATCTTTCACCCTTCCCTTCACAAATATTATGGAGGGTACAGCATGTGGATATAACCGTGGGGATCCTGCTTTCCCCCAAGTCTAGCTTCCCATACAGAGATCGCCAGCGCCACTTTAAACGGCCAAATGCACACTCCACAGTCATTCGGCACCGGCTCAGCCTGTAGTGGAACTGGTCCTTGCTCCTGTTAAGCTTCCCTGTATACCATTTCTTGAGCCAAGGCATTAACGGGTAAGCGGGGTCTCCAAAGATCACAATGGGCATTTCAACGTCCCCTACTGTGATCTTCCAGTCTGGGAAAAAAGGCCCTGCCTGCAGCTTCCTGAACAGGCCAGTGTTCCAAAAGATGCGTGCATCATGCACCTTTCCAGGCCAGCCTGTGTTAATGTCAACGAAATGCTCACAGTGATCCACAAGAGCCTGGAGAACCATAGAGAAATACCCCTTCCAATTAACATACTTGGATGCTAGGTGGAGTGGTGCCAGAATAGGAATATGCCTCCCATCTATCGCCCCTCCACAGTTAGCGAAACCCATTTGTGCAAAGCCATCCACAATGTCCTGCACGTTCCCCAGAGTCACGGTTCTTCTTAGCAGGATGTGATTAATGGCCTTGCAAACTTGCATCAACATGATTCCAACGGTCGACTTTCCCACTCCAAACTGGTTCGAGACCGATCAGTAGCTGTCTGGAGTTGCCAGCTTCCAGATTGCAATAGCCACCCGCTTCTCCACTGGTAGGGCAGCTCTCAATCTCGTGTCCTTGCACCGCAGGGTGGTGGCAAGCTCCTCACACAGTCCCATGAAAGTGGCTTTTCTCATCCAAAAGTTCTGCAGCCACTGCTCGTCATCCCAGATTTCCATGACGATGTGATCCCACCACTCAGTGCTTGTTTCCCGAGCCCAAAAGCAGCATTCCACGGTGCTGAGCATTTCCATGAATTCCAGAAACAATTTAGTGTCATACGCGTCAGGCGACTCGCTTCATTGTCGGACTCCTCATCACTTTGGATCTTAAGGAATAGCTCAACTGCCAAACGTGATGTGTTGGCGAGACTCGTCAGCACACTCCTCAGCAGTTCGGGCACCATTTCCCACAGAAATCGCGCTGCACAGAAACCGTTGAGAGAGTCAAGATGGCATCAAACGTGGACGGAAAAACAGCGATTTCTGGGTTGTGAAGCGATGCATCACGGGAAGTTGGGACAGGAAGCAGAATGACCCGCACCCTCCACCCCCTTCCCACAACCCATGGTGCCAAAATGGGACGAGGTGCTCTGTGGAATAGCTGTCCATAATGCACCACTCCCAACACCGCTGCAAATGCTACAAATGTGGCCACACTGCAGCGCTGGTAGCTGTCAGTGTGGCCACACTCCAGCGCTTTCCCTACATAGCTGTATGAAGACAGCTGTAACTCCCAGCGCTGCACACCTGCAAGTGTAGCCAAACCCTAGGTCGGCTTAACTACATCACACAGGGGTGTGGATTTTTCATACCCCTAAGCAGTGTTTAAATTCTCAGAGATTATCTCCCAGAGACCCACATACACAAACACTCCATTTGGGGCTCTGATCTTCAGCTGTGGGCAGGGGGTCTCAGGGCTTTAGCCCTGCAGGGGAAGGGTGTGAGGGCTTGGGGCTTCAGCCCTGTGGTGCACGCTGGGGCTACCATGGGTTTGAAAATATTTACTAGAGCTCTGCTCCATGGGCTCCGGCTGAATTTTAAGCCATGCCCCTAAGTGATGTAGCTGAGTCAAACTAACTTTCTAGTGTAGACTAGGCCTCAGGCTATGTCTCCACTGGACAGCTATGCCAACATAACCATGCTGACATAGTGCCCTTGCTTAGACACAGCAGATACTGACAGGAGTTCTTCTGATGCTGTAGGAACACCATCTCCTCGGACAATCTTAATTATGCTGACAGAAGCACTCTTTTAATGGCATAGTTGTATCTGTACTGGGGTTTTTAATCAGAATAGCTATGTCTTTCAGGGATGTGGAAAAAGTCACCCACAACTGACACAGGTATGCCAGTATACATTTTAAATATAGCCTTAGATTTCGTGGGGTCATTGTTTCACTAGTTCTTCAGTCACCATAGAGACTTCCAACCTAGACAGGACCTGAATTTCTAATGTAAAAATAAACAAATAAAAGAAAACTTAGAAAACAAAAACAAATTAAGAAAGAAAGGAAAGGAAAAAGAGAGAGAGAGAAAGCACAAGTTCAGTTTTTTCCCTCCCTTTGCAGGTCACGTTTCAATAAGAAAGTTTGTATTACACACGTAATATGTTGGTGACTTATACTGTTGGGAACAGAAATACATGGGAACTACAAACCAGTTTCATAGGATCTTGGTAAAATGTTGTTTAATGTTTGCCTGTGTAGCAATAGGTCTTGAAAGCAGATGGTATCTGATGATTCACTGTATGAGTGATACGAGGGTTTGTATTTAAAAAATTGCAAATGTACCCACTGTGCATATAAACCCTATTTTAATGCACAGAAAAAAGTATTAGTGCACACAAAATTGGCAGTTATATTCATATTGGTGCACAGCAGTTTCAAGCCAGTTTTGCAGATGCAACTTCGGCATGAACTTGGAAAACATTATTAGATTATTGCATTACTCTTTCCTATATATGAGTGTTAACATAGTATATTAACATAGTGAATATACAGGAAAGAGTAATGCACCTACTGTGAATGACTCAGCACTAGCACATGTAATAGTCACAATCCAAAAATATGTCCCAGAATAAATTTAAAAGCCATGTTCATAAACGAGAAAACACAAGATCTAATAGGATACTGTACTGCTGCAACAGGTCCTCTATCTCACCACTATATAGACTCAAAGATTAAAGACAGAAGGGAAAATTAGATCACCTAATCTGACCTCATGTAGACCACAGGCCATTAAATTTCACTGAGTTACCCCTGTATTAAGCCCAATATATAATATAAATCAATTGCATACAATATTACTGTATAAGTTTATATTTTATAACTTCACAGGGCTAGTGGCCCTTTTGTTTTGTTAAGCTACACAGTGTCATGTATTAGATCCATAGTTTATCATCACATACTTCTAACACCAGAAATTTTTTTTACTAATTTGCTGATGCACTAGGTAGTCTGATAATAACAAATATAGTTTGTTCTGTTTACATAGTAACTTTGTAACTATGCGTGCAGGGGAATTTTCCAGCATGTAACAACAAAGCTAATTTTGCATATAATTTAAATTTTGCAATCTGAAAGGAATATTTTAAAGAAACCTGCAAAATCCCAATACTGTATGGTAAGACTTAACAATATTTGGTATTACAACTTGGTATTACACCTCTACCTCGATATAACGCTCTCCTTGGGAGCCAAAAAATCTTACTGCGTTACAGGTGAAACTGTGCTATATTGAATGTGCTTTGATCCACCGGAGTGTGCAGCCCCCGACCCACCCCACCCCCCTTTGGAGCACTGCTTTACCACATTATATCCAAATTTGTGTTATATTGGGTGGCATTATCTACTACAAATCAAAGTCTGACAAAAGGAAAGTACCAAAAATATTACAAGGGACATATCATCAGGAGACAATTTTCATCTGCCCAAATTATCCCATGCTCAGTTTGCATGTGAGATGGCTGCCATCTTGGCTGGTACACAGGGGACTGAACTGGGAACTTCCTGATCTAACAGCATAAGCTGCTATAGGCACTATGGGCTGTAATAACACAGACCCTCTATTGATCAGCACAGAGGAAGACCTCTAACACACTCACCAGTGGGTTACATGTTTGCAAACCTCAAACTGCACACACTCACTTGGGCTTGTGAGAGCAATTTGGACATTTGAAAAATCTATCCCAAAGATCTAATATGTACATTCTAATCCTACAACAATTCAGAGCATAAAAGATCAAATACATTTAATTAATGCTTTATTTTAATGGAATTCCAGCAGGAAGGAATGTTTTTTCCACAGGAACATGGCATGAAAATAATGTTTCAGGGGAGCTGTCATTACCAAGAATACCAAATCAATTATTTAAGTACACATCTTTTTCTAACTAATGCTGAAAATCAACCTAAAGTGGGATGGGGATCAATGCTGCCGTTTTCATACATAGGTCTGCATTATACACAAATTTTGGATTTGGTGGAGGGGCTTGCGTTGTTTTGAGTTTTTTTTAAATATTTCAGCAGCTTTCCAAAAGCAGGTTGATCATCCAAAAATGCAGCTAAGCTTTCCACTTTACAGTCATATACAATGAATAGTCTAATGCAATGATTCTTAACTGTGAAACAGGGATCCTACATGAGACTTCAACTTCAAATGGGGTGGCTGTATCTAGTGATCCCCCACAGGAGTCAGTCCCGGGTCCAGTACTATTCAATATTTTCTTTAATTATTTGGAAAATGGAGAGGAGAATATACTTTAAAAATTGTGCAGATGACACCAAATTGGGAAAGGTTGCAAGTACTTTGGAGCACAGGATTAAAATTCAAAATGACCTTGACAAATTAGAGAACTGGTCTGAAATCAACATTATGAAATTCAATAAAAGATAAGTGCAAAGTACTATACTCAGGAAGGAAAAAAATCAAATACACAACTATGAAGTGAGGAATAACTGGCTATGCAGTAGTACTGCTGAAAAGGAACGGTGGGGTATAATGGATCACAAATTGAAGATGAGTTAACAATGTGGTCCAATTGTGAAAAAAAGTTAATATAATTGTGGGATGTATTAACAGGAGTGCTGTAAGATGCAGGAGGTAATTGTCCCTTTCTTCTCGGCACTGGTGAGGCCTCAGCTGGAATTCTGTGGCCAGTTCTGGGCACCACGTTTTAGAAAAGATGAGTTTAAATTAAAGAGTCCTGAGGAGAGCAACAAAAACAATAAAAGGTTTAGAAAATGTTACCTCTGAGGAAAAGTTTTTTAAAAATTGTCGTGTTTAGTCTTGAGAAAAGATTTGGCGGGGGGTGGGATTTGACAACACTCTTCAAATATGTTAAGGGCTTTTATAGAGTGGATTGTGATCAATTGTTCCCCATAACAACAGGAGAGAAGTAATTGGCTTAATCTGCAGAAAGAGAGATTTAGGTTAGATATTACGGAAAACTTTTAAACTATAAGCAGAGATAATTCATAACTGTTGATAGTGGGGGCACAATTTAAAGGTTCTGGTGGTATGCAGTAAGGTTCAGAGCAGGGCACAACAACCATGCCAGAAATCTGGGGGGTCACATGACTCCACGTGCCTGTCCATGCATTACCTCAGGGTAGGTAAGCTCTGCAATAGGCTTCCAAGGGAGGTTGTGGAATCCAGCGGTGGTTTTTAAGACAGATTGGACAAATATCTGACAGGGATGGTCTAGGTCCTGCCACAGTACAGGGGACTGGACTTGATGACTCTGAAGTCCCTTAAGCCTTATATTTATATGATTCTTCCCAAGGAGACCTGAAAAAGCCAAAAAAAGAAGGGAGTGGAAGGAATAAGACTTGTTTTCATTGTTACTAGGACGAAACCAGAACCTGGTAGTGTTCACTGATTAGTCCTAACTGAACTGTAACAATTCAGTCCTATGATTAGTACTGCACAGGCTAATCTCTAGATCAGTGTTTACCAAACTTGGGATGCCACTTGTATAGGGAAAGCCCCTGGCGGGCCAGGTCAGTTTGTTTATCTGCCGTGTCCGCAGGTTCGGCCGATCGCAGCTCCCACTGGCCGCCATTTGTTGTTCCAGGCCAATGGGAGCTGCTGGAAACGATGCAGGCTGAGTTTGGGAAACACTGCTGTAGACCAATATGGAAGTCAATAGGGCTCTGTGCAGATACAGGGGTCTGCTCCCAGGTAGCTCAATGCATCACCAAATCTTAAATATTATATACACAAACTCACCAAGAACACACAATTCCCTATTTGCTGAGCTCCATGTGAAAATGCCTCAGCCAAAAAAGAAAAATTAACCGGCTGCATTGTGCATTAGTTTAAAATATACCTCCACCATTTCAAATATAATTTTTCAACGAAGAGCCTTTGCCTGCTCTCTTCTGCTCACTCCAATTTTGTATCTCATTTTTAAAAACATTCTAAGATTGGAAGGCCAACATATTGTCTGTCCTTGGGGCTATGACAAAATAAGGGATCTCAGCAAAGGCTAACAGACAAAGAAAGGTTGAGAGGGGCTAAAAAAAACTCTTTGAGCTGAGTCTTGGAAGACTGCATCAGTTATAAACATGTGTAAACCGGAAGAAAGAAAAATGTTATTGATTTATTAATTTAGCTGGATTAAATGGACTCCTGCTTGATGATAATGGTTAACAACTATGGCTAAGATTTTTAAAAGCAATTTGTGATTTTGACCAGCATGAGACATCTTAGAGAAGTCCTACTTTCAGAAAACAGACGCTCTGTCCTTCTCAAAAATCAGATCCTTTTTGGTCTTTCAAGATGCGCAGCAAATTCATGCTAACCAAAATTACTAATCTGCTTTGAAAATCTTGGTTTAGCAGTCTTCTGGGGAATTAAGGATAAAGCTGCAGAAAGAGATCAGATCAGATATACCCTTTGACCATTCACAGTGTAGTCCACAAATGAACTTCTATCAGTGTCAGCTGGAGGTCATTGGAGATTTTCATAAAAATGCCTACAGCAAGCATAGTCAGGCTTTTGGCTGACTTTTCACAGAAAGTTCACCTCTTACACAAACATTTTGGACATCTCATTTACAGAAGTACAAATTCCACAAAGAGCAAAGAAATAAATGTTACATCTTAAAGGACCAAGATTAAAAAAAAAACAGAACTCGTTAGCCAGAGTGATGATTTCCCATCTGCTCACAAGTTGCTAAGAATATTTTAATCAAAAAGAAAAGAACCGTCTCCCTCAGATTGCTGGCTCCTTGATAATTTTGAATGGGAGTTAAAAAATGCCTCTCAAATGCTCCCATGCTTTCAATCCAAGCAATAGTTTTGGCAGCTGTAAGCCCAGAGTGCGTCCATTGAAGATGATCAGAGGAAACAGGCAGACAGTGAGCTGATTAGAAAGCTCTGAGAGCCCTCTCCACTGAAGAGGGAAAGGAGTGTAACTTGCTTCATGTACTGTCAGAGTGAGACCCTGGAGCACTGTTAGTTTGACTTGATCTCCTTGGTGAGCTCGTGTGTATATATATATATTAAAAAAAAGGCCATTTAAAAAGCACAAACAAAAACCACACGGCAGCCAGTCCCTTGCCAGCCTTCCTGTTCCTGTCAGCTTTTGCTTTGAAGGAATGTTTGAAGATAACAAGGGAGGAAATAATGAAACAATATGGCAAAGGCTAGCTGAATTTAAAGGGACCACTGCAAGCTGTTTCCTGGCCTCAACCTTATCTAAGGACTCCCAGAAAATAACCCTTGCTCAGTGTTCTATAAATAACTCATTATGATCAGGGTGAAGAATTTAAATTAATTTTCTCAGTCAAGTGCTGGGAAATGGGACAAACACTCCATGTGGATGAAGGCTAGCTTTAGTTCTAGTTGTATGCATGGGATGGTGGAGAGGAGTTCTGTACAGAGTCCTTTGAACTATTTTCACACAGAGTGAGTTCAGCAGCATTTAAGCACATTTTAAAGTACTGCATATGAAAATACACTTTTGAGGTGGGAAGGGAGCGTTAGAAGGCAAGAGTCCAAAAACCTGGTAGAGAATTTTGAATGTATAAACCAACAGGCATTAAAACAAATTCAGCTGCAAAATGAAAATAAACAGAGGGGGAAGTTATCTTGCTGTAGCCTGAGCAGCTTTTACCAGCAAAAAAGCTTTGGGCCCAGGATTTTCTTTCCAAAATGGCAGAAGACAGCTGACCTTGGCTCACAAGGAAAGTGAGAGGACAGAAGGGAAAGGCTCAGATCTGGTGAGAAACAAAAAGGTACTTCATAGATTTTAAGGCCAGAAGGCACCATTATGGTCATCTGGCTTGACTTCCTGCATAACACAGGCCAAAGATTTCTGCATCAACTTCTGTTTGAACTAGAGCATCTCTTTTCTGGGCGGCTGCCCAGCTGTCCCTTTACATACAGTAGTTTAGATTCAGACCCTGGAGCTGACAAGAAACTTCATACATCACCATAGTTTGAACAAATATTGCTCTACAGGCTACAACCAAGAGTGACTGTAGAGCTGCTAAGGACATGAGTACAAGTCAGCCACTATGGAGGTTTTCCTTTCATTCATGGGTCTGCTGAATGGCTGATTTCAGAATTACAATTCCCCACTATTTTTGTTGGTTCTGTGTTTTTATTAAACTTTTTAACAACTTTCCATAAGTGCGACCATAGATCACAGTGAAACTTGGGCAAGAGTCCACTCTTATTAGGCATCTGCCTGCCTTAAAAGATCAGTCCATGGTATCCTCAAATGTGCTAGATACAATTCTGTTCCCCTTCATTTAGAAAACCACTCTGTGCAGCAGTGGATTTTTGCTGGTCCCTTGAGTGAAGGGAACCACTAGTTCAGAAGCATTTCACAAGCACAAAAATCCAGTTAGGCACAACCCAGCTCAGTCTTACAGTGGTATCTAGAAAACCTGCCACCTTAGATACAATTTTTCTGTAGAGTGAAATAAGTGGGAGTAATACTCATAAAATCTTTGGTTGAGTTTGCTGGGGTCCGAGAGGCATCTGGGAGAATTATGGGTGGAATAGAGTATATTGTAGCCAGGCTAAGAGCAGCCCTAATTTATAGCCCCATTCTTAGCCAATAAACTTAGCCCGAAGCAGATACTGAAACAGAATTACATAAACAAGTAGAGAGCATTCCAATTCCAGTGTAGCCATCTCAGAGCATGTGGCTAGGGCAAATAAATGATTGCACATTAGCTGCTGTTTTCAAGGATTCATGATTTGGATATTATATTTCTTTTCTATAATCCTTTTTATGAGCAAGAATACCACTTAAGAAGGTTGCCTTAGCAGCAAAGAGTCCTGTGGCACCCTATAGCCTAACAGAAGTTTTGGAGCATGAGCTTTCGTGGGTGAATACCCACTTCGTCGGATGCATGTAGTGGAAATTTCCAGAGGCAGGTATATATATGCAAGCAAGAAGCAGGCTGGAGATAACGAGGTTAGTTCAATCAGGGAGGATGAGGCTCTCTTCTAGTAGTTGAGGTGTGAAAACCAAGGGAGGAGAAACTGGTTTTGTAGTTGGCAAGCCATTCACAGTCTTTGTTTAATCCTGAGTTGATGGTGTCAAATTTGCAAATGAACTGAAGCTCAGCAGTTTCTCTTTGAAGTCTGGTCCTGAAGTTTTTTTGCTGCAAGATGGCCACCTTAAGATCTGCTATTGTGTGACCAGGGAGTTTGAAGTGTTCTCCTACAAGTTTTTGTATATTGCCATTCCTAATATCTGATTTGTGTCCATTTATCCTTTTCCATAGAGACTGTCCAGTTTGGCCGAGGTACATAGCAGAGGGGCATTGCTGGCATATGATGGCGTATATTACATTGGTTGACGTGCAGGTGAATGAACCGGTGATGGTGTCGCTGGTGTAGATATGTGGGCAGAGTTGGCATCGAGGTTTGTTGCATGGATTGGTTCCTGAGTTAGAGTTACTATGTTGTGGTGTGCAGTTACTGGTGAGAATATGCTTCAGGTTGGCAGGTTGTCTGTGGGCGAGGACTGGCCTGGATGTTCCCAGATCCCTGGAGACATTTCTTCATTTTTTTGAAAGTCATTCTGTCTTCAGTTGTATACACGATTTTAAATAGGATACTGCAGCTGCACCATGAAGAGGCCACATTAGATAAGGCTTAACCATTTATATATCCAGGATAAACAAGACAAACGGAGAAGAAAGGAAGGCCTTGTGGTTGAGCTACTGGGACTTGGGAGATAAGAGTTCAGCTCCTCTACACACTTCCTGTGTGACCGTGCACAAGGTCATGTTTATGAAATGGAGATACTACTACTTCTGTACTTCACAGCGGTGACTGAAGTTCTCTGGTTCTACAGTGAAGTGGGACATATAATACAAAGAGAGAGAGGGCTGAACAGACCCTTCTCCCCAGTTCAAAGCACCACAACTGTGCCTTATTTCAAAGGCTTACTTTCTTCTAGTTTGGCTGGTTTTACAAATATCACAGCCTTGTGGGTAAACTGTTCTTTACTTGCTTTCTCATATATGTTAAATATTGTGTATCATGTTGTAAGCCCGGTAGTCAGAGGTGACACCCTGACTATTTTATTTGCCAGTCTGTCTGAAAATAATGTCCATAGTTATAGTCACTTTCTCCAACATGTGATGAACAATATATTGTCAAGGAACTGTGTAGATTTAGAGTATGTCTGCACAGCACAAGCTGTGCATGGGCTATCTAGCCTTTGCATGACTTCAGCTAGTGCAAGAAACAACAGTAGTAAAGACAATGCAATGTGGGCTTCGACATGAGTATGTACTCTGTAGAAGTTACTCTGAAAATGTTATTTTCCATTAGTTGCCACATATAATCAGTAAACAGATTCTAATGCTACCATAACAGAGTTCTGTTGAAAGATCTTCCAGGTTTTAAACACAGATCTTGGAAGAAGTTAGAAAGAAGGAGAATGCTTCATCTATATAGATGGACACATTTTTGTGCAGGGCCCTGACCAGTTTCTCATAAACCATCTGGAATTTTCTCAGTATTCCCGATGAATTAATATGCCCTGGACTGATGTCACATAAAATGCTGTGAGCTGTCTGATCTCGGGGTACATTTCCTTATAAAAAGTGGATAAAATAACAGAAGTCAGGTGGAATGCTTCAGAATACAACACGTAGCTAGTCAGAGACTGACCAAGCTTTGAGGTTCTGTGTCAGAGACTGTAGACTTGGTTTGATCAATCATGTGGTTAAAACACAGAGTAAAGCTTCTCCATTTGGATAGGTCAAATCAGATGTGTAACATTGATTGTCTTATATGGCTGGTGAAAAAGTTATGTAAAAATTACCGATGTAAGCAGAGTTGGGATGAGCTCTACCCTGATATCTGGTGGTGAATTATGGGGAGTGTGGAAAGGAATTTTAGGTATTTGCATTGGCACACCCACCCCACCTAGCATATCCCACAGCAGCCTGGGATGGTTATTTTGACAGCTCTGGGATCCCCAATTTCTTTGTTATTGGGGCAGGAGGAATAAAGTGTTGTCACTCTGATTATATGAATGAGGAACTATGAGACTACTTTATAACAGAGATGTCTCAATATCAATTAAGTAGCATTTGCTAGACAAGGGACATGGGTGCCAAAACCCATTGAAATGAGAGAGGTTGGGAACTGGTGTGTGTACTTGATGGTATGGGCCCCTTTTGAGGGCCTGGAACACCAATTGCACATTCTCCTCTCTCCACTGTTGAAGAGTAAAGCTAATTTTGATTCCATTAGGAGTCCATCGAGGCTGCTGAGCTGAATTCACATTGGGCCAATGGCGCACCAGCACCAGGGCTCCCCTACTACAAGCTGAAATCACTAAATAGAACTAAGCTTACTGAGCTGAGATCACTGAGTGCTGTGTTAACTAGTGGAGGAGCCTGAAGATCTTTTGCTAAGTGGCTGGCAGAGCGGAGCAGTTTGCAGCATGTTGGAGCAGCCCATAGAACAGTGAGCAGAGTGGAGTGGTTTGCGGGGATGGCTGGAGTGGCTCACGGGTCGGCTCCAGGAGCAGCACAGCTGGTGTGGTGAAGGCTGCAGCAGAACTCCACAGAGAGGCAGAGCAGTTGGCTCTGGCCCACATAAGGTGCCCCTTAACACCCTGTGTTTGCCCCCCCCCATTTCCAACCAGGCTGGGGGGGTAAAACTCTGCACATAAACTTTTGAACTCTGGAGTGGCACTGACCAGAGACTTTCAGGTTGTTGGACTTTGGGGTGATTAGACTTAAGACCCTAAAGGGGAAAGGACATTGCCAAACGTACTTGGAGGTGGGTTTTTGCTTATGGTTTGTGTTATAATCCTGTTTGTGGTGTTTCTCCAATGTGATGCCGCATTGTTTCCCTCCTTTATTAAAAGGATTTTGCTACACTCAGACTCCATGCTTGCGAGTGGGGAAGTATTGCCTCCTAGAGGCGCCCAGGGGAGGGTTGGTATGTAATTGTCCCAGGTCACTGGGTGGGGGCTTGATCCGGCTTTGCATTGTGTTATTGAAACGGAACCCCTGGATACTGAACCTGGCCTTTGTTGCTGCCAACTCAGAGGGGCAGAAGGGTTACACTAAGAGAAAGAGGAAGGATGCTGTCTCAAGAGCCATTACATAACTAAAGCACCAGACTCCTTTGTTATATGCAACCAAGATTCTTAAACCAGAAACCCATTTAATATTGATTTCTTGAGCCAGTTTAACTAGGGGAACGTCACAGGATTCTCTACTCACCACCAGGGCACCTTCTTATGGCTGCATCTGGGGAATAGTTCCACCCAAACTGACACCCCCTTGTGTCTCTTGTTTGTGCTGTGGCCTCTTTCACACTCCAGGAGCTGGTCCTCTGGTCAGGTCACTATACAGTCTTCCCCTTCTGGGGTAACAGGGTCTCACTGAACTAGCTGTCTGGGTGCCATTCCAGGCAGTCTTCCAACTCAGGACTGTGCCACTTTCCCAATGGCTTGCCTGCGGGAAGTCCCCAGTCCCACAGATTCGGCAGCTTGCCTGCAGGCTGCCTGACTGCTGCCCTCGCAGGGACTGGCAGGGACACCCCCCCACCCCCCATGGCTTGCTGCCCCAGACACACGCTTGGAGTGCTGGTGCCTGGAGCCACCACTGCCCCTGCCTACTGCCTAGATGGGCTCTATCTTCAATTAGTGCTTGTCAGTCAAACCTAAATTTTCCCCCATGTGCAGCCTTAATGAATTAAGGTTAATTAGCCCTTTCTGTGCCACCTTAACCCTTCAGGGGTGATTTGGGATGAACACCCCATCACAGGCAGCCTTAACAAATTCTGTAAAAGTGGGAAGGAATTTAAAATATTTGATACTTCATTGGATCTTACCAGAGTCCCAACTTCCCAGTCAGCACACATGTCCAGACTTCCATAGTTTAAAATATATTAGTTTAGCTGAAGGTATACCAGAGTTCTTGTGATGAGGAGGTTGAAGCTAGCCCAAGTGGTAACTACATGAAAGAGATGTGAGTGACACTAAAAATAAACAAACATCCAGGTATTCTTAACTCATGTCTTTTGCCGTAATTCCTCCAAATGGAGGAATGATGGGCCCAGTTATACAAACTCTTACTTATTCAGTCCCATAAACTTAAATGAGAAATAGATAGCACTTGTGTAAAGGTTTTCCCAGGTGGGGCCCAAAGTTTTAAAATTTTTATTAAAGTTAATGTTTAAAATTAAATAGACAAAAGTTAAGAGGGAAGGTACTGTACATCTGGGGTCAGGCTTGAGTTATGAGGGATTACAGGTATCGGTTGCAAGGGTGACGAGATACATAAATATCACATAACCGGCTTAGACCCAGATTGGGGTGCAAGAGTTTTTAAAGCGTCAGTGGATAAGTGGGCTCGGGTACACCACCCATGGAATGTATAAGGAGTCCAAGTCAGTATCAGTGTAACGAATGAGTACATGAGTGGGGTCCCTTGGTTCGTTAGGGAAGGAAGTGAGTTATTTCCCTGGTCGGCGGTCTCAATTACTCAGTGTGGTATTGAGGGTGTCCTGTGATGTGTTCTGTATAAATGTCTCTGGACCACCTGATGGTGTTGGACACCATGAGCTGTCTCGTGAGCCAGGCGTAGCGTCGACTGACTCCGCACGCTTTCAGAACCAGCTCGTTGTGGGGGTTCCATGAGCCCAGGGCTCCCATGATCAGGGTGCCCTGATGGCACTGTGATGCCTACCATGAGGACCTTCTTCTTTTCTGCGTCCGTCACGATGATGTCGGGTCACAGTCTGCTGTCTGTCCTAGGGATGGCCAAGTCGAGGGTGATCTTCCCCAGGGAGGGCAGGATGGCTTTCACCAGCCGGCTCTGGATGGCGTTATGGTGGTGCTGCCAGGCTCCAGAGTGCTGTTTGCATCCACACAGGACGTGGGGCAGGGTCTCATTTTATTAAAGCTTAAATCAGCCTGAAAAGCCATGTAATCAACGGGCCAGATTCTCCTCCCACTTACAGACTGATGTCAATGGATCTCTTACAGATTCACACCTATGTACATGACAAGAGTTTCAGGCCACAGATGTGTACAGTACATGCTTCATTGAATTATCCCAGCTGGCAGAGAAAGAAAACCAGTTGTGTATTAGACCTTGCTATTGTCTGAAATTTTGCTGTTTATTCATGAAACGTAAATAAAAACACATAAAAATCTCCTCTGATGTCTGAATAAATTATTAGAGGCTGGTGTGAAGCAAGACAATGAACATTTTCAATCTACAGCTGAAAAAGGGCTGGGTTATTTTCCTAAAAGGGCCACAGGCCACCCATCTCTTGGATAATACTGCAAAGTGAAACTTGTAGGAAGTAGGTGGAATATTGTATGCTAAATTTTACTGGTTTGTGGAAATCAGAAGGCAAAATCTATTACAGGAAGCACTAAACTGGTGATGCGCAAAGCTCAAAAGGTTCGGTTTGAATACTTTACCCAAGGTTATCTGAATAAGCCTCTCAGGTCCTGAACCAGCAGTCTCTCAAGGCCAGACATTTATGAGATTTGCAGGACTTCCTGCTTCTGGCTGGGTTGGAAATACCGAAAGGGAACTTCTCTCATCATTTTTGATACATCTACCTAGTAGAAACTAGGAAGTGCAGTGGTCATCAACAACCCATAGGACCCACACTGTGGAGGAACTACACATAGTGTAATTGTCTGGAAGTGCCAATTATTTTTATATTATATTAGTATATTAATTAATAATAATTAATTTATTTGTATGATGGCAGCACCTAAGAGCCCTAGTCATGCATCAGGGCCCCACTGTGCTAGGTGAGGGAATGGCTACCACCAATCTCTGAAGATTCATCAGGTAGCAGAAGCTGATGGATGGCCAGGGTCAGCTCTAAGCACCAGCAAAACAAGCAGGTGCTTGAGGCGGCACATTTCCAGGGGGCATCATTTTGGCCATCTTTTTTTTGTTTTTAACTCACTTCCTCCCCTCTCACAACCCTGCAGAAGCAGAGCCACGGAGCAGCTGGGGATCCAGCATGGGAGCTGTAGTTCCTTGCCTAGCTCCCTGCCTAGAGAGCCAGCCCTGGAGCAGGGAAAGAACTACATTTCCCAGCAATCCCTTTGCAGCTACCAACAGGAAAGTGAGGGGTAGGACGTGAGGTAGCTGAGCCATGCTGCGAGTTGAAAGGGGTGGCACTGTGAATGGGAAACAAGTGTGCCTAAGGCTTTGCCCCAGATGTCCCCTTCAGAAGACTTCCCCACACTGCATTAAGGATACTGGTGTGACCTCATCTTGCTGCCCACAAAGGAGGAATTGGGTGGACTAAATGGACAGTGCACCTCTCTATCTGAAGCCTAGCAAGGGAGGTATGTAGATCCCACTAGAATTTAAAATGAAAAGTGAGGGCGGGGAGGCTCTGCTAGGGGACTTGGGCAGCTTTAGATACAGTACCAGGCACGTAGGAGGATTTCCACTTCTGAGCCATGGAAGCAGAAATTGACATTTCCTTTCCAGATTTAGCTAATATTCAGAAAGGGAATCTAGCGCCTGCCTTCCAGATTTGAACACCCTCAAAATTCAGGAGTGCTCAAGCTCAATTTGGGCAGCTGTTACTTCATTTTTCCCAAATCAAATATACTGATTCACTGCAACCTGCTGTAGAAAAAGTAGGATAAGAAATGAAGAAGCAAGAAATGCTTCCCAGTGGATTTTAGGACTGGAATTTCTATTTTCAACAGCTATTGTTCTTTTTTTGTTTGTTTGTTTTATTTGTTTAAAAGGAAGACAGTGATATTACATTGGCAAATTCCCCATAGAAAGAAAGAGTGGAACAAAAGAATAATAAAGGCACCTCAACTTTTCCTCATTTATGTAGGACAGTCTTATAATATGCATCCAGATATCCTCCAATCACACAAGCTGAAAATTGTTCCACGTTACTGCAGTTCTGTAACCATATGGGAACCAATCCTGTCTGTGTTCTGTGCACATCCAAAATTCCTGCTGAATGACCCGCCTTGGGAGCAAGTTCCCAGTGACCCAGGGCAGGGACAGCAGGAGGGTGCAGGTTCGGGGGAGAGCCCAGGGCTGGGGCGGCAGGGGAGTGTGGGGGGGAGCCCAGGACTGGGGTGGGGGCAGCCAAAAATTTTTTTGCTTGGGGCGGCAAAAAACCTAGAGCCAGCCCTGTGGGTGGCTATTAATGGCCTTCCCTGCAAAGAAGGAAACAATAAGTTGGATTGGTCCTGGTGCTTAGTGGAAGGGGTGGGTGATGGGGCCCCAGTTCTGCAAGGCAAGATATGCCCATGGAGATTTGGATTGGCAGTTTCAAACCTAGGCATGAATCTGAAGGGGCTGGTTTGCAAACCCAACTGTAACAAGTGCCAGTGACAAATGGACATGCAGGATTCACACAGGATTCTAAATACAGAACCAGGTCTCAACATCACTGATAAGAGACTTAGAGCATGTTTACACTTAAAATGCTAGAGTGGCACAGCTGCACCAGCGCTGCTACGCCACTGTAGCACTTCAGTATAGACACAATCTACATCAAGGGCAGGGATTCTCCCATTGGCAAAAGTAATCCACTTCCCTAATAGGCGGTAAATAGGTTGATAGGTTGACGGAAGTATTCTTCTAACACTGTCTACACTGAGGGTTAGGTTGATTTAGCTACGTCTCTCAGGGATGTATGTTCTTCACACTCCTGAGAGACGTAGCTATACCGATTAAGTTTCTACTGCAGACGAGCCCTTAATTAGAAAAGTAGGAAATGTGTGTTCAATGGCACCCACAACTTTCTTGTTTGCCTGATGCTTCGACACCACCAGACAAAAAGAGGCTTGTGTTTTATGACCCACTCTCATTTAAAACAGTCAGAAACCTGAGAAACGGGCTCCTTCCATAATGGTAAACAAGGAGAGGTATAGTGGTAGACAGGAGGCTGTCTCAGACAAGGAGTCTAAAGATTTTTTTTTTGAAGAGGCATTGAATATACATTTAGTAACAAGCAATAGAAAATCATTCATTCACCAATTTTTTATGGTGAAAATTACTTCAAGATTTATTCCATGTCAGTGTGCAGAGCGTACTCCTGATATAAACTTTCAAGCAACACACACACTCAGAGGATCGAGAGGACATGCAGCTGGATGCATTCCAACAGTGGCACTAAATAACTTATGAAAATGATTAGCTATGTTTTAGCTGGAACTAAAACTAAATCTGGAGGTGAAAAGACAATCAACAAAGCCACAATGTTGAGACTCCTGAAATAGAAAACATCTGTCTCTAGAGGAAGCACTGGCTGGCCTTATACTTTGAGGTAGTGTGAAGAAGCAAATACTCCAGCTCAAATTCTCAGCAGAAGTTCAGAATTAATGAGCACAGGGAGAGATACTCATCTAAATAGGCAGGTTAGCGGTGGTGCATGCAGGAGGACCTCCCCATATCTTGTTTAAAATAATAATTAACCCTTCTTTGGTGCTGGTCTTAAGTCCTCATCAAGTCAATATAGGATGCACTTTGTCCCACATGTCAATAATTATCATGCAAAGCATCATACACTGTGGCACAAATGTATGATTTTTATATTTTGCAGCACATGTATAACATTGTAGGGTGCTCTCCTATAAAAGCACACTTTGGCTTGTATTTTTCATACTGTTGTTATTTCTGTGTAGCATGGGTAATAACCATAAGTGCAGGAGAGCGGGAGAGAGGAACTATCCAAGATGTGAGAAGAATCATGCTTGCACTGTTGGAATGATGTAAACAAAGTCCTAGTATGCAACATGGGAAAGTGTTTTTGGTATTTGGTTGCGGTGACTCTTAAGGGCTTGGGAGGAATCAATATGGTTCCAGCTAGACTGGCAAAGAAATCTGGTCAGCAATGAATGACTCTTTAGTACTGTATATTGTGACCAGCTGGAGAAACTGTTCAGCTGAAATTCACAGGGTTTGGATGGCTCTCAGTTAAGATTTAAACATGGCCAAGTCTAGTTAAAGTTCAAAAAATATAAAATACAGAAAAATCATAAAAAATAGACAAAGCAATCAGGAGACTATGCTATAGAACACACAAACAAAAAGCCTGAGCAGAAGGAAAGAAGAAATTTGTGAGTCTTATTTTTGACAGTATATTTTACAGTAGAGACAGGATACCACACAGACACATTACAAAAATCAAAGCTGAATGATACTACTAGCAAAGTCCTCTACATTTTAAGACAGTTTTGCAAGATATACAAACACAAGAATGACAAGCCTCGTACACACTGCAATCCTGGCCTGTTAAGACTTAAGAGACAATTATCATATAAAGATACAAGTCACAAAAGAACTTCCAGATAACGAAGTGAAGTAGAGTATGTAGGATCCCATGACTTGGCATTACACTGAAGCAAATGCATTTCTGAATTCAATACCAAATTCTGTCCATATAGTCACACAACTCAATGGGAGCTGTACATAATTATCTTTGGGCAGAAATTGTCCCATAATGCACAAGAAAATTGTGCTTTTTAAAGCCAGTAATTGTTTCCTATGGTTTCATAGAGCTGTGCCGATTAAGAAGAGTTTCTTATGTTATAACAGAGAGTCATGGAAACCATAGTAAAGGAGAAAAATGCAAGAAGATTATATGTTGTAAGAAGACTCAGAGGCAGTAAAGATGAACATTAAAAGAAAAACTGAATACAAATCTAGAATTTCTAAATTACCGCTGGCCCAAATGTCTGGCTTACCACTGAAATAGTGTAATTATAAAGTTGGCATAAAACAGGCCATGGATCTAGTTACTAATTTCTTACTAGCAATAGCAGCAAAACAGTTTCTGCCAGTAGCGGGTCTTTTGACAAAAACCTTGTGTCTTACACATGATGTGACCTATAGGGAAAACTGTTATTAATCAGGCAAAATCTAGAAATGGTATGCAGTTGTGGTTTCTCGTCTCAGATGTCAAAAGGAACTGAGAAGAAAGTGGGGGATGAAATCTTCAGTGTAATTTTTGTTTTAAAAACTTAACTTTGTCTTTAAAAACCCCTATATTTCGAATGCAATTTTTGAGTTACCTTTGTTAACTAGTTCAATTACAACCGTAGGATCTCAGGCATATGTGTGGAAAGCTTCCCAGTAGGCTTATGTTAGCCCCAATTATGTTTTGAGTCCAAATGAATTTTTTTTTCATGGTGGTAAGCCAGTCACTAAGGACTTCATACTCCAAAACACTTAACAGTCCAATTCACACCAGCGAAGTACATAAACACACACTAAACTTTAAGCACATGAATATGATCCCACTGATGTCACAGAACTATTCTCCAAGTTAAGCATGTGCTTAAGTGCTTTGCTGGATCTGCCCACAGTGCTCAGAACCATGGAGCATCAAGCCCTAAATAAACCTAAACTGAAGGTGTTTGTCATTTTTATTCACGACTACTGCAGTGAATACGCTAGCATCACTGAATTATCATGTAGGAATCTGGTAGTATGTGCCTATTGAGTAGAGGTGGTCAAAAAGTTCTGGTGCAACCAGTTTTGGGATGTAAATTTGGATTTTTGACAAAACTAATTTTTTTGCCGGATGTTCTGGCTTTCAACAGGGAAATTTGCATTTTTGATGAAAAATGAAAACCTCAAAATTAAAAAATGTTGGCTAAAACCCAAACATTTATTTTTTGGCCAAAAATTTTCAATTTTTTGATGAAAAGTTGACATTTTCCACAGAATAAAACCTCATCTTCCAAGCAGCCCTGCTACTAAACAATGTTCACTCCCTGAGGCAGGACATGATATTCAGATTTGAATTACCAAAACGTATTCCTACTGATATAAATCAACTAGCCTTAACTTGATAGCATTTTCAAATCTTCAATCTCTGCTTAAGATTTTAAATGCAGAAAACATGTGCTTTGTTTTTTCATAAATATTCTATCTGTCTATCCTGGGTATATCTAAACGCACATATCACTATGATATCTAAGGGCTGCTACAGTATTTAAATATATGTTACACGTGGTTCATAGCCTATCTGAAAGTCATAAAAGGTTGGGTGCAGAAGCAGCTCCCAGCCAGTTTAGAGCCTTCAGGATGACTGTTGCAATGTAAAAATATTATGAAATCTCACTATTAAGTTCTTTTCAATATACAGCGACTATGTATAGTAATGAAGTCCATTGTAAACAGGCATTTTAAAGCACACACCTCGCAGTACTGAGAGTATTTATGGGCTCCCAGATTTCCTGCTAACGATTCCTGAGTAAAATCGCTACTTGTCATTGCAAGGAGGGGAAATGGTTGAGAGGGGACACACAAAGCTGGTAGCTAATTATTTAAAAAAACAAACAAAAACCTCCAAACTGAAGGAATACGTGTGTCTGTAAAAATATTTATTAGCCACAAAGAAGTCAGAGTGACTTGTGCTTATAAAAACAGTTAAAAATACCGTTCTGCTAGTCAGTGGAAAACGATGACTATTCCCTCAACTCAAGAATGATCAAAGTGGAGAACATTCTCTCCACAAATGTAGGTGTAACAGTTGCACAGATTATCTTGCACTGTGGTGTGATTTTCATGAGCAAGTGCAGCATGAAAATGCAGCTAGGTTGGGACCAAGTATGGTGTGTTTGGAACTCCACAATACCCCTTGAACTAGACACAAAAAGGATATACCTAATAGTTAGTTGATTGCTGCGTTGTTATTTTGATTCTCTTTTGTATCATTGATCCCTTCTGAATGGCTATAATCCCTTAGGGCAGGGGTTCTTAAACGGAGGGTCAGGACCCCTCAGGGGGTCGCAAGGTTATTACATGGGGGGTCATGAGCTGTCAGCCTCCACCCTAAACCCTGCTTTGCCTCTAGCATTTATAATGGTGTTAAATATATAAAAAAAGGTTTTTAATTTGGGAGGGGAGTCACACTCAGAGGCTTGCTAAGTGAAAGGGGTCACCAGTACAAAAGTTCGAGAACCACTGCCTTAGGGACACATTCTGCCATATTTGTTTGTGTTGAGTGGTAATTTACCTTTCAACTAGTCCCACTGGGTAAATTACTACTCAGCATAAGTTTGGCTACCAATGGACTCAGTAAGACTACTTTGCAGAGTAAGGCATAATCTGGCACTGATTGGGTTTCTCCTGCATGGCAATTTCCTCCCTTTTCTCCTTATGAGCTATTTTCTCAAAACTGCAGTTTGTATAGGGGAGATATGTTTTCACCTTAATTCCCCTCCTATTTTCCAGCCCATGTGTTTAATTCATGTGGTCAGAAAGACTAGAGCTGGTCAAAATATTTCCAACAACTTTTTCAACAAAAAATTACGTTTTTTCTAAAAAAAAAAAAATTTCATGCAAAACTGTTGAATTTTTTTCTGTTAAAAATTGTATATCTTTTCAAACAATATTTTATTGAAATTATTTAAAACATTTTCAATAAAAATTCCCAAAATGAATCCACTTTAGAAACTTAAATTTTGTTTTTTAAACTTAAACAGATTTTCTAAAAAGTGGCATATTAGTTCTTATCAATTTATTTACTGTTATCTTTGAAATACACCAGTAAAAATAATCAGGCTATGGAAATATTCTCTGTCAGGTCTGGAGAGAGGAGGGAATTAAGTCCACCAAAAATAATGTTTGTTTCCACAGGCCTCAGCCTTTATAACTTACACTCAATCTTCCTACTCCAATTATTATGTTCATAAATTATAAGGTGAGCTAAAATATTTAGCTTTTTTTTTTTAAGAGCAAGATACTAGAGTTAGTTCTCTTAGCTTACGCTGAAGAATGAATTGTATCAATTATAGCTTTCTATTGGGTCTTGTTATTTTGGCTTTTTTGACTCACTTTGCACTCAGATATATAAATTAGCAGCAGTCTATACAATGCACAACTGTATTTGTTCACAAGGAATGCCCTGGTTCTTTTGACTTTTTCCTTTCCACTTCCTAATGGTTTACAAGTAGAAGTATAACTTTTGAAAAATTACCTAACATATACTGTGTTTAATGAGTACATTAAACATACTTTAGCTACAAATCTTATCAGTTGATTACTTAACCTTTGAGGATAGGTTAAATATTTTCTACGGTGTTCAAATAAATATGATATTTGGTTTCAGGAGAAAAAATAATGAAAAGGAAGTTGTTTTAAAACTGAAATCACTGCTTTTCTTTTTACTTATTTTATCTGCATTTTTAAAAAAATGATTAAAGAAAAAATTCTCATAGCACATCCAAAATTTAAAAGACAAATTAAGAACTAAAATATTCATTCTGCTATAATCTTTTCTGGGGTGGAGGTTGAATACCTTCTGAAATTGAATTTGAGAATTTACCATCTGATGCAACCACAGAAAGTAACCTACAGTAGGAGATGATAAAGGCAAAGTTCCATCCTCCCTTATAACAAATTTAAAAAATGGAAAACAAGATTCATTATTTATCTAGATTTAAATAAGACGACACTTATACAAACACTCTATTCACTCTGACAAATAACATTGCAACATAATATACCCAGCAGCAGGAAGGGTCTTTCTAGGCAGTCCCCACTGTAGAAAAGAGGCAGGGCCTGTACAAAATGTACTTGCAAATGAATTATGGATGAGGTGACCATGTCCAGCCCCACCCTCCAATCTGGCTAGCACAAATGCTTCCCTCTGCAGTGGTTGCTTGTTGGCAGAGTGGACCCACACACTCTTGTTCAGAAGAGTGCAGAAGAGCATGCCTCACAGTGCATGATCTCCAGTCTGCTCTGTGGAATCCTGCCCTGGCCAGCAGGATCTCTATGGTACCTGGCACACAGATTTGTGTCCCTAAACTTCATCACCCCAATGGCCAGGGCAGATTTGGCCTTTTACTTTGTACTTCTTTTTTCCCTCTAATAAAATGTTTCTTATTTGACAGAAGGGCTCCTTCCCCTGCCTCTAGACACACAATGCAAACTTCCAGCATTACAAACTCTTGTGATTTTATTGAGACTACTGATTTTTCGGGTGGTTTTTTACTAGGGTTGCCAACTTTCTACTTGCATAAAACTGAACACCCTTGCCCCACCCCCTGCCCTACCCCCTCTTTGAGGTCACACCCCATGCTCACTTCATCCCCTCTCCCTCTGTCACTCATGCCCCCCACGCTCGCTCACTCACTCATTTTCACCAAGCTGGCCAGAAGGTTGAGGTGCGGCAGGGGATCAGCGCTCCAGCTGAGGGGTGCAGGCTCTGGGGTGGGGCCAGAAATGAGGAGTCCAGAGTGTGGGAGGGAGCTCCAGGCTGAGGCAGGGGGTTGAGGTGTGGGGGGAGTGACAGGTCCAGCTGGGGGTGCGGGCTCTAGTGTGGGGCCTGCGATGAGGGATTTGGGGTGCAGAAGGGAGCTTGGGGCTGGGGGGGTTCAAATGGTGGGAGGGGGATCAGGGCTGGGGCAGGGGGTTGGGGCACAGGAGGGGGTCAGGGTGCAGGCTCCGGGCAGCGCTTACCTCAGGCGGCTCCCAGAAGTAGCTGCATGTCCCCCCGCTTTCAGCTCCTACACAGAGGCATGGCCAGGCAGCTCTGCATGCTGCCTTGTCAGCAGGCACCGCCCTTGCAGCTCCCATTGGCCATGATTCCTGGCCAATGGGAGCTTCAGAGCCAGCGCTTGGGATATGGGCAGTGCACAGAGCCCTCTGGCTGCCCCTATGCCTCAGAGCTGAAGGGAGGGACATGCCGCTGTTTTCAGGAGCCACACAGAGCCATGGCAGGCTGGGAGCCTGCCTTAGTCCCGCTGCACTGCCAACCAGACTTTTAATAGCCTGGTCAGCAGTGTTGACCAGAGCCGCCAGGGTCCCTTTTTGACCAGGCGTTCTGGTCACCACCTAGATGCCTGGCAGCCCTATTTTTGACCCTGCTCATAGGAACATGATCAGGGCCATCCCTTCCAATTATGATGCTCTAGGCAGCCCAAGCATCCCCACCCCCATGGAGGGTCTGGGCTGCCCTCAAGGGCTGCAGGACCTTGGAAGCAGGAGCTGTGTGGGGAGCCGATTGGGGGGGCCCACAGGCTCAGAGTGTCCTGGGAGATTAGCAGGGGGGTTGGGAGCAGAAAGCGGAATGACCCAATCCCAGCCCATTCCACTCCTCCTGCCCCAGCTGTGTTGCTCAGGGGTGGAGGCTTGGAGGAAGGGGTCCACACACACACCCCGCACTCACTGGCAGAGGGAAGCGGAGTGACGCAGCAGGGAGCCAGTGGAGTGGAGCAGGCTGGGTTGCTATGCTTCACGCCACCGCTAGTGAGTGCGGGGGTAGGCCTGACCCCACCTGCCAGCACTAGGGCCACGTCCATCGCTGGGGGAGGGGTCTTGGAAAAAGGGACGGGATGGGGGTGGGAAGAGGCAGGGCAAGGGCAGAGGGAGTTGTCCTGGGCCCCTCAACCTCCAAGGAACACACAGGGTGGCCAGCTGGGAGATGGGCTGGCTGCTGGTGCCGGTGCTGCCATATATGAAGCATGCAGCTACATAAGGCGCCATGAAATTTGGGGCAATTTGGTGCCCTAAATTTCATGGTGCCCTATGCAGCTGCGTATTCTGTGTATGCTTAAGGACAGCCCTGAACATGATGAAAGGCTGCCATCTAACATATTTCCCTTATTCAAAATGGTCAACATCTCCCATTACTGTCACTGGGCTGCCATTCCCCTACAGTCTATCTGCTTGTGGAAGTGAGGATGCCCTTAATAAAGTTGGCTGCCATGCTACACCCCCCTCCACTGTTTTCAGTTTGATTGAAGCCAGTCTATAGGCAAAATTGCTGCCACTGTATGGTTCGGGGGCTAGACAGGAGATAGGGAGTGAGAGTGTGAGGGGGTAGGGTGAGGTAGGGCAAAGTTCAGGGAAATGTTGCATCTTGCCAAAGGCTAAACCAATTCCATATTGTGTTTGCTGTGACACTGCTGCTTCTATGGATGATTGCTGTATGTTTAAAAGTTCTTTAGTAGGTATAGTCAGAACTCATCACCCTAAAAAGAAATATAAATTCTATGTGCGAGTGTGAAGCATGATGCATTAATTAGGTCAGTGGTTCTCAAACTATTTACCATCCAGTCCTTCTTTTATCAAAGGAAATACACTAGGAGGGGAGAGAGTCAAGCCAGTAACAGGTAATGGATGGCAGTTATCCTCTCCTCACTGCTATGGTAAGGTAAGTGAAGTCTCCATTTGGGCAGCTAGGCAATGGGGCATTGAACGCTGACTTTTCAACCTACAATTATCTCACACATACTTGCAGAGGAGTATAAGGGAGTTATACAGTCAAAAGACTAAAAGCCACATGAGCTTATTGTTTTAAAATCTCATTATTTTGGGGCTCAGTCTCTTGATTTTAGGGGAGGGGAGGAAGGGACTGATTTACAATTTTTGGTTGGTATCCTGAGTTTGACAATACTGAACTCCTTTCAACCACAAACAAAGGGTGAGTCTCCTCCCTGTGCTGAGGGCCAGCATAGAGTCTTCAGTGAGCTTTGAGTGGTGACTAGGCCCTAAGCCTGGGGAATGGGGGACTATTTCACCCAGAAATAAGAGAAGTGTGCTACTCACTTCATTTTGGCATGCTATACCTGTTCATTTTGGTATGATATTATTCCTGGGAATACTTAAAGGGTCAGATCTTTACCCCGCCCCACTCACTCCTTTATGCCAGGTAAAAGGTCTGGAATGGTGCAGAGGGACTAAAAGACCCAATTTCAGCTGGGAAGGATTGTCCTAGTGCAAACACCACAGAAGACAGCCAGGAGCCCCCACCACAAGCCCAAATGTAGGGTGCATACAGAGGCAGGGCTGGAGGGGCATGTCAGGGACAGGGCCACAAAAGGCCACACTACAAAGATCTTGGGCAACACTGGGCCCAAAGGGCAGCCTAGGGAGGCTGCTGTGACTGAAACTACGTCTACATTATAAGTGCTATAGTGGCGTAGCTGCAGCCAAACTGCTGTGGCGTTCTATTGTAGGCACTTCTGACATCAGCTGAAAGGGGTTTTCTGTCACTATAGTTAATCCAGCTCTCCAAGAGGTGGTAGCTAGATTGACAGAAGAATTCTTCCATTGGCCCACCTGCATCCACACTGGGTGTTAGTTTAACCTAACCACAGCACTCAGGGCTTGACTTTTTTTTTTTACAGGCTTGACCACTATAGCTAAGTCAATTTAATTTTTGAGTGTAGACCAGGCCTCAGACTAGATCAGAGGACTATTATATAAAGAGCTCTCCAGTCCTTAGCTCTCTCTGGGCTGTGAATTCTGTACCATGTGTCAGAGGCATCACACAGAATCTCACCCAAAGGGTCCAAGACATTCTGGAATAAATTTCCATCTCAGCTCCCACTTAGGCACCAGAATAAGTGATCAGGTTTTCAAAAGAGCCAGGTGCATGTTGGGTGCCACATCCATTTGGAAATCTGTGATTAAAAGGTCACAACAGTAGCTGCTGTGTGGCTGGCCACTTCTGAAATCCAACTCTTATTTAGGTCTTTAAAGGGGAGCTGACCTCCCAAACAACAGAGTAAAAGAGGCAGTTAGAGATAAAAACTTTTAAAAATTGGAAATCAAATCCTAGTGAGGAAATGAGAAAGACAGAAACTCCGATAAGTCAAATGTAAAAGTATAATTAGGCAGAGCAAAGAAAGAATTTAAAGAGCAACTAGCAAAAGACACAAAAATTAAACAGGAAAAAATTGTAAGTACATCAGAAGCAGGGGAAACCAGCCAAACAATCAGGGAAGCCACTGGACAATCGAGGTGCTAAGGGAGCATTCAAGGAATACAAGGCTAAATGAATTCTTTGCATCGGTCCTCACCGCAGAGGAAGTGAGGGAGATTCCCACACCTGAGCCATTCTTTTTAGGTGACAAATCCAAGGAACTGTCCCAGACTGATGTGTCAATAGAAGAGGTTTTTGAACAAATTGATAAATTAAACAGTAATATGTCACCAGGACCAGTTAGAATTTACCCATGTGTTCTGAAGGAACTCAAATATGAAATTGCAGAACTACTAACTGTGGTATGTAACCTATCTCTTAAAGCAGCCTCTGTCTAGATGACTGTCAGATAGTTAATATAATGCCGATTTTTTTTAAAAAGGCTCCAGAGGCAATCCTGACAATTACAGGCTGGTAAGCCTGACTTTGATACCGGCCAAATTGCTTGAAACTATAACAAAGAAGAGAATTATCAGACACATAGATGAACACAATATGTTGGGCAGGAGTCAAGATGGCTTCTGTGAAAGGGAAATCATCCCTCACTAACATATTAAAATTCCATAAGAGGTTCAACAAACATGTCGACAAAGGTGATCCAGTAGCGATATCCAGTGATATAGTGTACCAGGACTTTCAGAAAACCTTTGACGGGGTCCCTCACCAAAGAGTCTTAAGCAAAGTAAGCAGTCATGGGATAAGGAAGGCCCTCTCATGGATCAGTAACTGGATTGGAGTCCGGAAGGAACTGTAGCAGAGTCTGATTCACAGAGGTGCTAAGCACTTGTAGCTCTCCTTGACTCCAATGTTCTGGGTGCTGAGCACTTTTTGAAAATCAGTGCCTATGTATTCAACTGTGGATTCATGCATTTTTGCAAATGGCCAAGTGCGAAATGATTCCCTTTACATGGAGCAACCACATGGACAGTGATGGCTTCATCCGGAAACTATACTTAGATTTATATTGCAAGTAGAAGTTGTTCTTGGGGCAATTGTTACCTTCTTGCCTGCTCTGTACTTGTGTGCAACTGGGTCATGCCAGAAGATGGAGATGAAAAAATCTCTCTTACCCCAGCATTTTTTTTTATATTTATTTTTACTTAGCACACATAGCTCTGCCTCCTGGAATCAGCAGCCACATATATCAATGTCATATTCTGGGTTGCAACTGAGACAAATGAGGAGTTGTGTCACGACCCATCCCTCAATCTTGGGTACTTCAGAATGCTTTGCTGCTGTAGCTCACAGCCTACCAGCATGCAGGTCAGACCCTGAATGCCCATGTATAGCTGCAGCCCTGGTCCAGCAGCTCTCAGCCCAGCAGCCTGAAATAACACACTAGTCACACACTGGCTTCCACCAGCCTTGGTTACTACTTGCAGAGTGACCCCAACATACTCTCAGTCCAGAATTTTCCCAAAAAATGTGTGTTCTGCATTGTCCAGCACTCTCCTGGATAGTTCAAATATTCAAGGTTCATCGCCCCTCTAAAGGGTCAATATTCAACAGTTTGCGGCTTTAACTGGAGTTACCAAACTGTTCATTTTAAACACAGCACTGGGTTGGTTTTGATTAAAAAATATAACAAAACAAAAGAAGATAGGACTTTACGTGAACTCAGGAAATGGTTATAAGCAAATAAAAGTGAAAACACACATCTAGAAGTTTAAAACTTAATCTACCAAGTTTTGGTTCAAGGCTTTTTTTAAGATGGCCTTTCTCACCCAGAGTCTCCCAGCAAGATGGTGATTGACATTTTCCTTGGTCAGGATCTCTCCCAGATGCCCTTTGTCTTCTTAGGTGAAAGAGAGATCTTGGGATTCTTTGCCCCTTTCTATTATAGTCCAGCGAACCTTTGAAGTGGATTCTTCTGAGGGTTACCTTTCCAAGCAAAGTTTATTCAAGCAGTAAAGAAGGCAATATGGAATCTGTTGGTGAAAGAAGCTTCATGCTCTTTCTTCCCTCACTTGTGTTTTCTGAAATGTAAATTTGCTTTGTCTCCTACCATTTCCTCCTACTACTGTCTTGATGACTGTCTGCTACTTATATATAAAGTGAGGTAAATACATATTCCTTTGTTTAGGATAGACCTGTTTACACAGCCCTGCTTAGGCAAAAGTTATTAGTTTTGAACATATGCTAATAACATCATACATGAGGATTTCATAACTTGACACATAATACTGCTTCATATATTGACCAGAGAGTTATTGGTTTTTCAAATGATACCTCACAAAGCATATTTTGTACAAAGATTATTACAATAGAGCATCAGATGTGAATACAAGATTGCTTTCGGTCACAATCAAACCACGTTTATATTCCTTTAGTCAGTGGTCCCCAACCTTTTTGTGGCCTGTAGCACATTCAAGTTTTCAGAAGAGTGTGGCGAGTGCCAGCAATTTTTCAAGGCTTATTTTATATTTGTATGTTACATAATATGAAAAATATCATTTTAATATTACATAATATATGAATCACTGAGATAAAAAGGGTAATTTTACATGTAAAAGTTATTAAATTAAATTATTCAGCAATTACTCTTTCATCTTACCATGTGAATTTGCTCTTTTTTCATCTACCTGTAAGAAAAATTAAGGAGTTTTTACAAAATAAATATCACAAACAGTTTTCATCTTATTTTGTTTAAAAAAGTAAAACATTGTTGAACTGCGGGTCCAAATATATTTATTATTCTTATTTTAACATAGAATGAAGCCTTCAGCCCTGGAGTTCTCTGTCCCCAGCAGGCGCAGGGCCACAGCTTCTCTCCGGCTTAAGCCATAGCCCCGCGCCTGCTGGGGACCAAGAACACCGACACCTACAGCCGGCAGCCCCGCGCCTGCCAGGGACAGAGAAAGTTGGTGCCCGCAGCCTGCAGCCCTGGAGTACTCTGTCCCCAGCAGGCGTGGGACCCCAGCTTCTCTCCCCTGCTGAGCACTAAGCGGGCACACATAAATGTCCCGGCGGGTGCCATGGTGCCCGCGGGCACCACATTGATGATCACTGCCTTTAGTTATAGAACAATATTAATTCCTTCAGCCACACATGCAGATATCCTTCATTCCAAAATCTGTCTCCAGCAAGATTTCTCCCGACTCCAGCTACAGCACTAAATTTAATTTGTCTCAATTATTAATTTGGCATGAAAATCAGACCTGGATGAAATGACAAAAGCAGAGAAACACAGAGCCCTGTGAATGAGAGCAGGTGATAGGCTGGGCCTTTTTCTGAGAGTCACATTGGGGCAGCTTCAGAGTCTATTCGCCTTCCAGAGTCCTTTCCCCACTTGGGAACCTTACTCCATCCTCTCCGGGTCTCAGGTGTGTGGTGGGGAGTGAGGCAGGCTTCCGCTTAAGGAAACATTCAGTCTCTGAGTCTCTCATAAAAGTATAGTTTGTTTATGGAGAATCCAGGGTTTATCTTCTTCAACTCTTGTCCCACAGTGATCATTTTGTCCCAGGTCTATTAAGTCCTTCTGGGTGGTGGAGGCTCCTCAACTCAGCTGTTTCTCTCTCAGCAACTCTGTAGCAAGTCAGCTACTTCTGAGGCACAGCAGCTTTCCTCCTGGTTGCCACTCCTTCCTGTGACAAGCTCTCCTTTTTAAGCTTGGCCCTCCAGGTGGTTATTTAGTACTGGTTTAACCCAGAGGTGCTCATTAGTGTTCTCCTGATTGTGATGGGGGCATGCTTCGTCCCAGGGTGTAATCACAACATGGTTTGTCACGTGCCACAGTAGGGCAACAATCATCTAATGTTTTATGCCCAGATAAATGGCATTGACAATTAAATAAAATATTTAACCATAAAATGTAGGGAAGGTTGGGGACATTTTCACGCAATTACATGATGTTAATGCCTAATCTCATGTTTGTGAGTCAGTGCTCTCAGTCAGGTCCCAGGGACCAGCTCAAAAAACATCATGTAACTGACATCCTGGCCCTTCCAGCAGAAAGCTCACAAACTATATGAACATGGACAATGAACAGCCATCTCACTGAACCAGGTCAGAATTGAGGCACCTGAATGAACCTCTGATGCTACCACTGCTCATGCTATTATATCCATTCTGTAGATATGCAGACAGCATCATTTTCTAGTCATGTCCTAGCATGAGACCACAAACTCACAGACAACATTAAACAAGTCGTGTGACATTCCAAAACAAAAAACATGTAAGGTGGGTGCTAAGCACCAGGCAGTACAGGGATATGAACGACACTGGGGAAATTTCGCACAGTTCGGCATCAATAACAGTCTGAACATAGAGGGCATTTGGTGCAGTCACAAATATGTGCAAGAATTCAGGAGTAAAGGAAAACAAGTTCATACAAATTGGGTAGTTGGACCATGTTAAATTCCATCATCACTGGACCACATTACTGCAAGGGACTGTAAATTATGAGTAATTCCAGTGAAAACAGTGGAATTAATCTGGAATTATATCAACGCAACTAAAAGGAGACTATGACCTGTATCTTATAAAGGTGAAGATATTGATCAATAACTAAAGTAATTGTGACCAAAAGTGAAAATCAAGCTATGCAGAAATAAGATCCAAAAATCAAAAGCCAGTGTATAATCAACCATATATAAGCATAACAAGGAACAGATAGTCAGAAAGGAATTTTTCCTCATATTCTCAAATAGACTGAAACCATACTCAATTGAAGAAACTCTTTTTTTCTTTAAATTGATACAAAGCACAAGAAAGTAGCACGGCAATAACAGAGAAAGTGAATGGAAGAATCTTGGATTTTACACTGGGAAGGAAGTGATGGGAAAATGAAAAAGGCACTGACATCCTCTAAGAAAAAAAAGGATGAAGAGGTCAAGGAGTCTCTTAACCAGACACATGAACATAAGAAAATGAAGAGATGCACAAGAATAGATTAAGGGAAATTGTATAAATACATAGCTCAATGGCAAAAACTAAAGGAATTGACTGCAGTGTGAGCAAAGCCCTACTCTAGAGAGAGTTCTTTCATAATTAAAGATAAGAATAGGAAGCAAAACAACATGACAGAAAAGAAAAAAAAAACAGCGAGTTGGGATGAACACACACCACTGTTTCAGACAGCACGCCCATGCCTCACCTACACTAGTTCATTTATAAGATAGACAGCAGTGAGATGACTTAAAAAGTAGCTAAAATAGCTATTAATAGTGGACGTAGCTATTAGCAGTGGATGTCATCTCAGGTCAGATGCTGAAAACAAGTGACTACAGTTTAGTGACATGGTCTTATTAATTTTGCTTCACTCTTGCACATTAATTTCATCTACACAGATAGACTTATGTTCTTCCACTACTTTGGGCAGATGTAGAATCATCAAGTAACAGGTTTGTATCCTTTTTAAGCAAGGTGTCTTTTATTTTAGGTTATATTAATATAATGATGTTTATTTAGAAAAACAACATTTTTTTAAAACCTGCACCCCAAGAGCAGAGAGAGGCTGCTGTTCTAACAGTGCATCTCAGAGACAGCACATTACAGCAGTGGTCTGTAGTTTGCACTCTCTCACTGGGTGCAGGGAAAGATATTAACCTGAAACCTGGGCTCCTGGCTACCTCAGAGACTACCTCCTCGTGGGATTTTTCACCTCACTGTAGGCAAGTAGAAGGGAACATCCCATACTTGGTTGCGACAGATGTTATGGCTCGCATGCAAGCTTATGTAGCTATCTGTCTGAATTTGGAGATAATACATGCTGTCTGGTGATATATTTTACTATTGCTTTGCTCTTTGGTCAGAGCTCTCTAGCTGACCTCTACTCATTAACTTATACACACACACACACACCATGGTCACATTATGGGGTTTCTAGTGACTCCCCTAGTCTGCACTTCTGTATCCAGAGTGATCAAAACAAAAATTTGCTCATAAACTATTAAAAAGCCACTTCTGTATCTAGTATGACAAAAACGGACATATTCAAAAGAAAATATACAATTTTCATTTTTCTTTACAAAGGAGATTCATAAAGGGAATTTCTCCAATAAACCCTGGCAATTAATTTGAAATGGGGCCTAGGACAGATAAAGTTCAGAAGGCATATCTCACATTTTCCATAATCTCTCACTGGTAATTGTAAAAACAGACCAAGATAAATTGGGCAGGCACTTAATAATTCCTATAATACTTCTGAGCGTGTCATCGTTATTCTCCTATAGAGATATAGCTGCATATCCTCCTAATCAGCTTGAGCTTTGCTTGTTCTTACATTTACCCAGGTCAGAGCTATTAGTTCTTCTCATATCATTATTTGAAGTAGCTGCAATTCTTTTTTAGACTAAGATATGTACAGATCATCCCCTGCTCTCCTGTCAAATTTACCCAGCGCTTCCAAAGAACTACACATACAATTAAGAACTCCAGCTTTCTGACATGCAAAGGATCCCTCCCCATTCCAGGGAGGAAAGGTCACATTTTTTTCTGTTGTGTAACCAAAAGTTATAGATCTGTTCATTCCTGAGGAACTGACATACAAATAGATTAAACTGCCAGAACTAACTTTTTCTTAATTATCCTACTGCCATATCTCACTGGTCCTGGCCCTCAGAGGTTACTTTATTATTTGTTTCGACTAGCATTCTGTGACAGGGCCTGTCTCTGTGGTACTCTTTTTGGCGCAGTGTGGCACTACTTATCCTGTCTCAGGGCCTCCAGTGGCCAATCCCCACTTCTGTCCAGTGCACTAGTGCTTCAGCCCTCCAGCTAAGACATGTTTCAATCCCACTCTTGTCAAGATATTCAAGTCCAAAAGTACAAGAAAGCTAAGAACTCAAAACAGAGTCCTCCAATATGTCTTCAGTGAGACTCCGCCCTTCTGCTAAGGGCCTGTCTTCAAATAGCCGTTTCTTTGGGTGGTCTCCCTGCACCCGAGCATCCTATGCACCAGGAGACTAGTCCAGCCAGCAAGTTGTCTTTGAGTTTTGGCTATAATCAGGTCTCTCTCACAGAGAGAAGCAGAGCTCTCCTCTCCTTCCCAGTCAGTCTTGAACTGTGCTAGGCCTTCTCCTTTTAACTCCCCTCTCCACACTTGACATCTGCTGCAGCTGTAGCAGAGTGGGGCTAACTGGGGTCAAAGGCCCTCATTAACCTTCTCTTTGCCAGTGTAGGGCCTATCTGCCCAATCACACACCCACAATACACAGCACTGTACAGATGCCTCTCACAAAAAAAGGCACAGTCCCTCCTTTGGTGTTCACACCTCAACTGCTAGAAGAGGGCCTCATCCTCCCTGATTGAACTGACCTCGTTATCTCTAGCCTGATTCTTGTTTGCATATTTATACCTGCCTCTGGAAATTTCCACTACATGCATCTGACAAAGTGGGTATTCACCCACGAAAGCTCATGCTCCAATACATTTGTTAGTCTATAAGGTATCACAGAACTCTTTGCCATTTATTCACTATAACGCCTTCAGATCTCAGATCTCCAAAACTGTAACTTTTGAATGTTTTCCCTAGGTTTCCTGTAAGTTTTCCTATTCTAACATTACAGAAACAACTGTATGAAAGCAGACAAGTTCCGGAATCTTCCGCAACCACTGGAACTTTCAGCAACCACAGTATCTATCTATCTAGGTGATTATATGACCTCATCAACACAACATGTGCCTGACCAAGATTCTCAAGATTGTGGAGTCTTTCCACTGACTTCACTAGGCTTTGGATTTGAGTAGTGTACAATATTAATGACTGTATCCTCAATACTCCAGAGAAGTAAACAGCATTATTAAGTTTACACAATAAGCACCTTTATACCAGTACAGTTGCATCCACACTAGGGACTTGTACTACTTTAATTATATCTGGTTCCAAACCATTTAGTTATAGTGATACAAAAACCGTGTGTAGATGAGCTCTTAAGCTATAATATTTTTGAGAAAGAGACTGTGTCTTCCTATACCCCTGAACAGTGCCTGTGTCTTTGGATGCTACCATAATACAGACAAGTAAAAATGGTAATAGTCAGTGGTCCCTTCCATTCTCTCACCCTTTTGGGAGGCTAGGAAGCTCTTTGATTCTTGGGTGGGAGGTGAATAAAGAAAGTAGAATTGGCACTAGGACATCTCTTCCTCTGTCTCCCTTCCTTCACTCTCCACTAGCCTCTCACAAAAGTCTCCGCTGGCACCTCTTTCTGCCCTGGCTCCCAGAATGGCTCTCTTCCATTGTAGCCAATAAAATAACTCTTACCTCCAAAGACATGGTGGGTGAGGTAATAGCTTTGATTGGACAAACTGCTGTTGGTAAGAGAGACAATCTTTTGAGCTACATAGAGCTCTTCTTCAGGTCTAGGAAACTTACTCAGTGTGTCACAGCTAAATACAGGTTTAACTACTTATGCTAAACAAACAATATGCTCCACCTTGCAACACTAGCTGTGACACTTTGAGTTGGTCCAGTCATAGATATTACCTCACCCACCTTGTCTCTTTAATATCCTGGGACTGATACAGCTACAACAGACTGGCCTCCAGACTATGGGTGGCATATAATGGAGGCTGGGGGAGGCTAAGCCTCCCCAAACCTTCACTAATGCTCCCCGCCAAAGTACCAAGGTTGGACAACGGCAGGGTTCAGAGCTTCTCTGGGCGCTGGATCTCAGGGCTCCTTTGAGCTGCTCCGGGCACCAGTGAGCCAGCCCAGGGTTTAGGGCCACTCTAGCAGGCCAGCCAGTGAAAGCAGTGTGGGGGAGAAGGGGAGAGTGGAGATGGAGCCTCAGGCAAAAGAGGCAGGGCATGGGGGTTAGTAGCCCTGATTTGGAGGTGCATGCACCACCCATGCTCCAGCCCCAATGGCTTTGTTGTTTCTTGTCAGAGTGGCTCACCGTTTCCATTCAGGTAGGTCTCTTCCCCAGCTCCTGCAGCTCTTCTTCGGGTGAGGAGAAAGGAGGCTAGGGGCCAAATTTGAAAATGCACAGATGCAACTTCACAGCCAAGAAATACAAGATTCTCCCGCCCTATGGATAACAACATAGTTAGCAATGGAATCCATGCATTGTCATAAAAGCGTGGGACGATGCTGTCTCGGGTTTCCCTTGGGGTGCCACCTGGAACTGGGGTACCACTGAGCCCCCTGACCCCCCAGCCTGGGCTCCCTCTCAAACTGTACTGCTGTGACAAGCTGCACAGTCTTCCAGCAGGCATTTTCACCAGCATTCATACAGATAGGGACATACCCAGCTGCAGTTACTTGCAGGCTCCCTGACCAGCCCCTGCACAGGAAGGCTACAGCTAAGGCAACTCCCAGCTCCCCAAGCATGCACCCCCCTCTGGAGAATAAACCCCAAATTATACCATCTTGCGCTGCACAGGGAACTGAACAGTGTAAGCCAGCAGTTCTCAAATTGTGGGTCGGGACCTCAGTGTGGGCTGCAACCCCATTTTAATGGGGTCACTAGGGCTGGCTTAGACTTGCTGGGGCCCAGGGCCAAAGCCAAAGCTCAAGGGCTTTAGCCCTGGGTGGCATGGCTCAGGTTACAGGCCCCCTACTGCAATGCCTTGGGATCTCAGATCTCTGGCAGGGAAAACAGGCTCAGAGGTAGTCTCAGCACATCAGGTGACAGTCCCAAGAGGGGTCTCTGTGACCGAACCCATCACAGACCCTGTCTGGGTACTGCTGTAATAGAAAGCCCAAGCATTCTCTCCCACACTGAAACACATTTGAAGAAGCATTAGTTTCCACTAAGATTTCTGGTCAGGAATCTGCAGGGTCAAATGATGCAGTGAAGGATGGCTAGTCCCCAATCCCAGCCTTTTATGCCTGTACCGAAATCTGCAGATGTGTTCCTCAGGAAAACGCAGGACAAAGAGGCTTCCACAAGATTCTCATGAAGGGGAACAATACTGCAGATCTGCAGCTCCCCATCTTCCAAGAGGAAGGCACTGGATTTCTGTCCCCTCCATTCACAGGAGTGGAGGAGACAATCCAGCCCCTAAATGCTAGAATTACAGGCAGCATCAATCCAATCCAAGAAGTTATTTATAACTCAAAACAAAATGTCCAAAGCACTTTCCATGCAGAGCAACATAAATGTGCAGAACAGCCTACAAGGCACGATTGTCTTGTGTCAAACCATTGGGTTCACGTAATGACCAGTATGACAGCATCATGCAGGCAACGGCATAAGGAACAAAAGAAAGGAATGAATCTTGCTTGCTAGATTAGAAAGGAGGCTATTTGGGATTGGACCCAAGTCTTATTTCTATGAGCTGTACAGCACTCAACACATTTTCAACAAAACTACAACAGTAACAATCACTAGCACTATCAATCCTGCATTGTAAATTTCTCTGTGAAGAGGCTTCCACTTCTGCCAGTTACACTGGTGAATCCACTACATTCAGCCGCTCCATCTGCTACATGTGCTAGATCTACTGGCACTAAGATGTCTCTGCTCACATCACCTTTGTTCTGTACCCCGTTGCGCCATCGGCTGAAAATGCCACCTCTACCAATTACACCAAACATTAATTTTGTCACAAAATGATGCTATTGCACATACTTGCTATATGAAGTGAAGCAGTTCTAGTTCAATACCCGCTCCTTGTGCTTCCAGTGTCTACAAGGAATCCAAAACTCTCCTTACTGTTGCTGTTACTGTGAGACCAGTTCCACAATAAATGGATGTTTCCAGTGCTGGAAGAGATGCACTTTGCCAGCAAAAGTTTTTAAACACTTCATATATATAATTGTATTTAATGGAATTAAAGAGGCAGATCCTCAGCTGTTGTAAATTGGAGTAGCTCCACTGATGTCAACGGAGCCTACGCCAGTTTGCACCAACCGAGGCTCTAGCCCAGAGGGTTTCATCAATGGCATCTGAACAACATCCCATAAACCCAATATAAAACATGAAAACCAAGAGGCCAGTTCCTACTATTACAAAGAATAAGGAAGGAAAACGGGTGGCAAACAGTAAAACAAGAAAATGAGGACGTAGCCAAAACAGGGTCGAGGATAAGTGTGCTGAAATAAATGGGACTTCCAGCACCCTCTATAGACAGCCAACAAGAGACAGTAATGAAATGTCTCTGAGACCAAGGTCCATAACTAAAGATACTTGTCCAGTAAAATCCTGTTCTCAGCCTAGCCCACTGATGCCAGTCAGGGAGAACAGGCTGCCCTGACTAACTAGAATTGGCTCAGACAGGATAAAGGGTGAGAGGTGATTGCTCAAGAACATTAGGCCCAGACAGATTTTATGTACAACTCAGGTATCCAGCACCAGGATCACTGAATCTTTTGCAAGGTGTAAACATTTGATCATGTTGATTGTATGGTTTTAGGGCCTATTGCAAAGCTCAGCATAGTCAGCGGAGGTCTTTCCGATAAAATTAGACATAATTTACAAATGTCCATACAATAGAATTGGAATCTTTCCAGGAGATTTGGGGAAGTTCCAATAATTTTGTGTTTATTTAATTTTTATACCAATCTGCTCTTCACCTGTTATTAGATACAGAAATAGCAAAATCCTTCTAAAAAGCCGTTTGCAATTTAGACAAGGGATTACTGGGAATCTCACAAGAAACCCTGATCTTTCTCAAACAATTTCCAGACCAGAGAGGCTCAGGTATCTTTATTCAAATTTGTTGGAAGGTTCATCTAGTTTTGCAAATGTTCCCTTCCTCCTTCTAGCTGTGGGTTCTGTTCAAAACTTGGTAAACATGGCCGTTTCAGCTGAATTTGGTAGTTATTTTAAAGCCAAAGTGAAACTCACCAGACGTGAGCAAACCCAAACTGAAAGAAATAAAGGGCTCACCCTCCTGGCAAATCAGAACTACAGAGCTGCATCCAAATCCTTTGAGGTTCACCCATCACAAGTGATAATGCAACCCAGTTTGAAGAAACATTCACAGGTTTGGGGGAGAAGGGATTTTTTAAATATATTACAATAAAGCAACTCTCCTCTGTATACTGCTATGAATTTTTCAGATTCATATTGAATATTCATTACCTGTAGGTAATGGTGTTTCCTGACTGGATAAAACCGATGGTAAGTACCAGATGTCTCAGAGAGGCCACAAGAAATCCCATTAAGAATAATTATGGGGCAAGCTATCTGTAGAGAAAGTTTCTTCCAAACCTCAGGCAGTTAATGGTTCACTATTCCTCTAAGGCATGCAGGTTTATATCCCTTGTACATTTTTATTCTGTCTAATGTAACTGGATAAGGTCATTAGTCATAGAAAACTCTAATCCTGTTTTGAATCCTGCTAATTCTTGGCCCCAATAATATCTTGTGACAGTTCCATGGGTTAAATATGAATTTTGTAACAAAGTATTTCCTTTTTATCAGTTCTAAGTTTGTTGCCTTTCAAGTTCATTGAGTATCCCTTGCTCTAGTATTAAGAGAAAGGGTGAATAGGTGCTCCCAAATGGCATTCTCTACACCATTCATTATTTTACATTCCTCTCCTCTCCTCTCTTTCTTTTCACGTGTAAATAGCAAAGTGAACAATGGGTGGCCTCACAATTCTTCCTTGATCCCACACTCATGTTGAGAATCATCCACTACATTAATTATAATTCTTAGAATTACCAGTTACTATTTCATAATGAATATTTTACCTGAGGCAATTGTATACATATGAAAAATGAAAACATTATTTAGCTGACTGCATGTTACAGTGGTTGTAAACATCAGTTACAAACATTTAACTGAAAGCCTTCTAGACAACATGCTTTTGCTCACTCGAAGAAGTCCCAATCCTCCAAAAAGACCCACTCAGGCTGACTCTTGCACTTACATGGAGCCATCCTAAAGCCAGTTGGACTCCATGTGGGTGAATGGGTCTGTCCACATGCAGGGCTGGCTTTAGGAAGTGCGGGGCCCAATTTGAACAGTTTCGATGGGGCCCTGGCAGGGATGACTTAAACACACACACACACACACACACAAAAAGCACATAGGGCTTGTACTCACCGGGCGGTGCTCTGAGTCTTCGGCGGCGGGTCCTTCACTCACTTCAGGTCTTTGGCAGCACTGAAGGACCTGCGGCTGAAGACCCAGGGCAAGCGAAGGACCTGCCAAAGCACTGCCGAAGACCCGGAGCGGTGCCAGGTGAGTAAAAATTAAAAAGGCGCCTCTAGCCAGGGAAGGAATTCGTACTGGGCGTGGGGCCCTCTTAAGCGGGGGCCTTCTTAGGCGTGGGGCCAGATTCGGGGGAATTGGTGTAATAGGCCTAAAGCCGGACCTGCCCACATGGGTCTGTTTGCAGGATGAGGGACAAGGTCTAAGTAAGCATCTTGCTTTTCATGGCAGGGGATGGTTGAGTGGGGAAATGTGGCCAAAACTGACAACATCAGACAATTATCAAGCATGAGAAGGCTGGAAAGGAAACATCTGTCTCAAGGCTTCTGCTTACTTTTAAAGTTGAGGGTTTCCTTTGATCTCCAGTTGGTGGTGTCCATAGTTCCTAGTAATTAATTAATAGGTCTTTCCTACTTATATCCCCATCAGCAGATTATTCCACGATGCAGCTAAGGTATGTCTATCAAACTCTCCTGACATTCCTATTCTGTGTAGATCCTTCCTTTCTTGGAATAACAATTATTAAACTACTTCAGTGCCTTTTGTGGTTAATCATTGCCTTTCTTTACCCGGATCCACCTTCTTGCTGAAGTCTGAACCTTACACAGGGAGTTCAGCATCTACACTTTCATTCTCTAGTACAAATAGGGCTGTGAACACCTTGTTACTGAATTACTGAAAACAGCAATTTAAGTTGCTTTCACATTTGTTGATCATTTATCAACGGTTTTTTGTTTTTTGTTTAAATCTGATATCTGATAGAAGGTTATCATTTGGACCTGGACTTCATATAATTGATTTGGACATCTTTCCTCCTTTATTTTATTTATTTATTTATTTATTTTCACCAGTTAGCAGTTTGCACGGTGAAGGAGTCCTATGGAAATTTTATATCAGCACTGACATCTCTCATATTATTGCTGAAGGAGGGGGAATGATATTCATATTGCAATAAATTGTACAATATTTTGAATAAGTTATTCAGCTACTATTTATTGCATTATTTTCACAGCTTAAAGTGTTTCACAGGTAGCTTATGAATATTGTTCCGGAATTATTTCATGATTTTTTCTAATAAAATATTTCATTTTTTTCATTACAGCTCCAACTCACTTAGAAAGAGCCTTAGCCTGCCATAAGTATAGCCTGTATATTATTACTGACTCCACTGGGACTGCACAGAGGGCACCATATTACCCAATATATCACAATAATATTGTTAATTATTAAGGAAAAATCACTATTTTTCAAAAGTATGCCTGAAGTCTTGTCCACACACACAGCTATTTCATTTATACTGGTATCGTTAAAGTGGCATGATCCCGCACTTCCGCAGGTGATGGGGACTAAGCTAAACCAGTATAAGCCACCTTTATACCAATATAGCTATGTCTACACTAGGGGTTGTGTGTTATTTCATTAAAATGAAAAAAACGTAGTTATATTGTTGGAAATTTACAGTTCAAAGTACAGTTAACAATTTGCACAGAACAGAAGATGGTACATTTGCTATTCTTCAACCTTTGAAGAAAATCCAATGTAATCAGATATTTTAAAAGCTGCTAATGGGGAAGATACACTTGGATAAATTTTTGAGGCTCTGGAGATGACTGGGAGCCTTGCTGTCAGTAGTATTTAAGGACAACATGAATATGCCTTTCTCATAGTTTGTTCATTTTGATAATTGCACCCTTGTCAAGTGCTAACAGGGGACTTCACTCTGTAGAAATTTTATGGCAAGAGAAAGAGATGCTCATGCATACCATACCCTCTTTAGCAGAATTTCAGCCAGGTGGCTGCATGTTGTTATTATTGCTAAAGGAGGGCACAACTCCAGTAACCTTTTCTAGAACATAACCCTCCCCTCTCACTAGCTATAGAGAACTTGTAGCACAGACTTCCCTGGGACTCTAGGTGGACAAAAGGGTCTGGCCATATGGATTAGATTGTTGGCACAACATATAGGTGAATACTTCAGTTTTTCATTTATGCTGAAATAACTCAGTTCTGCTAACACAGAATCATAGAAATGTAGGACTGGAAGGGACCTCAATAGCGTCACTGCAGGACTATGTATTATATAGACCATCCCTGGCAGGTATTTGTCTAAACTCTTCTTAAAAACCTCCAATGATTGAGATTCCCACAACCCTCTCAAGTAATTTGTTCCATACCTTAACTACCCTTACAGTTAGGAAGTTTTTCCTAATATCGAACCTAAATCTCCTTTACTTCTTGTTCTGTCCTCAGTGGTTAAAGACAACAATTTATCTCCCTCCTCTTTATAACAAGCTTGTACATACTTCAAGACTATTATTAGGTCTCCCTTCAGTCTTCTCTTCCCCAGACTAAACAAACCCATTTTTTTCAATCTTCCCTCATGGGTCACGTTTTCTAGACCTTTAATCATTTTCGTTGCTCTCCTCTAGACTTTCTCCAACCTCTCAACATCTTTCCTGAAGTGTGGTGCCCAGAGCTGGACATAGTATTCCCACTGAAGCCTTATCAGTGCTGAATAGAATGGAAGAATTACTTCTGGTATCTTGCTTACAACATTCCTGCTAATACGTCCCAGAATTATGTTTGCTTTTTCTGCAACAATATTACATTGATTACTCATATTTAATTTGTGATATACAGTAACCCCCAGATCCTTTTCTGCAGTACTCCTTCCTAGGCAGTCATTTCCCATTTTGTATTTGTACAATTGATTTTTCCTTCCGAAGTGTAATACTTTGCATTTGTCCTTATTGAATTTCATCCTATTTATATTTTCTCCACTTTATCAAGATTATTTTGAATTCTAATCCAAAGTTCCTGCAACTTCTCCAAGCTTGGTATGGTCCACAAACCTTACAGTCTACTCTCTCTGTTATTATCCAAATAATAATAATAGAACTGGACCCAGGACAGATCCCTACAGGACCCCCTTGATATGCCCTTCCAGCTTTACTGTTAAGCACTGATTAACAAGCTCTTTGACTATGGTTTTCCAACCACTTGTGCACCTCATTATACAGTATGGACACCAAAGTTACAAACTGACAAGTCAACTACACATCTCATTTTAAACCAGAAGTGCCCAATCAAGCAGCAGCAGAGACCAAAAAAAAAAAAAATTTGCAAATACAGCGTAATACTGTGTTAAATGTAAACTACTAAAAAATAAAGGGAAAGCAGCACTTTTCTTCTTCATAGTAAACTTTCAAAGCTGTCTTAAGTCAATGTTCAGTTGTAAACTTCTGAAAGAAGAACCATAACATTTTGTTTAGAACTATGAACATTTCAGAGTTATGAACAACCTCCATTCCCAAGGTGTTCATAACTCTGAGGTTCTACTGTAGTAGGTTTATCTAGGCCAGGGGTCTCAAACACATGGCCTGCAGGGCTATTTCCTGTAGCCCGCCATTCAACCTACACCCCCTTGGCCTACCTCCAGGCCAGGGGTAGGCAAACTACAGTGGATTGTTCCCCTCGAGCCCTGCGCCGCTCCCTGAAGTGGCTGGCATCATGCCCTACAGCTGGGGGAGCGAGAGAAGAGGGCGGAAGCAGAAGGCTCTGTATGTTGCCCTGGGTCCAGGCACTGCCCCCCCCCACAGATCCCATTCGCTGGGAATGGGGAACCGCAGCCAATGGGAGCTTCGGGGGAGGTACCTGGAGGAGCAGCAAGCAGCTTGCGGAGTCCTGTGTCCCCCCTCCCCCAGGGACCGCAGGGACATGGTTCCAGTAGCTTGCCAGGGTTGGGGCCAGGGCAGGCAGCCTGCTCTAGCCCCGGTGTGCATCGCTACCATCCCGGAGCCACTCTAGGTAAGCGGCTTCAGGGTCTGGTCTAGAGCTCTCCTGCACCCCACCCCCCAACTCCCTGCCCCAATCCCTCTGCTGCATTCCACACACCTTCTGCACTCCAACTCCCTGCCCTGATCCCCCTGCCTGAATCTAAACTCCGTGACCTGAGCCCCCTGCTGCATCCCACACCCCTGCCCTGAGCCCCCTGCTGCACCCCAGCCCCCTGACCTGAGCCCCCTGCTGCACCCCACAACCCTTCTTCACCCTGAGCCCCCTGCCTGCACCCCAACTCCCTGCCCTGAGCCCCCTGCCTGAACCCCAACCCTCTGCCAAACCCCACACTCCCTCCTGCACTCTAGACCCCAATTCCCTGCCCTGAGCCCCCTGCTGCACCTTGGACCCCTCACCCCTCCTACACCCCACCCCTCAACTCCCTGCCCCCTGCCGCACCCTGCACACCTCCTACACTCCCTGCCCTGAGCCCCCATCACACCCCTCCTGCATCCTCTGAGGGCAGGGAGGGAGTGGAGTTGGGGTGGGGACTTCGGGGCTGCTGGTGCTCCAGGGCTGGGGAGGCTGCAGCTGCACTGACTGCCCTCCCAGCACTCCGGGGCTGGAAGCGCTAGTGTGGAGTAGGGGGAGTGGTCACAGTAGGGGGGCTTTGGACTCTCGTGGGGGGCAGCGGCGGTGGAAGAGCTGGGGTCTTGGGCAGAAGGGGCGGGGCTGGGCCTAGCCTCCCCCTGCTGGCAGTTCACACACCGCCCCTGTGCACCATGCAGACCAAAATTGTACCTGGAAGCCAATGACCCCATGGACCTTTCGCACTCAGAGAATAGCTGGGACACAGGATGCCCTGGCCATGTCTCCCCCACCTGACGCAGCCAATGGGGATCCTGCAGGGGGGCACCTGTCAGGTACACCTACTGCACCCCAGGTATTCCCCCAGGTAGCTTTTCTGAGCCTTAACCAGCATGCCCAGAGGTGAATTCCTGTCCCCATTCTGTAGCCAGTGGTTGTTTTGTTGTTATTAAATATGTGATCTGGAGAGGGGATTAGTGAGGGAAGGCTAAGTCCAAGGTTCATTCTGAAGGCACCGACTCCTGACCATGATTCACTGGTATCATTTTCACATTGCGCTAGCAGAGAGATCCACTGAAATCATGTGGTGGGTGTTTGAAGCTCAGTGGGATAGTATAGGCCACAGCATCCTTTCACATCCTTGCACTTCTCTTCAGAAAACAGTCAGCTCAAGTAATAGAAACACAAAGCAAAACTAACCAAAGCTGGCAACCACTCTCCGAACGCAAAGGGGTGGCAGCACAGAGGGAGGAATTAGCCCTTTGAGGAAAGCGTCTATCAACAAAACAAAAATCCTTCTGTTGCTTGTAAGGCACTCCTGCTATCACTACAAATATCACCTACTGTAAGTGAGAAATGCAAACAGGTATTTCTCCTACTAGATTGAATGGCATCAGTTCATTCAATTTTCCTAGTGGTTTAAGATTACATCATTTGAGAACTTTGACACTATGTTATTACAAAGAAATGGAAGTTTGAAATAGGAATCCAGTTTGTGAAAGGGCGTGTTATGTATTAAGAGGCTAGTTATGCTATCTTCTTAGAAGCCTGCACTTAGAAAAACTATATTGTGTTGTACAATAAGATAATGTACCACTAGACCAAACCCTGAATTCCTTATTCAGTTTCCTCTTGGTCCTCCTCTGACATTGTTATCTTCAATGAGAGTTTGCATGAGTAACTACTGAGTAAAAACTGACTAAAGACTTCAGGGTTTGGTTCAATAATAATAATTTTTACCGTTAACCTTTCACCTCTAGAGACTTGGCTTCTAATGTAAAAGTCACAGTGCATCAGATACCAGCTGGATTCCTAACAGTACTGTCATCTGTCTACAGGGCTCTGGGCTAGTCTGAGGCAGGGCTCTCTCAATCTCTCCTGCTGAAGCTGTTCCACTTTGTATAAATAATTAAATATTGATTGGAACAGGAATTTGGATTTCCCACATCCCAGGTGAGCATCTTAAACAGTAGGCCATATAGTTACTCACTATTTTGTTGGCCCAATAAATACTTCCTGGTTAGTGCCCTCTCATGGGAGGTGGGAGACATGGGTTCAAATCCCTCCTCCCAATCAGCTAGTGGGAAAGATTTTGAACCTAGGTCTCCCACATCCCTGGGTAAATGTTCCGACCACAAGGCCAAAAACATTAAAAGTAGGGTACTACCATCACCACACTATTTTGCAAACACCAGGAGGGGGGTTTCAGCTGTGAATCCCAAGTGGAGAGAGGCCTCCCCCAACCTATACTTAGATGCCTGAAACCGTGTCCTCAGCATTTCCTGTTGGCTAATTTAGGCAGCTCCCTCTTCAGATTGCTGGCTTCTGTGGATTACATTTTTAGGCAGCTAACTCTCCCCTTGCATTGTATAGGGAGCGTGGGTGCCTAACTTGAGGCTGTGGATTCCATTCGGTGGTAGAATGCCTAAAGTTAGACACTGGAAAAATGATCCCTTATCCCCTCTGTCAACTCAGACTTTAGTACTATTTGGGCAGTAAATAATAAAAATACAGTATAAAACATCAGATTCTGGAGCATCAAGAATGACAAAAGTATACTTACGTAATTTAAGATCCAGTTTTTAAGACTTACTAAACACCAAAATCCTCTGCAAAAAAATAGTTTTATGTAGCTGCTCTTTGAAACTTTTGGAAATGCTTTACTAGGGAGAGCAATTACAAAGTGAAGGCCACATCACAAAATCCTGGCCCTTTAACTAAACTAATTGACCTAGTGTTTTGACAACACATTTACTTTTCCTCCCTCTTTTTATTACATTTTCTATTTTAGTACTGTAACATTGACCTAACTTCTAAAAAACCAAATTCCCCTTTTTTCCCCTCACCCAATATGTGTTAGTCATTCCCCACCAGGTTAATTACTGGCTGGAACAGCAGCATGGCCAAGAATGCTTACTACTTTGGGCAGCTACTAATTGGGTTGTTATCAGAGAGAGAAATGGAGAAAATTATTGCTATTATAAGCCAAAGAGTGTAAAGGAAAAGAAAAGGATATAAATATAGAACAGTTATGCTAGGGAAATTATAGATCTTAAAGTTCTATTTTTCTAAAAGATCTCTTGGGACTTCCTACATGTACTGAAAATAAAATAGACCAGAAATGTAACTGATTTTATTTTATTTTTTTATACCATTTGAAAAGAAAATTTCCTAAGCCAAAAACCAGAAAGATTATGCTTTCTACCCCAGTCTTGCAACTGCCCCCACCTGGCCAGACCCCATGCACAGCCATTTGCAGGAAAGGGATCTAAGTGTGTGTTGAAAATTAAACTTTATGAACAGACACACACACTTTACAGATGGTGTTTCCAATTTATTATTTCTATACACAAGCTTCTGTGGATGTTTGGATTTAGTTAAGGAACAGCTGTGGGAAAGCCTTCATGCAGTTTACATTATTATTGCTATACCAACATGATGCTATAGTCTTAGGCCCCAGATCCAATCTTGACATTTCTTGTATGTAGGCAGGATGCCGTATCTGCATGCAGGGGCGGTGAGTTGTATGGACCCGTGGTGCCTGTGCTCCACCAATATGAGACCATGGGGGCCCGGCTCCACCAAAGTTCGGGACAGGGTGTCTCCCCCGGCCCTGCATGCCTTCCCCAGAACATCCCCCTGAGGCCATGCCTGCTGTCCCCGGGTGATTTAAAAGGGCCCAGGGTCCCCACCACCACCACGGGCAGTGCAGCGGGGCTAAGGCATCTTCCTGCCCACCAACTCCGTTACCAGAAGCAGCCAGCAAGTCCCTGTGGCCTGTGGGGGAGGAGTGTCTCTATACGCTGCCCCCACCCCCAGCGCCGGCTCTGCAAACCACGTCCAATGGGAGCTGCAGTGGCAGTGCCTGTGGACAGCGGCACGTGGAGATCCCTACAGCCCCTGGCATAGGAGCTGCTGCAAGATGGGGGGTCTAGGTCACTTTCAGGAGCTACTCGAGGTAAGCACTGCACCACAATCCCCTGCCCCAGTCCAGGGCCCACACCCTGCACTCAAACTCCCTCCCAGAGCCGGACTCCACAGACCCTCCCACACCCAAACTCCCTCCCAGAGCCTCAGGCAGGTGTGGGAGGACGAGGGGCAGGACTTGGACCTGCTCTAGGCACCACCAAAAATTATACAAACCTGCCACCCCTGTCTGCAGGGGGTCCCATTGACTACAATAGGCTCAGAGAGTGCAGCAGTCTACAAGGATTTGTTGCATGTGAGGATCAGGGGCTTTGACTGTAAATTCTTTGGAGCAGGGTCTATCTTTGTTATGTTTGTGTACAGCACCTAGCACAATAAGGGCCCCAGGCTGCAAGCCAATACAAACAATAACATGAAATAGTCCATGTGAGGAATTTTCTAGTCTGCTAGATGTTTGTAGTAGCAATCTTCTCACTATGTAGTAACTGTGCAAATATAGTAATGACAACCTATAGTCACATCAGATCCCTTAGCTCTTACTGTGACGATGGTGAGATAGAAATTGGTGCTTTGTGTAAAACTGCCATAAAATTGTGGATAGGTCAACTGGTTCATATAATGAGAACCAAACAAACTTTATCCAGCAGTGGAAAGGTCCTGATCTCTCAAGGTTCAGAAGAGTTCAATTAGCTGCACACCACTTTGCATACTGATTCCCAGCCATTCCCAAAAGCTAAGTAAAGTTGACTCAGGTGGTGTCTGGAGGGAGGACACAGGTGTTGCAGAAAGTGGTGCTGGCAATTCAATACGTGGCACTTTTCCCTTTGAGTCAGTGTTGCAATGTAGTGCTCTGAAGCATTGTGCTCGTGGAGATGCTGTCCTTGAGGCACAAGGTTGGGACTAAGAAGATCTGGGTTCAGTACCTTGGGCAAGCCACTTACTGACAGATTTTCAGAAGTGGCCACTGCCTTTGGGTGTCTTGAGTTTTGTGTGTTCAGCCTTGCTGAGTATCCACAGCTCCCATAGTAATAACGTAAGGTGCATGAAATCTGTGAGAGCTATAGGTGCTCAGCACCTCTGAAACGCAGGCCCAAGGCAGCCCAGAAATGACTTTCCTATTTTTGACTATGTTGGCATTCATCTCTCTGGGACTCATTTTCCCCTCCTGCAAAATGGGGACGGTATTATCCTCACAACACTCCAGTGGCGGAGGTTACATTAATTAACTCACAGAAGGTGCTGAGCTCCTGTGTCAATGAGTAGCATAGAACATGGAGAAATGATAAAAATAAATAAGTGATCAAAGCAGCTGTCTTCAGCCAGCTTAGGCTGGATGCTCTTGTGGAGTACTGTATTCACCAGAGATGAAATTCACATATACAAACACACTATACATCCTATACACAGGAGTTGGTGGCCACTGGATCTGTATAATCATAGGCAGACTGGAAATGCCACTGGCCCTCCCCAGGCTTCCCAAACCCTCTCTTCCTCCCCTGGATGACCTATCCAGGAGCCCAACATGGCCATCTGCCCCCACCTGTGTGCAGCAGAAATTAGCAGTTTTGCTGTCTTGAGGGCCGTTCATGGCCCCTTCTATGAGGTGTGAATTTTAGCTCAAGTAAATAATTTCTAGAGGGATTCATAAAGTGAGAGTGAAAATACTGTGCTCTGCATGATAGAAACTTCACAGGAACCCCTGGAGTCTTTAAATTAAAGCACTGCACTAAACTGCTTTTTGATGCATCTCTCTCCCAACTCTCCCATTCACCACTCTGGAAAAAGAAAATGCAGGATGGCTTTCTACAGGTTTACACAAGGAAGATTCTACTCTAATTAACAGTAATCTTGTACAGATTGCATTCACCTTCAAGATTCAAGGACTAGCAGGAGGCTGGGAATGGGCAGAAAAGGAGATTATTAAAACTTTAATTACTTGAGTCTTTGATCCTTCCTAAATTCTTTACAATTTTCTCACATCTCTAACCCAACTGTCTGTATTTTAAAACCATGCTGGGAACATGAACTTTTTGTTTACACTTTTATATCTTTCAAAGAACAGCCTCTTCAAAAAATGATAGGAAACACAAAGAGGTAAAATGAAAAATTCTTCCCAGGTAATTTTTATTCCTCACAGAACCTGAACTTTTCCCAAAGGCACAGACAATACTAGAAAAGTCATCTTACAGTATAGCAGAGTGATGGCCAGAATCTCTTCCCACTCACATTATCACAGAACTGGGAAAAAGAAAAGGCATTAAAATTGCTGTTAAGTTTGGAAAAAAAACCTTGACCTACTGTGAAAGGCAAGCAAGAATGGCAGCTACCCCAGCCCAATAACAATGTTCCTATATTTTACAGAACATGAGAAGGAAAACTCTTTCTTTGCCATAGGAAAAATAACATTGGGGTCCTGTGCTATTCTGGTTGGCAGTCAAGCTCAAGTAGTCCCAATGTATCTACATTTTAAAATCAGGGGATGTTCAAACGTATAACTTACCATATATTTTAAATGCCCAGAGAAAGATTCAAAGGTCCAGATCCACAGCTGCTGTAAATCAAAGAAGCTCCATTCACTCCAGTTTACCCTCACTGAGGATCTAGCTGCCAGTGTTTACAGGGACAATACAGTTCAGGCAGATTTTAGGTAAGAACATAGCAGACAATAGAAATCAAACATGGGAAAACACCTGTTTGATCTACCGAAGGAATGCGTAATTGGGGAGCCTGAAATCCCCCAGCTTGCTATATGAAGTAAAGCTTTATTTTCTGCTGTTCCTTTTTTCCTTCCCCTGCCCCAGTTTCATTTGCCACTGAGAACATGCACTATGTTCGAGCATTGCTCACCTTGCACTCCCCCCTCTTCCAATTGTCTTTTTCCCCTTGTTTCTTTCTTTTTGTTTGTTTCAAATTCAAACATGCCTGCTTTCCTGCACCAACAGCTGCTTGCACTCTGGTGAAAGAAACCAACATGAAAGACAGTTTGTTTGTAGAACAAGCCCCACCCACAATATGTGAAAGGAGCTGGAGGAGCAGAGATGAACATTCTGTTTTCATGCAGCTGTATAGCTACAGCCGTGGGTTTAATGGCAGATAGTTTGGGCTAGGGTTTGAAGAAGAGGATAGCTGGGAGCCAGGGCTGCTCATAGCCATTTTCTTCTTGCTCATACTTCTCATTAAACTACAAAAGTGTAGATGTAATCTTGATGTTTCCTGTTTTCCACTTCTCGTAACATGGCCCGGTGTGACAGACAGGCCTTGTCTACACACAGAAATTGTACTGGTTTAATTTAAATTGGTAAATTTACAGGTGCAAGCTAAGCCAACACTAGCCAAGTTTAGATCAACTTAAGAGTGTCCACATAAAAAGTTGTACTAGTTTAACTGAATCACTTTGGGATTACACCATTAGCTAAAATGTAGGTTTCATGTAGACCAGCCCTTACAGAGAGCAATAGTTCTTATATGTTTAAACATTCATTCTTTAAATTCTCCTCTAACAGTGTGGGGCCAATGCATGCATTCAGTCACACTCTCCCATCAGCTACTGTACCTCTCAGCTCACATTCTTGTTCTCCAGTTTGAAATTTTCTCTTACAGTAGAAATTTGTCAGAGGCTAAACCCAAAAATACAGCAGATATAAGACATTGTCCCCTCTCACATTCATGTAGTGTCCTGGAGTAATAGAGATAGAGATACAGATTTCTCTCTGCTTGCCATGGCACCTCCATCAAGCATACCTGTTACTACACCCTTTACTTTTTGTTATTTTTGTTTGTTGTTTTAGCTCATAAGGGCTGTAAACAACGCTAGCCTCATATTCCTGGTAAGAAAAGATTCCTTTGCAGACCATGCACCCTGCAATGATACTATAACACTATCCTGATAAGCTGATATACATGTAAACACTAACAGAGCTGGATTTGTTAAGACTAATCAATAAACAGGATCCCAAGAAGTAAAGATGAACACAACTGGGTTGGCCATAGAACTATGCTAGGATCCTGTTTAAATGCTTTTAATGCCTCCATATTAATTAGTGGTAATTTAATCTGATCCTCACCTCCCTAGTGATCAAGCTTCAGTTATTTATCTCTCTGCAATTCAAAAAAATAAAGAAATAAAATTGAATCCTTTCACGTTGTTTTCCAGACATTGGCAGGTAAGATCTAAGTCTCAATTATCATGTGAAAAAAACATTTCTGCCAAAAGCAGCTCCAGATCAATCTAGCACACTCGGAAATGCATTTGGTTAAGGACACCATGGGGAAAAAGGCCACAAGTGCAAATTTAAAATGTCATTCCTGTTATAGCTAGGGTTTTATTAATGGGGTCTATGTGTATCAGCAAATATTAATTGCAGTAGATTGTGATGGGGTATGTAAAAAAAGTCAGAATTCTACATCAAGATAATAATGGCATGACTAGTAGAGCTCACATTTTTTTTAGGTTGTAGATCAATGGTAGTGAAACCTTTAAAGCTCAAATCCCTAAAGGCCAGTGAGATCACCAGGGTGCTAGCTTTAATGGGAACTCCATTACTGACTTTCTCTTAACTTTTTCAACTCCACTTCCAATTCTGACCACTCTCCCTCCTCCACGGCCCTCCTACCAGCACTGCTTTTCATTGGCCTCAGTGCCTAACCAACAGAGCCTTGTTATGTAAATCTAAATGTAATTCTAAGATGAAACATCAGGTATCTCTCTCAGACCCTGCCCATGCTTCAGGTGGAACTATGCTAGTTACAGACATATTTAAATACCAGTTGACAACCAAAGCAACGCCTGACAACAAAGAGCAAGGCACAGTTTGAGAGGAAGCCTGGCCCTGTATTTAGGGCCCTAGTCTAGGAATTAGAAGAGCTGGGTTCAATTCCAACCTTTAACACAGGCTTCTGGTATGACTAAGTCATTTACTGCTTCTGTTCTTCAGGTGTCTAGTGCTAACTCACAGGAGTGATAGAGGATAAATACATTAAAGATTATAAGGTGCTCTGGTGACTTGGGCCGTGTGAGTACTGAAGAAAGATAGTTCCCCTATCTGGTGTGCAGGAGGAATTTTTTTAACAGCCATACTGTATGTAGGCTACAAGAACTCCCCTGCCCCAGAGGAGGTAACTTGTGTCTGTATGTGTATGTGTGATGTGGCCTTAGCTATCCAGGTTTTTGCATCATTGCCCATCACTGCAGTATTGGAGCAGTTAGACTGGCTGATGCACAAAGAGTACAAGAGCTACAATGCTACCACCGCCTGAGCAAGATCTCTTTAAGCTGAAGTTGCAGAAGCCAAGGGAAGAACCATGATTCCAGTCCTGGCTCCTTAAGAGTGCATATGTGTGACTGTGTCAGCAGCACCTGGATGGGTTACAGTAACATGGTTATACAGCACAGTTATATGACATAGATTTTAGCCATGTTAGGTGTGAATTCCCAGTGGCCAGTGATGGGAGACTAGATGGGGAGGGCTCTGAGTTACTACAGAGAATTCTTTCCCAGGTATTTGCCTGGTAGGTTCTGCTGAAATGCTCAGAGTCTAACTGATTTGAGGTCAGAAAGGAATTTTCCCCCAGCTCAGATTGGCTGAGACCCTGGGCTGGGGAGGGCATGCCGGGTGGGGGGGTGTGTTCCTCTGCAGCATGGGGCATGGGTCACTTGCATGCTTAAATGAATGTAAATGGTGGAGTCTCTGTAACTTGAAGTCTTTAAATCATGATTTGAGGACTTCAGTAACTCAGCCAGAGGTAACAGGTCTATTAGAGGAGAGGGTGTGAGAGGTTCTGGGGCCTACAATGTGCAGGAGGTCAGACTAGATGACTGTGATGGTCCCTTCTGGCCTTAAAGCCTATGAGTTTATGAATACAGTCTGTGTTCAGCTGTTTGAAATACAGTTACAAGTCCTAGCATTGCTAAGGTCTCAGAGTTCACTCCTGCCCATGCCTAAATAGTTGAAGTTTCCTTCTTACTCATCTGTTAAAGCTGCTATGAGCCAAGAGAAGAGGCAAAATAGCCTGCTAGCGACAATAGGCATGACAAAATATCACTTCCTTGCTCAGTTGACAGCAAGCAAGCAGGAGAGCTGTGAGCATAGTAAAACTACAGCAGAAGCATTAGATCCCGAGAGAGGCAGCAGAGAACAGGGCCAATCGGGGAGGGGGCGGGGGGCAGGAGGGCCATTTGGACTGGGCCTCAAGCTTAAAGGGGGCCTCAGATTTAGATACTTGTTAATTTTTTGGCAATTGATAAGTTTTGCAACTTGTTTTTATGCACATCCCTACCGGACAAAAATATGACACACCCTCTCAGCTTAGAGCTGCAAATTTAAGCAAATAAGAGATGTGATTTGATAAAAGACATAATTTTTTTGTTAACTGATATAGATTTTGTTATATTAAAGAGTTTAAAATATTCATAAATACTAATAAAAATATATCGGTTCTGATGGTACGAGATTAGACCGTGATGAACGTGTCCTCTCAGATCAGCTGACTATATAAATAAACCACTACTAGTGGCTGGTGCTGGATCAAATGCATGTCGAAAGGTAGAATATTGTTATATTTTAGTGTCTTTATAGTTTTACGTCTCGTTGACTAAGGAATTAGTTATGTGCAAGAATTCCTCATTATTATCTTCATATGGTAGCTAAAAGAGGTGACTGGTTGGTTGGTTGGTTGAGCCCTAGCTTGGTAGCTTGGCCATCATCATAGGCTTTCATAGTCTATAGGCCCAGATTCAATGTGAAAATTTGTGAGAACAATCTTGTACAGTGGGTTTCGTGAATACATATATTTGAAATTTTTGGACATTATCCCTCTGTCTGTATCTGTGTCTGTGTTTACTATATATATATGTCATCCCTTTGTCTTCAGCTCAGCCTGTTATATTATACCTTGCATGCTTGAGTTTTGATTCAGCTATAAGGATATTAACCTGCCTGACTGTTTCATTTTGTGTTGGTCATTAGTATTCCTTTGTTTTAAGTCTTTTCAATATCTGTGTACCATTCAGCATTTGTGTACATGTTTACAGTAGATTTCAAGTGAAGATAAGCTATTTATTTACAGCAGAATATTTCAATGTAGCTACATATTAACCAGATAGATCACTATGAAGAGGAGATCTGAAAGTGGTGCAAGCAAGAGAGGGTGAAAACAACTGAGTGAAACAACAGCTAAGAGCTCAAAGTCAATAACTTAATTTCTCAAAACATAGGAAAACACATTATCCAACAAACAATGCTACAGATAATGAAAACTCCACAACTTCAACAGCTGAATGTCAATGCCAATACCTGAACACGAGGACAGTAGTCAAGGAGATGTTTCAACAGCAATAGATGCAGCAGAAGATCTTATGTAAGATCAAGAAACTCAACAGCAACAGGAAGATGTAGATCTTACGCAGCAAGAGCAATTCATGAGTACTATCGGTTTGACTATGACTGACATTGGAATTATTGACAACAGCAATGCTGCCCAAATGCAATCTTTTCTTTAAATTAGTTGTTTTGAAATTCTAAGTAACATTCCATAAGATGGTAATAATCATGCTTTCCCTAGTCATTTGCTGACAAAAACTCGTCCAAATGGTGAGACCTGCACAAGCGACTGGTTATGCTGGAGTTCGGAAAAACAATCTCTGTACTGTGCACCCTGCCTCATTTTGAACAAAAGTGCTACAAATGCATCATTTCTCTCCTATCAATCAGGATGGTGCATCAACAGAGGTTAGAGGAAGTTGAAAGACCTAATACCATCACATGAGAATTCAATGTCACACAAAGAAAACAATGTTGCATGGAAATTAACCAGTAAGGCAGCATCAGCTGAAAGTTCACTTGAGAATTTACTCATCTAAACTCTCGACAGAAACTAATAACTGGAAAAAGCTTTGAGCACATCCTGAATGTCATCCTTTTTCTTTCTGAGCAGGGATTGGCTTTCTTTGGTTCCAGTCAACATATTGGTGATTGTGCAAATGGAAACTTTATAGGCATAGTTGAGCTCCTGAGCAAATATGACCCACTTTTATCAGAGCATGTTAAACATGTTCGAGAATTGCAAGAGAGTCAAAAGCACATGCAAGTCCATTATCTCTCCACATGCATACGAACAAGTTTATTGAGCTACATGGGTCATTTGTACAAAGAACAATTCTTGATGAGATTTGAACTGCAAAGTATTTTTCAATCACTGTTGATGCCACTCCAGATTGTTCTCACAAGGAGCAGACTACTGTGGTTATTTGATATGTTAAGATTGTAGAGAGCTCAACATTTTCAATTGAAGAAAGATTTATTTTGTTTGATAATTTCACAAGAAAAACTGAAAAAGAAGTTGCTGCTCAAGTACTAGCAATTCTAGAAGGCTTTAAGTTACATTTTCAAGTCTGTATTGGTCAAGCCTATGACAATGGATCTAATATGGGTGGGAAGTACAAAGGTGTATAAGCAGTTCTGCTGGAGCATAATTCAAACCATATTTTCTCCTGCCATGGAAACCACACACTAAACCTGGTAGGTTTTGACTGTGCTGAATCATGCAAGGAAGCAGTTACTTACTTTGGAACTGTTCAGCAACTGTACAATCTCTTCAGTAGCAGTCTACAAACATGGGATATTCTGAAGGAATATCTTCCTGTTTCACTGCATGGGATGTCCAAAACTAGATGGTCTGCATGGATTGATGGTATTCAACCAGTTGTGCAGCATTTGAATTCAGTGAGAAAGGTTTTAAATGAGCTTGAATCTCTCAATCTCACTGCACTGGCTCGAACTGAACTTCAGTCTATTCAGAAACACATTTCCAAATTTGAATGTATTCTGATGTCAACTTTGTTGATGAAGCTACTTACAATGATCCACCAAACTAATCTGGTAATTGAAGTACGCAATGCTATGCTTGACTCTGAGAGGGATAACATTGAAAGTTTTATCAATGACATTCAACAGATTTGTGAACAATGGGATACAATCCTGACTAAGTCCAAATTAGTAGCACAGAATATTGGCATTCCATCTGAGTTCTCCTCCAATCACAGCTTACCTACTGAATCCGATGCCAGCAGCATTATAGGGTCAATGTCTTCCTTGTCATCTTTGACGCTATTCAAACAGGTCTTACACATCGATTTGAGTCACTGTGACTAATTTGTACCCTTTTGGGGTTTCAGTTCAACACGTTGAGTAATGAAGATCTACATTCTGCAGCTGAACCATTTCAGCAACAGTACAACAAAGAAATCTCAAAAGATCTCAGTGACAAGGTAATCTTCCTCAAATGACTATATTCCACGAACTTTAAATTGGAGTGTAAACCAAAGGAATTGCTTCAAGAAATTCTCAAACTTGGACTCTCTGGTGTGTTTCCTAATATCACAGTTGCATTACATATTTTTGTCAGTTTGCCTGCATCAGTGGCTTCAAGTGAATGCACCTTCAACGTGTTGAAGCAAGTAAAGAACTATCATCATTCAACTGTGGGACAAGAGTGTTTGAATGGACTCATCATGCTTAATATCAACTGTGACATCGCATGAAAGCTAGATGTTTCCTCAATAATTAGTGCATTTGCACAGAAAAAGGCTAGAAAAGCATTTGTTAAATAAAAAATATTCAAATTATGTCTCACTCTTTTTTGGTGCCTTATTTTGTTTTCACATGTCATCATTTTTTATTTTTATTATGGCTAGGGGCCTCAACAGCTAGAAGTAGCCCAGGCCTCTCTGGACCTCTGAGAGGGCCTGGCAGAGAATGTAAACCATATCTTGTAAATCAGTGAGGCAAGTACAGCCCAAGCACCAAATCGAGTCAGATGGGTCTTAAAACACGTTCCATGCCCACTCTCGCCTTGTATCTGTAGGACAAGAAGAAAGCTAATCAACACCAGATTTTTATTGCTGATTATCTGAAGTTAAAATACATTCCTACTCATCTATCCAAACAGAGATAGACACTGACAAATATTATGGTTGTGTGTGAATTTATTTGTAATTTTAAATTTGTTGAATGTATATAGAAATTATACTAGGCATGACCTGACAAGCAGCCGCTATGGCTCTCAGGATATTAAAGTGAAGGTAGCCCTGTTTAAACAGAGTCCCTGTTGCTGGAGTATCTTTTCTGCCACCAGCAATGGCCCTACATATCATAGAGTACATCTACATGGCACCAATCTCCAGGTTGGGTAGAGGTATATGTGCTAGCTTTGATCAAGACAGCCCACTAGGACTAGCAGTGTAACCACAGGGCGTGGGTGGCAATCCAGGCTCGCTGACTGAGTACAATCCTGTTCAGGGCCTGAGGTGAATATTTGGGCAGCTAGGCCATGTGCCCATGACTCTGCTGCCATTTTTACTGCACAAGCTCAGTCAAAGCTAGTGCACATACATCTGCAGGAAATTACAGCTCCAGCTGCAGTGTAGACATATCCATAGATCCCTCCTCACCGACTTTTATCCAAATGGCTATTCCAGGCATCCTCTCCGTTAAAGTAGGTAGTTTTCTCATTCCTCACATAAAATAAATTGACACAGTTTGTCCTGGCTTGACATTGCACACCATGCTAAAGGTCATAAAACTTATTTATCCTAAGATAAGTCTTTAAATGAAGGATACAAATAACAGCATTTACTTTGCTCTGAGCAGTCCAGGATTGGAGAATCTCCTCATGGATTTTAGTCTGTGTTCAGTAGCTCACTGACTGCTTTTTGATGCAGAATCTTTTCCAAACCAGCTGCAATAATTACCCCCACTGAGCATAAGGAATCCCAGTTATAAATTCTCTGGCAATCTTGCAAGAATATGTCTCCTAGAGGACTTTAGAGCATTTCTTTCAGAAGTTAACCTTATTAAATCATTCTTAAGCAGCCCCCAAATAACGAATGAACCTTTTAAAATAACCCTTGCTTTTAAATGCTCCACTTTCCTGTAAAAGTCAGCAGTTCTTTGGAGCCTGCAAGTCTCCCAAAGCTGTTTTGGTTGAACAATTGCTAATGTTCTCGCCTATAGAATTTGAAATGATGCAAGCATTTGACAGTAAAAAGAGATCACAACTGGAAAATGCTGAGCCATCTCAGGCCTGTAAGTGAATCAAAGATTCACATAGGTAGCTACAGTATTTTGTGACCTAGGGTGCTTGAAAAATTTATACGGTGAAGGTGCTGAGAGCCATTGAACCAAACTGTAAACCTGTCTATAATGGAAACCACTTCAAGCCAGGAGCTGCGGCAGCACCCCTAATTCTAGCACCTATGGTTGTGACTCGATTTATGCAAAGAACTGTATGTACTGCAACAATAGATGCTACAATCAGGGCCGGCGCTACCATTTAGGCAGCCTAGGCGATCGCCTAGGGCGCCAGAATAAATGGTGGGCGCCGTTTTGCCAGAGGGGGCGGCTGGTGGCTCCAGTGGAGCTGCCGCAGTGGTGCCTGCGGAGGGTCCGGTGCTCCATGGCTCCGGTGGAGCTGGCGCAGTGGTGCCTGCGGACGGTCGCCTGCTCGCACAGCTCCGGTGGACCGCCCGCAGGCACCACTGTGGCAGCTCCACCAGAGGCGCGGAGCACCGGACCCTCCGCAGGCACCACTGCGGCAACTCCACCGGAGCCGCGGGACCAGCGCGCAGGGTGGCAAAATAGCCGTCCGCCTAGGGCGCTCAAACCCCTAGCGCCGGTCCTGGCTACAATGAAGACTTTGTCAGCACTGAAGCTGCTATTTTCAGCAGTTTAGAACTCAGCTGCAAACGTTCACTTTGGGCTAAATTTGGCGCACACCAGCTCTAAGCAGTGCTTAAACTGGTCTGAAAAGGGCAAGGGGGGTCTATCATCATCCCCAGGTCTGCCTGTTCCCCTTCCTAACATTAACTCTGCCCCTGGCCCCTAAATCAATTTTGTCGCCCCAGTCCCCATATCAATTCTGGCCCCATCTGTTCTACCCTCTCTGCTTCTGGGCCTCACCTCTGATCCTCCTGCAGCTCCCGGGGTTCCTTACTCCCTTTTCCCAGGCCTGGAGGGGCGGCTGCAGCAGGGTCCTCTCTGCCCTTCCCCCAGACTGTGTATTGCAGCCCTGATTGTCTGCTCTTCCTCAGGAGGCAGGCAAGTATAGAAAGCAGCCAATCAGAGGGTGTTTTCCTCCAGGCAGTACTAACAATGTGCACTTCTCAGTTACAAGGCTCATTGTTTAGAAATTTGGATTCCCAGGGCTGAGAACTGGTGCACTTTAAGTGCTGGTTTTAAGCTTGCGGTACTGGTAATGATTCATGGAGCCTTGCTAGGTTACCAGATTAGATCCAGTCCACCTCAACTATTGTCCATCTGATGATAGCAGTACGGTGGCCCCAGTGAAATGAGCTAGTGATCTCGGGGCAATTCCCAGACAAAGGGTATCCGTGCGACAAAACCCACCATCATAATTCCTATCCTTGTTAGCAATCTTTTCAAAAGGGGGTAAAAGAGCTGCCAAGAGAATGAGCTACCTTCTCACTCACAGAGACAAGTCGCTCCAGGTCAGCATTGAGACATGTTGGCAGGACAGAGGAGAAAAGCTTGTACTAGTGAAGCCTTGTTGTTTCTGTTCTGCGAGTAATAAAGAGAGTTTCTACCTCTGAAGCTGTCAATCTAGGAGCTTTCACTAGAGGCAACATTTTCAAAGGTATTTAGGGGCCAAAAGATGCAGGTAGGCACCCTAGTGGGATTTTCAAAAGCACCTAGAAACCGAACTCTAAAATTAATGGGACTTTGGCATTTAGGCAGTTTTGAAAATCTCATTAGGCACCCAGTTGCATGCCTAAATTCCTTTGAAAATCTGACCCTTCATGCTTAGGTACCACAGTGATGGAAATGGTGTGAGACTAGAATATTGCCACCACAAAATGCTTTTAAAATGAATTAGAAAAGAAATGGGCTCTCCCTGGGTGAATTTCTTTGAAACCAAGTTTGGTTACATGCAATTGGGGTGCTTACATTTTTGCAATATCAACAAAGAAAGTTAACCAATTTCTGGTTACTTTTTCACGCTCCTATAAGTGAAAAATCTTTTGATTTTACAAATCGAATGATGAACTATGAACCCATTATAAGGGCTGATTGATTGACTTGGGTGAGGAGGGAATATTCTTTATATTAATCTATTTTCTTAGTCCCAATCCTACCATGAATTCCACATGGGCAGTTCCCCCCTTCAGCTTCAATGTGGCTCTGTACAAGCACTGGGGTGCCTCCTTCCTCATATGAAATTCTCAAAAAAAATAAAATCAGTTTCCCTTCTACTTTCTACCATCAAATCAAACCCTTCAGTCGTGTTCTGCCGATCCCTCTCAAAGTGATGGCACCAATTAGACTGGTGCTTCTTAAAACATAAAAAAGGTTGCAGCACTATGGTTTGAGCACTTCCACAACAGCTTCTTTTCATAAGAGTTTTTACTGTGGATCCATAAAGTTCGAAGCCCACTGCCATTAACAGGCATTTACAGCATATGTGCTAACAGGTCCAAATGAATAATTAAGAATAATGAACAAAATCTGTAAGTCATAGTTTCTTTTTCTTTTAATACCACCATTAAACGCAGGAAATTAAATCACACGCACATAAAAATGAATTAAAATGAGATTAAGGCTTTGTCCTAAACCCACAATAGCCAGGAAGAGGGTCACATCTCATACTCCATCTTTAACTTAGCATGTTACACCAAACAACTATTACAGGGGATTTATAAACATTTACAGGTTTTACACGTTCTTTGTGCTGCAATACTTGGGCATAAAAGGGTGGATCCAGTGCTGAGCTATAGGGATGGATTAAATCCTGCTGCTGCAATCAGATGTAAACTGTACCTGCCTTTGCCAGCATGCCAAACTGGGGTTTACCCTTGGGCAAAGACAGCTTTAATCTCTATCAGCAGCTCCATAGGATCTCAGCTAGCAGAAGCTGAAGCAGGAATGTGCTTATCACCAAATCTCCAGCTTTCCTGCCTACCTCACATCCCTGGTCAGTACCACCATCTTCAGGGGCTCTGCCAGCAACTTACAGGCCATTCAATGGAAGAGTGGATGTGGGTCCTTGGCACTGCTGCTGTCCCCCTCCATGTAGAATTTCCACCAGTGTCCAAACAATGTCAGCCTCTAATGAGTCTAGCACAGTGGCTCTCAAACTTTTTTACTGGTTACCCCTTTCACATAGCAAGTCTCTGAGTGCGACCCCCCCTTATAAATTAAAAACACTTTTTAAATATATTTAACACCATTATAAATGCTGAAGGCAAAGCAGGGTTTGGAGGGGAAATTGACAGCTCGTGACCCCCCCCATATAACAACCTTATGACCCCCTGAGGAGTCCAGACCCCCAGTTTGAGAACCCCTGGTCTAGCATGTGATTTCTGCATGTCTTCATCCTTTGCTATTTTAATTGTAAGTTTAAGCATGTCTGCACCATTTAATTAGAACAGATCATTTCTAAAACAAGCCACCAAATCCTATTCCTATGGAAACAACTTGGGGTGAAATCACTTGCATGGAACAACTTCACTACTGGAAGAGGCCCACTGTATCCAGTTTTCACATTGCTGTGTTTAGAAACAGTGTGGAACTTTCAATCTATTTAATTACAAAGTTTCACACTCTCAAATCCATGGCAGGCTTGTGAAGACCTTGCTGTTGTAGGTAACACCTTTAGCTTGATTTTAGCTGGGTGAGTTTTAGGGCTTGTCTACACTGGCACTTTAAAGTGCTGCAACTTTCTCGCTCAAGGATGTGAAAAAACACACCCCTGATCGCAGCAAGTTTCAGTGCTGTAAAGCGCCAGTATAGACAGTGCCCCGGCGCTGGTAGCTACGCCCCTCGTGGAGGTGGATTTTTTAGAGCACTGGGTGAGGTCTCTCCCAGCACTCTGCTGTGACTAGACAAGCCAGGTTGAAGTGCTGCCGTGGCAGCATTGTCAGTGTACACTAGCCCTTAGCCTAGCCAAGAACTAAAGGTGTTACCCTGCATCAACCTTGAGCACAAGGTTGACTGCAGCTAGCACGTTAGCTATGTCTAACTTTGGTAGGAAAAGTGGCTGAGTTTAAGACAAACCCTGTATTGGATTGATCCTGCAGTTCTTACTCAGGCTTAATGAGCAATGGGAATTTTGCTTAGGTAAAGATTGCAGGTGCTGTAGAGAGGGGATCCACCCATGTAAGACAAATAAACCCTGTCACTCTTTAAATAACTGCCTCACTGCCAGATTCAGAACGCCAAGAGAAATGGCAGCTGAGTTTTTCAGTTTAATCACCCAAGTCCCAGTCCTGCTGAGCCTTGCTCAAATGAGAAAAATCTGCTATGCAAGTTCATTCACAGAGTAAGAGTTCAGAGTAAGAGTTCATAAGTCCTGATCCCGCAAATGACAGTGCACAGGCAGAATGATGCATCCATGGGAAGCCCCACTACGTCAACGGGATGCTGCAGCAGGTGCACTATAGTCCCCCAAGTGCTGTCAGTTGTGGGATCAGGGCCATAGTCTGCTAACCAATAACAGGAACATTTGAAAGGTTGTCTGGTTTGGTGACAACAAAGTCGGAATCGTGTTATTCCACTAGACAATGACATATAACCCCACCCCGATTATAACACCACTGTGATACCTTTCACTTAAATAAATAAAAGATTAATAAATAAGTACATCACAGTTTGAGGAAGAAAGAGTATGAGTTCAATACTTAAAAACTTATTCCTGCTTTGTGTGAAATAGAAAAAACAATAGACAAATCAATCTAGCTAGTTATCTAGGACCCATGATCTCTTCCATGATAGCTGGGAAGGGTTACTACAACATGCCAAAAAGATCCCTTTGATGCGAAGGAGCCCAAAGGTCACCTAACCTGGACTGGAAAAAACAATTTTTTTAAACAAAAAACATACACAAAGCAAAACGCCTTCTGTGTGACTTGAGCAGTTTCTAAGATACATCTTAGAGCCGTAAGGGAGCTGAGCAATCTTTAATAACTGAATTCTTCAGAGAGCTGCTCTTTGCTCTGGTTGCCCTGCTGCCTCCTGGGGAGAGAAAATACTGAGGAAATGATGACTGACCTTGCACTGTTATGGAGGAATCTGCAAGAGCCCAATCCTGCTACCCAGACATAAGTGAGTAACTCTTCCTCATACGCGTAGGTTTCTGGAGTTAAAGATTACTCACACAAGGACTGTAGGACTGGAGCCCTTGCAATGAGTATGCAGTAGAGGAGTAATACCACAGGATGAGATTTCTGAACTGTATTTTATCACTTAAGATACACTGAGCTGGAAGATCTAACAAGCCAGAGTTTTCTTTCCTAAGTGTTAGAGATATAATTAATGTGCGGCATCTGTTTATTGCAGCAGGATTTCTTGAAAGCTGGCATCTCCATCCATCACATTTCATCTAGGCCTGACCTGGCTGTCCTCTGGGTTATTCTGATGCAGCAACTAACACTGCACCTTGACTTAGTTAAGTAGTGGAAGTTACTATGAAGAGCAAAGCTGGGGGAACAACAAAGGGTTTCACTGTGGCTGCTGTGAATAAAGGGGATGATTGTGCTGGAAGTTGTGAGGGATGCTTGGGGGCAAAGGGGGGCTGTGGCGTGCTCCTTTGAAGGGAAGGTCCTAGCTTGTGCCAATGAGACATTGCTATTTCTGGACTGTCTCCTCTGAGACTGAGGTTGCCACATCAGTGACAGCTAAAGGAGATTTTCTAAAATATACTCCCACTTGTAATGAGGCTGAAAGCATTAATTCAAAACACAGTCTCCACTCTTTCTACCCACCACTCCTTTCCTGTCAAACCAGTGCCTGCAAAGAACAAACTTTTGTATTTGGAAAACTGTGTCACACAAAGCAGCCTGTGCCCACTTTACCTTGAAACCTCCAGCAGGGGCCCAGTCCTGCAAGGTGCTGAGCATCATCAACTCTCTCATTGACATGAATGGGAGCTGAGGGCCCAGGGCATCTCAAACATTCAGGCCCTTAAAAATCTGTCTAAATGACTCAGTATACAGAGAGGAGCCCACACCAACACAGCCCCCAGGTTTTCTAAATGCAGCCATTTCCATTCATCTGGCTTTTTTTAAACTCATCTTGACTAAGATAATTAAAGGGGCAAAACCATTCTCAAAATGAAAATATCAACAATAAGTTGTGCCCCTAGTTCATTCCAGACCCTCTGGTTAACACTAAGCTGCTGGGTGATTTCATTAAATGACTAGCCGATTGCCAAGTAATTACAACCTTCCTTGGCCTGTTGGCTTTTTTTTTTTTTTTTTTAATATCAGTTTCCCAAATGCCACAGATGTTAGGAATTTTTTTCCCTCCCACTCAGCTGTGGTCTGTACATTTCTAATCAAAGAAGTTTACTGGGAAATAAAAAATAATGTTTTTGTGTAATTATATTCCTAATGATATGTAATTTTGTTCAGAATTAGTAGATGTGCCTGTAATTTCTCCTTTATTCCAGTGTAGCTGTCTACAGCTGTCTGGATGACAGCGGCATGATGCCATTACCTGTATGGCTCCCAGAGGCACACGTGTTCAACTGGGAAACCTCTGATGATCACTGTTTATGTGAGAGGAATTAATATCATAGTCTCATGATGCCAGCTGGTGGAACTGTAATTAGACAAAGCTATTAATTCATTCCCAAGGCCTCAATAACACAGCCACTGGACACTTTCCAGACTGCTATGGGCTCAGGCTCAGTACTGCAGGCCCTACTAAGGTAAAACTCCATCAATGTGCGTTGGTGTGTGACTTCAATGGAGGGCTGGCAGCGGACATTTTTCACTATGGTCGCCTGCCCAATTTGCTCCTGAGAGTAGCCAAGCTGGACCCATGGTCACGTCGTGCATCATCTCCCAGCCCTGACGTTCATTCAGGAGGTGCCCTCAAAGGAGCACCCTGAAAGTTGTACTGAGGAAGGAGCTGCTGGGCCAAAGTCAAAGTGGTGCAGCTGTTCCTGGCTTCAGCTCCTGGCCACTGCTGCTCATGTGGTGGCAGTAGAGATGGAGCCTTATGAAGGCTAGAGCTGCAGCTACATTGATGTGGCTCCCAGCTGGTGCTTGAGGGATGGCAAGGCCAGAGCTTCCACTACAGATTTAGTACCCTAGGGGCCCACCTGTGCAGCCACTGCTTAATGCTGGCCCTGTGCACATGTGGTGCAAGTGGGAGGGGAATCAGGCCCTCTGCATGCTCAGCTGGTAGTGCGCCATACAAGAGCAAACAGCATATTCTCAAACAGGCTTACAAAGACAACAAAGTCTGGCTAACCATCCCAGAGCTTGTTCAAAAAGTGAATTCAGAAGGGTTACTTTAAAAACTCCCCAGCACTTGTTATTAAGGTTTTAAAGGAGGGGGAAATCAAGCCAACAGCCCTAGTTAATAATTTATTCAAAGCTGCATTTTAATACCAGCTGACACAGCTACCACCTCCAGCAAGGTTAGCTTTCATCTTCAAATGCACTGTACAATTTAGAGCCAAAGCCCTTCAGTTTGGTTCTGCTCAGTTTTTACTCAGGCAAAATTCCCATTGAGTCCAACTGAATACAACTGAGGACCAAGTGAAACAGAGAAAGGAACTCTGGATTTGGCCTCTTGGCTTCAGTGGAAGTTGTAGGAGCTCAGCAACCCTCAGGATTTGGCCCATTGCCAACCTCAGTGGATGTTTTCTCTGAACCAGGATCGAAGCACCCAGCCCTGAAAGATGCTGAACCTTCCTTCAAGGAACTCCTCACTCTTATCTACTGCAGGTCTCCCAGGGAACTGTGAGGGCAGAGCTCTTTCCAGCGAGCGCTCAGCATCCCACAGGATCAGGGCCTGGGTAAGTTCTGAGAAAGGGCTTGCTGGTTTTATTTTAACGAACCAAGTAGATGGCACTTTCGTTCCCAGCTCTGTCCCCACCACTTGTCTGAGGCAGAGGCTGGTAGAGTAATTATTTCAGTGCAGATCAGAGCAGCAGCCAAGGAGCCAGCAGTCTGAGACCCTCCCTATGGGAACAGAAACATTCAAGGCCTCTGCTTCTACTTTTAAGCATTGATTTAGGCATTTATTTCAGAAACATGCACTGGCCTTCATCCCTTGGCCTCCTCTCATGACATCTCTGTCAAATTGGGGCACCCTCCCCCTCCTTGGAAGAGCTTGTCACCTTTCACCTAACAGAGCTCCAGCTCACTGACAAAGCTCACCAATATCTGCATGGGAAGGTTGTCCGTAGGGTTATCCAGATGTTACAGTGATAAGCATGGTAGAAGAACCTAGATAGAATAGAATAGTTGTTGGTAGGAAGGGATTCCCAAAATCAGGGCAGTGGAGATCCTTGAACCACGAGGAGGAGGAGGGGGAGGGAGAGGAACCCACAGTCAAGCCTAAAAGCCATTCAGGGAAGGAGCCTTTCACCCCTTTAGTAACACTGGCTCCCTCCCACTTCCTGCTCTGCACTGGTGGCAACAGTGTCCCCAACATACCCGATTACATTGCTGGTCAGACGCTGCTGTGGTCTCTCTCCCTCCACCTCTCTTGCTAGAAACTTGTACTGGTGAGGGGGTGGTAGGACCAATCAGCTGGAGGGGAAATGCAGATATGCACACGTGTCATGATGAATTGGAGATGAATTTACATTTAGGGACAACATCTAAGGCACGTTAATTTTAAACTTCCCAGATCTGTCAGATTGTGTCTCTTTTAAACTATTAAATCATAATAGTAATTTATATTTCTCTAGCACTGGTGCAAAGATGACAGCTCCTGTACACTCAGGTAAAAGCATAACAGTTTGAACAGTGGCTGAAGGCACATTCAGTGCAAGACAGAACTTCAGTGATTTCTGCCTAAACTAACATTTCATTTCATTACTACAGTTCACTTCTATTGTCATCACTTTCATGCTCCTAATTAACTTGTATCTGTTTCATGTTTGAAATTTAGAACACTTGCCGACTTTGGTGGAAGTAGTTTACATCCAACTTATGTTGATGTTTACTCCATACTAGGTCTGAATTCTTTCACTTAACATTGTCTCATCTGATTATGCCACTAATGGAAAACTGCTGATACGGAGCTGAATCCTTTAATAACACTAGAAACCAGACCCAGTCGGATACTGATAAGTAGATGCCCATAGTAAGGGCTACCATGGCCTGATGTTCAGAGATGCTGAGCACCTGCAGCTCCCACTGACATCATTGGGTGCCACAGAGGCGCAGCACCTCTGAAAAGCAAATCAGAAATGCTCCACCACGTGGATCTCTGATAAGTGACTTCAATCAAATCTCTGGGTATCCTCAAGATCTTATCATACTGCAAAGTATGCTTTACACTGGGGACCCATTACTTCTGCACTGAGGCTAACAGAACTTCAAAGGGAGCATGAACTGGCACACAGGGAGTGTCTTCTCAATATAATATACCTTCACAGAAGTCTTCTGTTTTGGCATTGGCTTAAATGAAAGTCAGACGCTTCAACATTTACAGTAGCGTAATCCATTGGCTTCAGTGGAGCGACTCCTAGTTTTTATCAATGTAAGTGAGAGGAGAATCGAGCTACATGTCTAAGAAATTATGTGGAATAACTATCACAGATTGACCTTCTCAGATCTGAAGTCTTTAGGGACAGGGCTGCCAACTTTCCCGTTTTTCAAAACTGAACACTACAGACCTGTGATGGGTTCGGTCACAGAGACTCCCTTGAGACTATCACCTGATGTGCTGAAATTTCCTCTGAGTTTGTTTTCCCTGCGAGCTTGGGACTCCAGAACCCTGCCTTGTTGAGCCAGACACACTAATTTGCTGCAACCCATACCCAGGTCTGAACCACACCCCCAAAGCTGCAGGCTTTAACTGAAAACCACTCAGCAGGTTACCTATCTCCAGCACCCAGACGCCCAGCTCCCAATGGGATCCAAATAAATCTGTTTTACTCTATATAAAGATTATACAGGGTAAATTCATAAATTGTCTGCCCTCTATAACAATGATAAAGAGATAACCACTGATGTTTACTACCCCAGATATTAATCACTTACTCTGGGTTAATTAATAAACAAAAGTGATTTTATTAAGTATAAAAAGTAGGATTTAAGTGGTTTCAAGTAATAACAGACAGAACAAAGTAAGTTGCCAAGCAAAATAAAAGAAAACATGCAAGTCTAAGCCTAATACATTTAAGAAACTGAATACAGGTAAATCTCACCCTCAGAGATGTTCCAATAAGCTTCTTTCACAGACTAGACTCCTTCTTAAACTGGGCCCAATCCTTTCCCCTGGTACAGTTCTTGTTAGTTCCAGATCAGGTGGTAACTAGGGGATTTCTTGTGACTGGCAGCCTCCTTCGTTCTCTTCCACCCCCTTTTATAGCTTTGGCACAAGGCAGGCATTTTATGTCTCTTTGGGTCCCCACCCCTCCTTCTAAATGGAAAAGCCCCAGGTTTAAGACGGATTCCAGTAGCAGGTGATATGACCAAATGTCACTGTGTGACCTCATTCTCCATTCTTTCAGGGTTGACCTGCACATACCCAGGAAGATTTGTGAGTAAGCAGAGCCAGTTACAACCAATTGTCCTAGTCAATGGGAGCCATCAAGATTCCAAGCCACCATTAATGGCCCACACTGCATAGTTACAATAGGACTTCAGAATAGTACTTTGTATTTCTAGCTTCAGATACAAGAATGATACATTCACACAAACAGGATGAACACACTCAGCAGATTATAAGCTTTGTAAGGATACCTTACAAGAGACCTTTTGCATAAAGCATATTCCAGTTACATTATATTTACACGTATTAGCATATTTCCATAAAACATATGGAGTGCTCACTGCCCCTCCCCCCCAGGACTCATCTGCAGAGCCGGGCTGGGAGAAGATGATGCAGAGCCTGCCTGCCTGCCCAATCAGAGCACGATGAAGCAGAGGAGGGGGGGTCGTTCCCCAGAGCCAGGGGCCAGAGAGAGCCAGAGCCCTGGGAGGCTGAGAAGGCGGGCCAGGCCATCATGGACAGTGAGCCTAGCCACCGGTCCTGCTCCTCAAACACTGCATGCTGTCAGGATCCCTCCCCTGGGCAGTGCCAGTACATACCTCTCCACTGGAGCCAGTTCCTCAGATAAACTCCACTGGAGCCAGGAGCCAGTTCCTCAGATAAACTTCTCTCCATCAGCTGAGCTCCTCCAGCAGCAGCTACTTCTCCCACCCTCCTGGCAGCTGAGGCCAATTGTGGTTACTGCGGTAACCAGACTTTGGTCCAGCAGTACTGACTGGACACTGCACAGGTCCCCTTTCAACCAGACCTATCGGTTGAAAACCAAATACCTGGCAACCCTATTTAGGGAGAAGGCTAGGTACACGTATTTACTTTTCACTCAGATACTTGATGGGATGTTCCCTAAGTTTAATAAACATTTACTTTTTACTGTGCCACTATTGTTCTGCTCACTGGGAGCTGTAATTAACATCAGTGGTAGTCTGTGTGGTTTGCTTTGTAATCTTTTGTGCTGCTGCATTGAAATTGCCGTAAAATTTGTGTTTGAACTCTGTCCTTGCACTGTGTGGACTGTTCTACCTTATGGCAAGGGTTTAGCTGTAGACTGTTATAGACCTTTTAAACATATAAATAGTGGATTGTACAGCATGGATTTACTAGAATGCATCCCTTATGTTACATATATTACATATATTACATATTTTTCAGCCAAAGAAGACAAAACCCAACCTAAGATTCACCTTAGGTCTCTACTGATGATCACCAAACACTTTATTCAGAAGTTCTCATTGCTCCCAGGATTTTTCACTACATGACTGACATTATGTCTACACTACCTCAGCTACAGCAGCAGAGGTGTGCCGCTATAGCGCAATAGTGTAGATGCTTCCTACATTGATGGAAGGGGTTTTCCAGCCAAGGTAGTTAATCCACCTCTCTGAGAAATGGTTCTGAGATCAATGGAAGAATTCTTCCATCAACCTAGATGCATCTACAGTGGGGTTAGGCCAACCTAACTGTGTCACACAAGGCACAAATTTTTTCACAGCCTTGAGTGATCTAGCTAGGTCAACCTAAGGTTTAGATATTGACTCGGCCTGAGAGGCAAATCCTGAATTCCTTTCTGAGGCAAACTCCCACTGAAAAACTGAGGGCTAAACTATGTTCAGAGCCTACTTTGAGGTGCAAGGTAGGTGAGTGAAAGGAACTTCCCTTCTTCCTCCCTGCTACATAGCAACTGAGCTCAAGGGGTGTTTCTGCAAGTAGTATTTCTGTGTACAAAGAGTCTCCTGCTGCCAATTTAAAGACATCACAAGGATCAGTCCTTCCCTTATGTGTGTGGAGAACTCTGATTACTCATGTACAGAGAGGACTGAATAACCTCCAGAGTACAGAAACTAAGGAAACCACAATAACCTCAAACTCCACATCCTTAGTGGTCTAAATGAATGTCATCCTACTGAGGCCAATGGAGTGATCTCAGTTTACACCAACTCAGGATCTGGCCCATCTTCTCTAGGGGGGTTGCATATCTACAAGGCAAAATCTCCTCTCTAACCTCTTCTAGAGAAACTACCATTTTACGCGCATCCTATTAATCTATTCTTTCTGACAGCAAGAGCTATTCAAAAATCATCTCTAGTCTGTGGTGCAGACTGCCCCAGCCAAGTAGACTACTAAGTGCAATTATTTTTATACAAGTCCACAGTCATTGCTATAGTCAACAGCTGTAAAGAGGCTTTAGCATTGTCTTACAATTAGCCTTTAAAGGGTCAAATATATCCCCAGCATAAATTCATTGATGCCAATGTCCTTACAGCAAGGATGAAGCTGGCCCAGAGTGACTGTGCATTGGTAATGCACTGCTTATATTCTACATGTGGCTTGTGTTTGACTTGTCTTTCAATGAAAAGAATATTGGAAAAAATCTGCCTAGGCTTTTGCTGATCTCACCTGGATTAGTGTTTATCCTGTTGGTTTGTGTAGCCTACTCACCCTTCTGCTTGAGGTTTTCTTCAGCTGGCAAGGAGAGAACCATAGAAATGTAGGGCTGGAAGGGACCTCAAGAGGTCATCTGGTCTATCCCCCACACTGAGGCAGGATTAAGCACACCTAGAATACCCTGACAGGTAATTGTCTAACCTGCTCTTAAAAGCTTCTAATAAGGAGGATTCCACAGCCTCCCTTGGTAGTTCCAATGCTTAACTATCCATATAGTTGAAAAAATTTTCCTAATATCTATCCTAAATCTCCCCTGCTGAAAACTAAGCCGACTACTTCTTGTCCAACCCTTGATAGACATAAAGGACAATTGATCACTGTTCTCTTTGTAACACTCTTTTACATAGTTGAAGACTGTTGTTATGTTTCCAGTCCGCCTTCTCTTTGCTACTGTAAACATGCCCAGTTCTTTCAACCTTCCCTGATAGGTCAGGTTTTCTAAATCTCTTAGCATTTTTGTTGCCTCCTCTGGATTCTCTCCAATTTATCCACATCTTTCTTAAAGTATGGTACCCAAAACTGGCCTCACCGTGCTGAGGAGAGTGGAACTATTACCTCCTGTGTTTTACATATGGCATTCATTTTAACAAACACCCCAGAATGACATTTCCATTTTTTGCCACAACATCACACTGCTGACTTATATTCAATTTGTGATCCCAATCCTCATCTGCCTAGCCAGTTCATTTTATGTGTAGAACTTTGATGACTGGACTCATCACCAGTTTGGTATTTAATTCGATCTGGTACTTTTCAGGAGGGAAGAATTCACTAAGGTCAACTCTATTCGCTTTTGGCCAAGTGAATAATCAGCATATGCAGCACAGAGAGAGAATTTTGTATTATTTTCCCATTATCCAAATCTCCTTTTCTGGTATTCTCAATTTTCCTAGGCTCCCTGCTTTACAGCTTGTCTACATGGGGAACTTGACTGGAATAGCTATTCTACCTGTCTGTTTTAGGAACTTATTTGGCCCCCATCACCACAGCATCTGACCACCTCACAAACCCCTTGGCTATAGCAAAGTGCTACAATCCTCATTTTACAGATGGAGAATTGAGGCACAGAAAGACTAAGGCCAGACCCTTGTGGTGTTTAGATGTTGCTTGTAATTATTAGAACTGGGAGCACTGGCTTTTGGGAGTCTGAAAGGACAGGAAACAGGAAGGAGGGGAGAGGAGTTGAGGAGGCAGAGTGATAGTTACAGAGAGTGCAGCAGCAGCATGGTAAACAGGTTTCCACTTTAAAAATAAAGTCCTCTTGAAGTTTGTTAGTATCTTGCCTGGTTGATACAACAACCCTCAAAGGTATTTAGGTGCCTAACTCTCCTTGACATCAGTGGGAGTTAATACCTTTGAGGATCTGGGCCTAAATGACTTTCCCAGGGTCACACAGGAAGCCTGGGGAATAGCAGGGATAGGAATCCAGGTCTCGCAAGTCCTAGGCTAGCACCCAGGGCTGACAAGAGGCAGAGGAAGGGAGGGCAATTGTACTGGGCCTGAGCTCAGGGGAGGGCCCCAAAACCTTGATAACATCTGTGTAAATAAAGTGAAATGGGAGGGGAGTGGAGCCCCAGCAAAAGTGATGTTCTGGGGCCCAACATTTCTCTGAACAGGCCTGTTAGCACCCTATCCCCTGGATCATCCTGCCTTCCCTATTGTATAGCTCCCCATGTGAACACTCTTATTGCAGAATAAATCCCATCCTTCCAGGATAATTTTTGGGCACTTCCAAAGCAGAGAAATTATTCTGAAATAAAACCACCTTCATCTGAAATAGAGTGTCTGGAACTGAACTATCATGGAGCAGCCATCACAGAACAGCTTATTCCACAATAGCTATTCTGATCAATTTCTCCATATAGACAAGCCCTTACTTCCCCCATGTACAGGCCCATAACAATTATCTAGAAGTTAAGGAAAGAGCATTAGGCTTTAAGATTTCAGGTTCCATTTCAACAAAAGCCTTGCTATCCAGAGACAGATAGGAGAGAGGATTAAACTTCCATCTGTTTGCCTTGGGGGGACAGAGCAGGGAAATCTGAGAGAGGTTTCAAGAGATACTCGCATGATAATTTTGCACATTCATTAGGCAGTAAAGTCTCAGATAAGACAGTATCTACTCAGGAGTCATTCCAGTCACCAACTTAAATATCTTTTAAAAAGAGCATTTTATACACAACAGACTGGAAAGACTCCTTCAAAGCCATTCCACTAGATTGCACGATTACTAATGATGTCTTTAGGGCATATGCCATCTATAGCTAAAAAATCCTTATAAAAACTGGTGGGAAAATGCCCTGCTCTTTCATTGCAAATGAAACACAAACCACAATATCAGGGTTTCATAAAATGCCAAGAGCAGTTAAATTATATTAAGGAATAACGGCTTCATTTCTTGTGGGCCCAAGGGTTCCTCCTACTTCTGTGAGCTGTGTAGAGCAAAAAGCAGCTGATCCAGAGAAGAATGCTGAAGGGGGAGTGCTGCCTCCCTCTTCCTGCCCCATGGAAGCGTTTGCACACATGTGCCATAGCAATCAGGCTCTCTGGCTGGGAGAATCAGCCACTCTTCATGGTATCGTCCCCCTGTGATCCTATGAGGAATATCCCTATAAGTTAACACTGAACCTATCAGCATTCACTTACTCAGGTTCCCCCAGTATGAGGGGAATTCATTCTTTCCAAGGGGGATTTGAGGACTGGCAGCTGGTGTGAATGCCCTGCAATCACAGTCCTTCCAGGCTGGGAGAGATGGGCTGTCTGGTAGCAGTATGGAAGCATAAGTCTCAACAAAGATGTCTCAATATCCATTCAAGTTAGAGGCCAAATCTCTTTGCAACCCACAAAGGGGGCAGGTTGGCTCTATTGTTTTATTCTTTGTTATTATTTTTGGTTGTACAATCACATTCATCAATACCACCAGATGATTTGTTTGTGATGTGCTTGTGCTCCAGGTAACAGTCCAATGGATTCAGTTTTCAAATTATGTGTCATTCTAAACCCATTTAAAGACATTATCTTGAAGACAAGTCAAACACCTGGCCTATGGGCCAGATCCAGCCTTATTTATACAACCTATGTGGCAAATTCAAATTCTACTAAGAACTACTTTTTATAGTGAAAAGATACATTGCTCAAGGCCTCAAAAACCAATTTGAAATTTAAAACAAATGAGCTACACTAACAACAATAGGCAACACCACTGTGTGTAATTCATAGGCCGGAAGTGTGCTGTCTTGCAGGTGAGATGCAGCGTCCTGACCATGTGTGACCATTGAAATATCTTATAGAACTTTTCACCCAAAATTAGACATTAACTTTAGAATCTTAGCCACCCTCCTTCCCCAGTATTACATCCCACCTACCTACACTCTCCCTGCCATTTCAGATGGAGAAGTCATTCTGAACTCTATCTCTTAAAAGTGGTCGTGTAGTGATAGAGAAGCAGAACAGCTGCTCTGGTGGGTAACTGGATACTTTCAGTGTCACTGGGAAGCAGTGACAATAGAAAGATTATATTACCTCTGTATTTGGCAATGGTGCAACCGTTGCTGTAATACTGTGTCCACTTCTGGTGACCACAACTGAAGAAGGTTGTTAAAATATTGGAGAGGTTTCAGAGAAGTGTCATGAGAACAATTAGAGGATTGGAAAACTTATCTTACAGTGAAAGACTTAAGGAGATCAGTCTATTTAGCTTATCAAGAGAAGATTACAGTGTGATTTATCATAGTGTATAAGTATCTACATAGGGAACAGAAATTTGATAATAGAGGACTCGTAAAACTGGCAAACAAAGGTATAACAAAGATCCAATGACTGAAAGTTGAAGCCAGACAAATTCAGACAAGAAATAAAGTGCAAATTATTAACAATGAGCGTAATTAACCATTGGAACAATTTACCAAGAACTGTGGTGGGGTCTTCCTCACTGGAAATTTTAAAATCAAGATTCGATTTTTTTAAAATATATGCTCTTGTTCAAACACAGCTATTGGACTTGAAGCAAGAATTAATTCAGGGAAATCCTATGGCCTGTGTTATACAGGAGGTCAAACTCGATGATCACAGAGGTCCCTTACAATCAATGAATCTATGTGAAGTTAGTCTAGTGCTTTTGGATTAAAGGGGCTCTAAAAATGCAACTTATCATTAATACACTCTAGTGGGAACAATCAATACTAATGGTGTCCCTTTCAGTTTTCTGTTGCATCCAATCTTCATTTTTATGCAAGGTGTCAGGAGTATGAGGGGAAACATTTTACTTTTAGTACTGAGAAGGAAATCCTGCCCCTTCCTCCTTGGTCATGCGGGTGTATCTACAGAGCCGCTGGCAGCAAGCTTCCCAGCCAGGGCTGACAGAATTGGCCTCGCAAGGTTCATGCTAGAACTCTAAAAACAGCTGTGTGGACAATGCTTTGAAGTTGGGCATTGAGCATCAGTGCCCAAGCCATAACTTCAGAGCACTGTCTACACAGCTATTTTTAGAGCACTAGCACAAGCCCAAGTCTATGGTGCTGGGCTGGGAGGCTCGTTGTCACCAGATATGTAGACACCCAGGGTAGGGAGACCCAGGTGCACCAGAATCAGAGGGGACAGGATTTGGAGAGCCCACTTAGGAAGTCTGCAGGGTCCATAGTTACCCTATATACTATCAAGCCTCACTCTACTTACTTCCATCACTTTGGTTTGTAATGAAGTGGGGTGGCCCGGTGTAGGAAGTAATGTGGGACCAGTGGATCCATGAACATACAAATCCAACAACCACTGCACCCCATGTAGTGGGGATACAGTTATTGCAGGGGGCTACTGCAGTCTCTGGCCTTCTCTCTTGGCCACAGAGTGGGGAAGAACATGCTGAACTCCTCTCCAAAAAGCCCAGCCACTTGACTGGTTCAGGGATGAAGTTGTGCGTGGCCCTGAGTCATTTGGTTCCATTTCCTGCCACTAGCAGCTGACGACTCATATTTATTCCCAGGGTTTTTTTAAGTCTTTGCGTTTGGGCACAGACACACTCAGCAATAATTATTGCTATGTCTCTCCTGTTTCGTCCTTTTGCCAATTACTTACTTTTCCCACATTGCTGCAAGACAGCATTTTCCCCCCAAAGAGAAGAAACATCTCCTCCAGCCTCAGTCATGGCAGGAACAGTATTGGTTGGTGCTTCTGAGAATGAGGTTTAGGAAATTGACACGCTCAGAATCTGATCTATGTGCAAATACATTAAACATTCTGAAGACTACTATACATCTGACTCCTCTTATCCTTCTTTTTATGGAAAATACACTCACAGCTGTGTTTCTTTTTATACACTCGCAGCTGTGCGTGAATCTGTTGCTCATGATTAGACCTGACCTCATAGTCCTAGAGATAGGAAGTCCTCTTTCTAACTACAGAGCAGGTTCAGCCTCAGAAGAAGCAGTGCAAACTTCCCCACATTACTCCACCACTGTGCCTTCACTAGAAATGAGGTTGCAGTTCAGCTTAAATCCTCATTTGATACTTTGACCTGTCTGCTAAGATTGACAGCTAGGATGTCATTTGCGGTGGTGGTAATTTTTGTGATCAGAACACTTGCCTACTGGAAACTGATCCAAGATACGCACCAGATACACAAATACATAACCTACTCTACAAGTTAAGAGTAGCTTTGGACCTAGATGTGAAAGGTTCTCTCTTCAATTATCAAATCCACTGAGACTTGCAGTCCCCTGGTGGTTTTTTAAATATATTTTTGGAAAAACGCCATGGTGATGTGTGCCTTAGATATGCAATATAGACATGAGTCGCATGGAAACACACCATTCACTGAAAGTACGTTATACGTGTAACCCTTCTGCCCCTCTGAGTTGGCAGCAACAAGGGCCGGGTCCAGTATCCAGGGGTTCTGTTTCAATAACCCAATGCCAAACCAGCTCGAGCCCCCGCCCAGTGACCTGGGAAAATCTTACACACACCCCTAGGCGCCTCAAAGAGGCAATGCTTCCCCTCTCGCAAGCACAGAGTCTCGGTGTAGCAGAAAAGGTTTAATACATGAGATAAACAACAAACACTAAATTGGGAAAAACACCTCACCTAGAGTTCATAGACCCAACCGTGAGCAAAGACCCACCCCAGGAAATTGGGCTGTGTCCTCTTTCCTGGGCTCTTGAGTCCAGCAACCCCCCAAATCACCCACAGTCCCAAAAGTCCCACAATCCCAAAAGTCTCTGTCCTGGGTCAGTGCAGCCCCCAAAGTTCGAAAGCTTATCTGCAGAGGTCCCTCCCCCCAGCCTGGGTAGAAAGGGGCACCTTACGTGGTCCGGGGCCAACTGCCCTGCCTCTCCGTGGGTTCTGCTCCCACCTTCTCCACGAACTGCTCCGCTTTACCGGCCGCTCCACTCTGCTCCTCCAGCCGTCCTTACAAACTGCTCCGCTCCACCAGCTGCTCTGCTCCACCAGCTGTACTGTGGGCTGCTCCAGTTGTCCCTGCAAACTGCTCGGCTCAGTGCGCTCTGTGGGCCGCTCCACCAGTCTCACAGCTACTCTGCTCTGCCAGCCACTCTGCTCCATCAGCTGTCCCGTGATCCACTCCAGCCATCCACACAAACTGCTCCACTCCACCAGCAGCTCTGTTCCACAGTATAGCTCTGGGCTCCCCACTAGTTAGCACAGTACTCAGTGCTCTCAGCGCAATAATTTCAGCTCTTTAGTGATTTTCAGCTCTTTAGTGATTCCAGCTCATAGTAGGGGAGCCCCAGTGCTAGTGCACCATTAGCCAAAGTGATTTCAGCTCAGTAACCTGTATCTAGATTCTTGAGGGAATAAAAAAAATCAACTCTGATATTCCACAGTGATGAGAGGAGGGGGTGCAACTGGTACTTCTGGCTCCACAAGGAGACTGCACCACCAGGCACAGATACCTGTCCCCAGCCTCTCTCAATTCTCTGGGTTTTGGAACCCATGTCCCTTGTCTAGCAAGGACCACTCAACTAAGGGTGAGTCATTTGTCACCAAGCAGTCCCACCGCTCAGCAGTCTGGGATAGGGTAGGCGTGCCTATGCAAATATACTCTCTGAAATTCTTTCCACCAGATGTCAGTGTAGAGCTTATCCTGACACTGCTTACATCCTCCCCCCAGCCAAGAATTTGTCGTCTCGACAAATCACATTCCCTACTATACCAACTTATTGGTCCCCTCCAAAAGGCATTAGATAGCCCACTTTAGCTTTCACGAATCTGTGCGCTAAATGTATGGGCTCCTCACTAATCACCCCAGGTGCATCGTAAGTTAACCGTTTCACTGGTCTTATTACCTTGTCTCGCCTATTGAGAATCTCTGTTGCTATGGTAGGGGGGACATCCTCTTGAGTGACGGATGGGGAGGTTTCCTGTGAGTTACCCTCGGACACTGGCATAGGCCCCTGCATTTCTAGCTCTAACAGTGGAGGGTCGCAGGTGCTCTGGACATCCTCCATCTGTATGTCACCACTGTCCAATAGCCTGTGTAAGTCATTACACGGGGGACCCACCACTGGCTCAGGGATGTCAGGAATGGGCCTAAATACTTCTGCCCTAGGGTTTAGGGCGGAAGAGGAGGTGCTCTCTTCTGATTCAGTGGATCGAGACTGAAATCTTGTCTTCATCCCAGGATACACCATGGTTGTGTCTTCCTCCTCAGACTCACTCTCAGATGTGCTGAGTAGGGGTAGGTTAGCTGCAGGGAGCTGGCTGTCCATGTTGGAAGGCGGCTTTGGTACTGCACCTTCGTTCTGCCCAGTTGCCCGGTTGTGGCCAATCTCATAAGGGCTGCCTACTAATTCCCCCACAGGGAGCAAAAGGTTTCTGTGCACGGTCTTTGTCTGCCCTGTACCCTCTTCAGGTTTGATCTTGTAGACCGGCAGGTCTTCTAGCTTTTCCATCACTAGGTAAGGTATTGCCTTCCACCTGTCAGCTATCTTGTGTTTGCCAGCAATACCCAAATTTCGCAGCAGGACTCTGTCCCCTGGCTGTAGCTCTTGCAGACGTACCCTAGCATCATATCGATGTTTGTTGCGGCCTGCATTCTTCTGAGCTGAAGATGTAGCTAAGTGATAAGCATCCCGCAGCTTTTCTCGTAGACGGGATAGATATTGCTGGTGAGTTTCATAGCTATCTCCATCCTCGGATACACCAAAGCACAGGTCTATGGGTAATCTTGGTTCTCGCCCAAACATTAAGAGATATGGGGTGACTCCCGTAGCGTCGTTCTTTGTGGCGTTGTAGGCGTGCACTAGAAATGCGACATGTTGGCTCCAGGTTGCCTTCTGCTCTGGCCGTAAAGTCCCTAACATATCTAACAGGGTTCGGTTGAACCTTTCTGGCTGAGGGTCACCCTGTGGGTGATAAGGCGTTGTCCTTGACTTTTTAATTCCTGCTATCCTCAGCACCTCCTTCAGAAAGTGACTCTCAAAGTCTCATCCCTGATCCGAGTGTATCCGGGCTAGGAATCCATAAACTGAGAAATATTTTTCCCACAGTACTCGAGCGACGGTAGTGGCCTTCTGATCACGTGTGGGGTATGCCTGCGCATATCGCGTATAATGGTCGGTCACTACTAGAATGTTCCCAATGTTCCTCTTGTCTACTTCTAAGGACAAGAAATCAATGCAAACCAGCTCCAGAGGTTTGTTGCTAGTGATGTTCTTCAGATATGCGGCCTTTGTGGGCAGAGTTTTCCTTTGAACACATCGAGCGCAGGTGTCACATTTTCTGCGAACATCTTCGGCCATCCGAGGCCAATAGAACCTACTGCGGATAAGTTCCAGGGTCCTCTCCATCCCTAAATGTCCAAAGTCATCATGCAGGGCCCTCATGGCCAGGGCTCTGTACGCTTTTGGCAGCACTAGTTGATTCCGTTGCTTTTGTAGAGGGTCTGTGGTCACGCGGTGTAGCACTCCCTGAATCAGTTTCAGTTTGGTCCATTCTCTCAATAGTAGTTTACCCTCTGGGGTAGGTGGGACAACCGCAGCTGGGCCTTGACCCTCTCTTTTGGCAAGTAGTGTATGACGAATGTCAATATCTTGCAGCTGGGCTTCCTGCCAGTCAGCTGCATTGAGCATGGGCAAGGGAGATTGGTCCAAAGCAATATAGTTCACTGAAGCAGAAGGCACGCATTCAGGGGGTAGGCCCAAAGCTTCAGCAACACATCCATGAAGGCTCTCAGGGGCCTCCGGCTCTCGGCGACTCACACTGCAGATAGCTCTCACGCCATCTGTGGGTATCACAGCAATGTCAGGTGCCTGCGGACGTCTGGACAAGGCATCTGCATCTACATTGCTCCTCCCTGATCGGTATTGAATGCTGAACTCATAGCTAGCCAAGGCGGCCACCCATCTCTGGCCTGTAGCATCCAATTTAGCACTTGTTAACACATAGGTCAGTGGGTTGTTGTCTGTCCACACCTGGAACTGAGCACCGTACAAGTAGTCTCGGAATTTCTCAGTGATGGCCCATTTCAAGGCCAAGAACTCCAGCCTGTGGATGGGGTAGCGAGTTTCACTGTCAGACAGTCCTCGGCTGGCAAAGGCTACTGGTTTGCGTTTGCCTTCCACTTCCTGATACAGTACTGCTCCCAGACCCTCCAAACTGGCATCAGTATGCAGGATAAACGGTTTGCTTGGGTCAGCAAAGACTAGGATGGGAGCATGAGTTAAGCGAGTAATGATTTCCCGAAAAGCTCTCTCACATCTTTCATCCCACCGGGGCCCAAATGGTTCGAAGGGGCCATAGTGTCTCTGCAAAGGCGGCTTTGGAGGCCTCCGCTTATTCTGGGTCTTAGATTTGTTCTTGTTGGACTGGTATCCCCTGGTAAGATCATTCAGAGGTTTTACAATCGTAGCATAGTTCTTCACAAATCTGCGGTAGTAGCCACTAAATCCAAGAAACGTCTTGAGTTCTCTGTAGTTAATGGGACGTGGCCAGGTAGTGAGTGCTTCTATTTTATCGGGGTCAGTACTCACACCCTCTTGGGACACGATGTGACCTACGTACTTCACTGAGGTTTGGCAGAACTGGCATTTATCAATTGAAAGCTTCAAACCGTATGCCTCCAACCTGTCGAGCACTTTAAGAAGTCTTTCTTCATGTTCCTCCAGGGTTCTTCCAAACACAATCAGGTCATCCAAGTAAACTAACACCTGCAGTAAATTCATGTCTCCCACGACTTTTTCCATAAGTCGTTGAAATGTGGCAGGGGCCCCAGAAATCCCTTGTGGCATGCGTTCGAACTGGTAGAACCCTAACGGGCAGATGAAGGCTGTCTTCTCCTTATCCTCTTCTCCCAGAGGGATCTGGTAGTATCCACTCCGAAGATCCAACACAGAGAACCACTGACTACCCAGCAAACAGTCCAAGGCATCTTGTACTCGAGGCATGGTGTATTGATCAACTGTAGTGCGCCTGTTTAGGGTGCGGTAGTCAATACACATCCGGATTTTTCCACTCTTCTTACGAACGACCACAATGGGTGAGGCATAGGGGCTTCGTGACTCTGTGATGATACCATTTGCGATCAGCTCTTGAAGATGATGGCGCACGTCTTCCATCTCAGAGAGGGCAATCCTCCTAGACCTCTCCCTGAAGGGTCAGGGATCTTGTAGCCTGATATGGTGTTCCACTCCCTTTGCACATCCCACGTCCCACTCATGTAGTGAGAACACCTTGGGTCTCTCGCAAAGCTTCTTCCTCAGGCGATCCTTCCACTCCTCAGACAGCGGTGAGTCCCCAAAGTCAAACTTTGCAGGATCTATCATTGGAACTTCAGCTTCACACTGGGGTCTCACAACGCTTTCAGGCTCAAAAATGTCTGCAGTCTTCTGCCCTGGTTTTACAAACACATCACGGCGTGTTTCATTAGCAACCAGTATTGTCACCTCCTCCTGGGCTTCAGCAGGTAGGGTTATGACTCCACTGAGAACCAGCACTCCTTCTGGGAGCCCTCCCTTGGTTGGCTGCTCTACCACAGCTAATGTTCCCTTACTGCCTTTTAGGCAGGTACTCCTGACAATCACCTCCTTTTCTGACATGGCAGGCACCACTAAAGGGACCGGGCCCGCATACCTCAGTGCTCCTACTGGCAAATCAGGCATCACTTTTCTCGTGTCCTCAATTTTTCTGTAAGCCTCGGCACAGTGTGTGTGTATCACCAAGGTATTCAGATATTGGTCTCCTGCTTGCTGTCTGCAGTAATCGGCCAGTATCCTAAAGAGGCTGGAATTGGTCCCTATTAGCACAGACACATCAGAGGCTCCTTTGGGGTCAGGGCATATTAAAGCAGCAGTGTCCACCTCCTGTCTTACCCCAGCAATCTCTTCTGGGAATTCCAGGTGTACTATGACATAGCCCTGATAAGGGTATTCATCCATGCTGAGGCCACATAGGCCAAGCCCTGTCAGGGGCCATATAGGCAGATGCCCAAGCATCTGCTGGTAGAAAGACTGGAATATGATAGTCACCTGGGATCCAGTGTCAAGCACTGCTCTACATTCTGTCCCTTCAACCTTTACAGTGACCTCCGCTCGGGGTCCTATCAATCCTGGGGGGATTCCGGCTGCATGGTTCCTTCCAGGGGAGCCTCCGCATCTTGCAGGCCTAGGCGGCTCCCTTCCCAGGCCCTGGGGCCGTTTCCCGACTTTCCCCAGGTGGTCCTCAGCTTTTGATATACCAGCATGGGATTCTCTGCATTCTGACACCTTGCAGCAATGTGCCCACTCTGGCCACACCGGTAGCAGAAGAAGGATTGTCCTTTCCCTTGCTGTCAAGGGGGTGCAGATGTTCTAAACGTAGTCCTCCGGACCATGGTAGCAGAGGGTTCCATGCACCTTGAAGTCTTTGCTGAATCGAGGGTACTCTCTAGTTCAGTCACTTTCTGTGTCAAGGCCTGCACTCGCTGAGTAAGTTCCTCTTGAGGACTCACCATTAGTGCCTTGGGTGTCCGTGTGGATGTTGTGCCAGTCGTTTGGTGTTGCTGCACCTCCCAAACCTCGCCAGCTGCCTGCCTCTCTTCTTCTTCTCGGACCTCTTTTATCAGGCGAGAGTAACTTGGTGGATTATCTTGCCGTTCCCTTAATCGAAGGTGGAGAAGGATTGGGTTCTGATATTGAATTCCTCTCACAATCTGAGCCAATCTAGTCCGGTCCATTTGCTCAACGGCTACTGCTCCCCTCATGATGGCTCTCTGTAATAATTTCTCCAATCTTTGGACATAGGCAGAAACCTTCTCTCCCTTTTGTTGACTGGCATTGAGGAATTTGCAATAAACATCCTCTGAACCCTCAGTTCTCCCAAAGGCATGGTCCAGGGCCTCTAGGCAGTCTCTCACCTTGACCCCAGGGTTACCGAGCTTCAGGGTGCGAATCACATCTAGAGCTGGCCCCCTGAGACACTCTACTAGTCGCCTTCTCTTTTCAGCCTCAGGCACCGCCCACTCCTGCAGCATCTCTGTGGTGTGCTCCAGCCAGGGTTCAAATGCTTCCTCCCCAGGTATTGGGGTGGAACCCCCAGAAAACAACCTCAGTTTACGATAGGGGCTTGAATCGGGGTGAGGAGGCATGACCTTCCCTAATGCTTGCCCCAAAGCCTTGACCCACTCATCAGGTGAAGGAGCAGTCTCCTGTTGTGAGGCTCTCGACTTAAGGCCCAACAGACCTGGCATATCAGCCAAAGTTTTTCCCTCTTTCCCCAACAAGTCTGACATTTTCTTTAAAAACTCTACATCAGCAGTAGGGGCTGGTGAGGGCTGGCTCCCAGTGGTTATTACCGTCCACTCACCATCATCCACTGCTATCGTGCCTGGAACCTGTAGAGGGTCCACAGCCGAGGGCAGCTCACACAATCCAGCAAAAGCGCCCTCTTCTCTCACAAAAATGCGCCCACGCATTTTGCACTTACACAGGTACTCAGTGGATGACCTTAAGATAGGTTCTATTGAGCCCTCATCGACTGCCTCCAGCACCCCCGTTATCAGAAGACAGTTCCTGGGGTCAATATTCATCCCCTTGCACCAATCCTCTAACAAGTGTAGGGCCATTATACAAACTCTAATCTTTTCCCAATACAACAGATCAAAACAACAAGGTAATTAGGGGTTTTCCCAATTCAATGGATCACTCAAAATGTGCTTGCGAGGGGTACTGACCTAGGATATCCCAGACGAGCCCCCAAAATGTAACCCTTCTGCCCCTCTGAGTTGGCAGCAACAAGGGCCGGGTCCAGTATCCAGGGGTTCTGTTTCAATAACCCAATGCCAAACCAGCTCGAGCCCCCACCCAGTGACTTGGGAAAATCTTACACACACCCCTAGGCGCCTCAAAGAGGCAATGCTTCCCCTCTCGCAAGTACAGAGTCTCGGTGTAGCAGAAAAGGTTTAATACATGAGATAAACAACAAACACTAAATTGGGAAAAACACCTCACCTAGAGTTCATAGACCCAACCGTGAGCAAAGACCCACCCCAGGAAATTGGGCTGTGTCCTCTTTCCTGGGCTCTTGAGTCCAGCAACCCCCCAAATCACCCACAGTCCCAAAAGTCCCACAATCCCAAAAGTCTCTGTCCTGGGTCAGTGCAGCCCCCAAAGTTCGAGAGTTTATCTGCAGAGGTCCCTCCCCCCCAGCCTGGATAGAAAGGGGCACCTTACGTGGTCCGGGGCCAACTGCCCTGCCTCTCCGTGGGTTCTGCTCCCACCTTCTCCACGAACTGCTCCGCTTTACCGGCCGCTCCACTCTGCTCCTCCAGCCGTCCTTACAAACTGCTCCGCTCCACCAGCTGCTCTGCTCCACCAGCTGTACTGTGGGCTGCTCCAGTTGTCCCTGCAAACTGCTCGGCTCAGTGCGCTCTGTGGGCCGCTCCACCCGTCTCACAGCTACTCCGCTCTACCAGCCGCTCTGCTCCACCAGTTGTCCCGTGATCCGCTCCAGCCGTCCACACAAACTGCTCCACTCCACCAGCAGCTCTGTTCCACAGTATAGCTCTGGGCTCCCCACTAGTTAGCACAGTACTCAGTGCTCTCAGCGCAATAATTTCAGCTCTTTAGTGATTCCAGCTCATAGTAGGGGAGCCCCAGTGCTAGTGCACCATTAGCCAAAGTGATTTCAGCTCAGTAACCTGTATCTAGATTCTTGAGGGAATTAAAAAAATCAACTCTGATATTCCACAGTGGAAAGAGGAGGGGGTGCAACTGTTGCTTCTGGCTCCACAAGGAGACTGCACCACCAAGCACAGATACCTGTCCCCAGCCTCTCTCAATTCTCTGGGTTTTGGAACCCATGTCCCTTGTCTAGCAAGTACCACCCAACTGAGGGTGAGTCATTTGTCACCAAGCAGTCCCACCGTTCAGCAGTCTGGGATAGGGTAGGCGTGCCTATGCAAATATACTCTCTGAAATTTTTTCCACCAGATGTCAGTGTAGAGCTTATCCTGACACTGCTTACATACGTACAGCATGTAAACCAAACTCAGCAGAGTCTTCCTACCAAATTCTAGACTATCCGTGGGTCTGACCAGTAACTATCTATCTTAGGCATTTATATGGCACCCAGTACTGTAATATCTAAGTGCCTCAGTCTTTCCTGTGTTTAAACCTCGGAACAGAGAGAGGGAAGTGCTTTTATCCTCCTTTAACAAACAGGGAACTGAAGTACAGAGAGGCCCAAAATCACACAGGAAGTTTCTGTGTGTAACCCTGTTATCTGAATGGCAATGGAATGTATGTGGTTCCTATAGATAAGATAAACATTTCTGTACAGCCCTGGAATGGTCTCAGGCAGTCAGAGCACAGGAATTCTCTACAACACCTGCCCCAGATGCAAAGTGGTTTTTATGGAAGGCACAGTAAGCAAATCCCTACATTGTAACTGAGTGCTGGTATTAGTAAATGTTCAATATGGAGATCCTTGAACTCTAACTTGCTATTCAAACCTCACCGATCATATGTTCACAACAAACAGGGCTGGGTTACATAAGAACATAAGAATGGCCCTACTGGGTCAGACCAAAGGTCCATCTAGCCCAGTATCCTGTCTTCTGACAGGGGCCAATGCCAGGTGCTTCACAGGGAATGAACAGAACAGGCAATCATCAGATGATCCATTTTGTTGCCCATTCCCAGTTCTGGCAAACAGAGGCTAGGGAAACCATCCCTGCACATCCTGGCTAATAGCCATTGATGGACCTATCCTCCATTAATTTAGCTAGTTCTTTTTTGAACCCTGTTATAGTCTTGGACTTCACAACATTCTCTAGAAAAGAGTTCCACAGGTTGACTGTGAGTTATCTAGTTTGGTTACAGGTGATTTGCCTATGATCAGTGGTCACTTTACCTCTCTGTGACTCTATTTCCCCTCCCACCCTTTCCCTGCATTGTCTATTTAGAAAGCTCTTTGAAGTGGAGGCTGTCTCTTCAAATGCATATGTATAGCTCCTAGCAAAATAGGGGCCAAATCTGAGTTGGGGTATGTAGACACTATCGTAATGAAAGTATTAATAAATTAATAATAATAGAAGAGATATCAATTGGATTGTGGTTTTGAACCAAATGCTGTACTTTTCCTGAAGTTCTCACAGTAATCGTCCTCTAACCTAACTATTTCCCATCACACCCATCTAGTCTGACATGGAAACAATGTCTTGATCCATTGTGTGGCTACTGTACATTTAGATGTGGAAGGTGAGTCATCTGAGAATTATTTCACTTGTGATATTGTGTGTATTTCTCTACTTTATTTTGTACAGCACCCTGATGCTTGGGATACTACTATGATCATTTTTATGCATAATCACTTTATAATCACATGTAGATTAATCAATTATTTAGTTAGTACTACTACTATTTCAGTTGTTGTTTTTGTTTTTTTTTTTAATTTAATGGACACTGAACTCCTTTTTGGGTCTGATCCTGTCATCTCTACTAAGGCAAAACTCCCATTGACTTCCTGTGGAAGAACAGCACTAGCACGTCCTGATGAATAATGCTCCAATTGTCCCATTGCTGCTATTCAGAAAGAACTTCATGTGGTTATTGTTGAAAATTCTGTGCTGTCTCCAGGTCCCACCCTGCAACCCTTACTCCTGGGAGCACATCATTAACATTGGTGATTCCATCAGAAGGGAAATCAATGGGATACTATGTGTAAAGATGGGGACCTATGGTTGGACCCATTTACTTGTCCTGCCCAAATGGACTCATGCATCTTTGCTTCTGCTCACTATGTTCCGTTTCTCTATTTTGGGCGGAGGGGTTCTGTTAAGTGAAACTGGGATAAAGTGCAAACCACAGGGTATAATTATGAAGGTCTCAAGTTAAGGTATTTGAAGCTTAGATCCACACTTGCCCAAATATCAGGTGGCTCAGCTATCCCATTTGCTGATGAATAGTTCCCTCTGTATTTCATTGCCTATCCAATTCTATTTAAAATTCTCCTATTAGTCATGCAGATCAAATATTAATTAGTAGATGAGGAGTCTTCTGTCTCTGAACTGATCCATTATCTTGAAAACATATTACAATTGTTCAGTGAACATGGGTTAATTTCAGTTATGTCATGTTCACTGAGTGTCATTTTAAAACAGAAAATGCTGTTGAATATTTAAAACATGCATTGAAAAATCACTAGGTCATTAGAGTCTGCCTGTGAAGACACTAACTGGAGGACTCTGATTTCTAATGCAGACCATGTGTGAGGAGGAAGTTTTCTAGGGATGCACTAGTTCCTAAGAATTTTAGGTCTATACAGGGATTCAGACTGAAGGCTGAGCTGAATTTTTTTCTGATAACTGTTAACATAACACTCCACCTAAACCTCCTTATATAAATAGAAAATAAACATCTACCTTATAGCAGCAAAGAGTGGATTACCTTGGTTGCTGGAAGTGCATCTCTGTGTTCCAGTTATAAACTACTGTATGGTGCCTGCTACAAAATGCCTCCCAAGGATGAGAGTCCCTGGAAGCTACCAAATATCACTAGACGCATTTTTGTTTCACTCTTCATAGCCAGGTGCAGTGAGGAAGAGATTGGAAGAGTTCTCCTCCCAGCAACTGAGCCCTCACCTTAAGCAGCTAAGAAAACCGGGACTTCATTGCTCCAGCAGGAGGAAAGGCGCATTGCTTGATGTAAGATGTAGTGTGGTTTGATAGAAAGGAATAGATTATAAACTTAAGTTCAACTTAATGGCAAGCAGGCTTTCCTCAGAGTAAGCTGGTGCTCTGGCAATATTTCAAGAATGTAACCATTAATAAAACATAAGCATTAGTATGGAGTTGATAAAGTAATTGAGATAACAATTCCTAAAACTCTGCAATTCATACATCCTCCAAACAAAAGTTATTACCGCACCACCCTTAACTCTGCCTTACCCAAGACATAGCTGCCTAGAAACAGGGCACATCAGTTACAAGAAGAAAGGTTTTTTTAAAACTTAAAACACCCTTTCCTCCTATTGCAATAAATGTTAATTTAACAAAATTAACATTGAAAAAAGTGAGAACCTAAAGCTATGTCTACACTACAGCTTATACCAGCATAACTTATGTCACTCAGGAGGGTGAATAAATCACCACCCTAACATAACTTACATAGATACAAGCACCGACACAAGAACTTTTCCCACCACTATAGCTTCTGCTGCTGGTGGGGGCTGGAGTAGTTAAGCCGACAGGAGAGCTCTCTCCCATTGGCTTAGAGCAGCTATGTTAGAGAGCTTAGAGTGGTGCAGCTGCATCCGTGCTGTAACTCTCTAGTATAGCCGTGCCAAAAAGAAAAAGATAGATGAAGAGAACCAAGCCACAGAAAAAAGAATCACAAAATTGAAATCACTCTTCGCACAGGTAACCTTAATTCTGGCATTTCCTAATTTTTGAGCACTGAACTGAGCAATTTTACTAATTGTTAGCAGTTTTCTGTGTGTGATATAATAAAAGGCTGCAGGTAATTGAACTTTTCTTCAATGGGGAGCAATGCAGAGGAATCCTGCTCAGCCAAGAGATTGCTATAATATTTTCTTCCCTTCAAACATTTCCATTTTATCCTATTCACACTCACTCCTTTAACACCCTCCTTCTGTGAAAAGCATCCTCATTTTGTCTGGGGGAAAGGCAAGTGGTAATGCACTATACCAGTCACTTTTAAAGCCATAGCCTTGGATTTGGGCTCAGTGACAGAGGAGGCTACATGGAGAGGTATAGGTGTAGTTTTCCTGGACACATTATTTTAATTTTTGGATGTTAAATAGATTTGGCCATGGAAAATCCTAAAAGTGGTCCTATGAATATAGTCAATCTTCCTTTCACTCCTAGCTAACGTCAGTGGCTGTTGGTTTCACAGAATTAACACACAAACATTGTCTAATGCCCTTGCCCCAGTACTGCAAACACTCCAGCACGTTTTTAAGTTGACTCACACACATATAGTCCCTCGGGCCCTGAGCCAGTAAAGCCAGTAAGCTGGTGCTTAATATTAAGTGCAAGAATAGTTCCATTGACTTCAATTACAAAACTTTACTCTTGGGACCATGTGTGAGAGTAAAGTTATGCACATGCTTAAACATCTGTGGGGTCAGGGTCAGGGTGGATTAAGCCACAGAAACAGCATATAACACTCTGCTTGTGATCGACTTCAGTTAATAAAAATCCTAGGGACCCTGCTGAAGCTAATTCATTGTTGATAGCCATGAAAAATGAGTTAATAAATCTTCTGCCACTGATGAAAGAGGAGGACTTCACAGCCAGCACTAAACAAATTGAGCATTTCAAAGCAACCTTTTCAATACAAGTCGCTATTTGCATACAAACCACCCCACCACCCATTGTTAAACAAGATGGCTGAGCCTACTTAACTTTATTGTTTATCCCTGGCTGCTGTCACATCACAACCAGGTTCCATGAAGAGATTTACTGCACAAATATTTTCCTTCCAAGTGACAGGAAGGGAATTTACTTCTGCAATCTGCAGGCTGTTAACGTGAAACAATCCCCCAAACTAACACTAAGAGACTAACAAACACTGTGAACACATTAGTTATCCAAACTGTGATTACACCGCTAATGGTGCCTGGGGGAATCCCTATTCTTTGTCAATGATAAAAGCTGGATGTGCCTTAATGAAGCAGCTTTTAAAATGCTTTGATTGCTTTAGTTTTAAAAATGGAAGAGTAATTTTGAAAAAGACAGGCACCATTCCCCATCTTGTTTATTCGAAAACCATCACAGAAAACTATTTAATCTAATATGTGTGATTCAGGCTATTGCTAAAGACCGTATTCATTTAAAATACTGTTTGGAGTCAGTATTTATTAAATGTAATTGACGGACAAGTGGAAAGAATTATTCAATCTTACTATCTTATATCAGATTGCATGGTAGCCCAATAAGAGACAAAATTATTTTAAATTTGCTGAGTTTTGTGGTTTTTATAAATCCCAACCTTAAATTCATACCTGATCTTATTCAAATAAAAGGCACTATCAAGATTGTTTACTTCTTTCTTACCTGTAGGCAGGAAAGAGTAAGCTATAAGCTATTGTTTCTCTTTCCCTTTGAACTCAGTGGAGAGGGCTGCCTAAAAATTGATGGCATGATCTGACCCAGTGTAATCTGAGTTGGACATTGTAAACTGTGGTGTAAGAATCATACAGAAAAAGAGAAAAAGGGGTGGGGGGGGCTGTTTTGTTTTTTAGATGGCAATTTGGAACCAGTGTTGATAAGGGCTTAAATTTACAAAAGCAACTAGTGATTTTGAATGGAAGCCATGTTCATCTGTATCAGCAAAAAGAACGAAGAGTATTTGTGGCACCTTAGAGACTAAGGTGCCACAAGTGCTCCTCGTTCTTTTTAGTGATTTTGAGAGCCAAATCTGGAGCGTCATTAAGGAGTGTAGATTTCTGAGGATGAGTGTTCAGCGTTTTCCGAAAATCATGCTCCTCTAGGAGATCTCAAATTGGGCACCAAAAATAATAGCTTTGGAAAATTCAGCCAAAGTGTAGTTGAAGAATGAATCATCTTCTCAAGGTTGGTTGGACAAGGCAACTGTTGCAAAGCTTCATTAATTTGTAGGCAGTGTGGCTCCCCTCTTGATTGAGGTTTGCTTTACTTTAGGATTCGCCTACTGGGATTATAAAGGCTGCAGACAAAGGTCAGAGGTGAAACACAGAAAAGGACATTGTTTGTTTGTTTGTTTGTTTCGAGAGGGCCTGAATTCATATTACTGGAGACATCAGACTGCCCAGCAAGTTAACCTTGCTCTGGTCCCACCTTTTGTCAACTTTGTTTTTTTATGGAAATATAATAAAGTGATTGATCCAAAATACCATTCACTGGCTAAATCCTAAACCCAAGGTGCAAACAGCATCACTTCTACACTGGGAGCAGACACTGGAACAAAAACCATGTACATCGATGGGAATTGGGAAATCATCTTGTAAAATGTAATGAGAATAGGTCTGCTTACTTAGACACATTTTTGTGCTTTTCTTTTCCTGTCTTTTACTACTAAGGTTTTGTTGTTGGGTTTTTGTTTTTGTTTCTTAACAACAGATCGTTGTTACTCAGGAGATTATCTTTTTTTCCTCCCTTAAGCCAGAGGGTCAAATTTTGCCTTTATTTAAATGTTGTGGAACACCCTGGGCAGATTTGGACTTTGATCTTCCTAGCTTACACACAGAACTAGGTATTACATTTTACTTACATATTCCCTGTTATTTTAACAGCTACAGCTACTGCAAAGGAAGATGGAGATGCATGTGTTACCAAGTAATCAAAGTTCTGTACGCACCTTCCCCTTGCCTGTGTTTGTGCACATGCAGTCTGGGACACCATCTATTTCTATAGAGTTACTCTGGATTGTACAAGAGCACATCATGCAATAACAAATACTCGATTCCCAAAGACTTGGGTCATGACACAGAAAGAGAGGCCCTCCTGGAACGGCACTGGGACCCAGAGTCTGATCTCAGTTACACTAGTATTAATCTGGGGTACATCTATTGACTTTAGTGGCTTTACTCCAACTGTGCACTGGAGAAAGTAGGAGCAGAATCAGACCCCAGAGACACACCCAGAGCTGGCTGCCCATCCTCAGCACTTTGCTGCTAGAAGTGGCTGGTTCCTTTCAAGCTCTCTGCTCAGCCTGTAATCACCCAATATTGAAACCAGATTTACAGGCTCTTTTGAAGAGAGGGCTGTGATTTCCAAACCAGACATTTGGTATCTCTGAAAAAGGTCAAACCCCCTCTGGAGTGAAGGGTTTTTAATAGAATCAGTTCAGTAGGAGCTAAGAAGAGACATACAAACCTGACTGCTCAGGAGGCTGAGACTGGCAGAGGCATGTGAAAAGCTACAACCCTTATCCTTTTGAGGAAGAACTCATGGAAGAGAGGGAAGTAGAGGGGAAGCTCATTTACATCTCAGACATTTGATCTCGTTTATTCCACTTTGAGGGATTTTGTAGTTAGAATAAAGGGGGGTGCAGTTAATCACTCCAGAGCTTAAAGTGATCTCAGAGAAAAAGGTGAGATTTAGCACTGTTCTGCAATGAAAATTTAACCTTCATAGCAAAACATTAAAGCCCAGGCGGCTTAAAAATATCTGCTTCCCAGCTACCATCCTAACTCAAGAGGGTTCCACTTTTTGGCCCTGATACATTTCCCATCATGATTAGATTATATGCTTTTTGGGGCAGAGTGGTCTCTTTTTCTGTTCATATAGGACCTAGCATTTTGGTAATACAAATAAGGCTGTAGGAAAACATATTTCATTCATAGTTTGGAGGTGTGCAGGTACAATAAGCACAGCAGAAATGCCTATTCAATATAAACAACACTTGCCTCAGTTAGCAAATGCTGAATACAGGCCTATCATGTTGTCAGGTTATGATGGGAGGCTCAATTCTCTGCACCCAATTTTAAGTCTCAGACTCTCTCTCTGCAGAGGCAGTTTTTGTAAATTTATCACCACCAGAGCTCCACCAGGGTAGCAAAGGTGGGAGCACTAGTATGGACCAGCCCAGTGCATTCCAGACTGCTCTACCCATTTCAAAAGTCTGATTTGTCTTCTGTACCAAGTTTCCCCTCATTAAAAAAATTACAAAAATCAGACATAATCCAAGTGGCACAGTACATGGTTACAGAACAATTGCTGACATTCTCATTTTACCATATCATCATATAACAGGAATATACTTATATTTCAATGTACAGCAGAGAGCAGTATAAACAATTGTCTGTATGAAATTTTAGATTGTACTGACTTTGCAAGTGCTTTTTATGTAGCCTATTGTAAAACTAGGCAAATATCTAGATGAGTTGATGTACCCCCAGGGGTACATACACCTCTGGTTGAGAACCACTAGACTAGCCAGCCAGGATTGGAAGCATGATGTGGGCACAATTCTGGCAGCCACCTGAGTTGTCTATCTGCCCCAGGAGGCCTAGCATTGTTATTCTTGGTGCAGCTTCCCCAACAGGTGAGAGAAGACTTTAGGATTTTGCTGTGTTTCACCTGTGACATTTGGAGTCTCGCTCAATGTTCTGGAATCCGTTATGCCAGATCTCACATGGGGGTGGTCTTGCAGCTGTTTACCCCTGGCAGTTTACACAGACTAAGAAAAAGGAGGAATCAAGTCCTGTATATCAGCTAACACATGGAAATAGGCACTGCTTGTTCCTGGTTTCTTCAGGATCTTTGATTCCCTCCAGTTTTCAACAAAAACACCTTAAAAATATTGGACCAGGCCAATCACTAGTGTAGCACTGCTAATTAGTGTCAGAAGAGAGCAGAGTTAATTTGACTTCACAGTTAGGGTTTACCTAACCAGAGCTAATATATGTGGCCAAAAGAGTAAAGAGACGTTGTTTCACTGTGAATAGATTGAGTAGGGAAAATGGTGGGGAGAGAGATGTTTAGTCTTGACACTTGTGAACTATGCAGTGACCAAACCCAAGTTAAATTACATGAACAGGACAGAATCTTAGAACAGTTTAGAAATGCAGGAGCACATCCCTGTCTATCAGATGCTAACCAGAGAACTGAAACAGAGAGCTGCTTGTGCATTGTAGTGGGCAGAAGTAATAAGACATATCTGCAATGCAGCTGGGAGCATGCTCAAACAGTAGCATCACTGGGGTAAGCTCCCAACCTAACTACAGTCAGACCTCTAGTCCAAACTCCCACACCTGCTACCCGCTCCTGCACTGCTATTTTCAGTGCAATCAGATCTAGCCTTTGTCCTTCTGCCTAAGCCAGAAAGCAAGCTCCTACCTTGTAGGCCTACCCCCAGCAAGCCTCGGGGTTCAAACTGCTCAAAGTGACTGCAGGGCAAGGTAAGCACTCCTGTTCCCCTCACAGCTGTGAAAGCAGCATCTCCATTACAAGGGGAAAAAAAAAAACAGTAGAGCATCCCAGCCTCATTTGCCTACAAATGGCAGGTATAAGTCAGTCCTTAGGTATTCAAAGCAGCAGCAACAAATGGTTCAGATCACAAGATGCTTGAAATGACTATGCAAGGTGCTGAGAAAGGGAACCCTGGCAAGGTTTAAACACCAGTCCCTGAACCTGGTTTAATCCCACATTTGTCTTTGGACTAGATTTATGCTGACTAAATTTCAGTTCCGTAGTGGTTCCCCTATACATAAAAATACACCCATCATCCCCAGCTATGGAATACATTTGCTTGAACAGTGACCAACCCTAGACAAGCATTTAATACAAACTTAAAGCAATAGAAGACCTGAGAACATTTTTGAAGATTAGGTGAAAGGGAAGACAGTCAGATCCTTACCTCAGCTATACCTACAGTCATATGGACTCCAATTAAAAAAAAATAGTGTAATTAAGGGCAAACACAGATTTGGTATGACTACACTGCAGTTAAAAACCCATAGCTGGCCCATGACAGCTGACTTGGGCTCAGGCTTGAGGAAGACTTCTAGGACTGTACCAGGTGGGAGGGTCCCACAACATCTATATTACCATTAAACAGCCCCTTAAACATATCTCCTAAGGACTGAGTCCACTGTAAAGGTAGCAGCATGGGCTGGAGGACTATTCACAGTGAAGGACCCTGGGCATTCTGACTCTACATTCAGCTACGCCATTGACTCATTGTTTTGACCTTGGGCAAGTCACTCCATGTCTCCTCTTCAGTTTCCTAAATGTACGAAGGGGATAATACTTACCTGCTTCAAAAGGGTTATGAGGATTAGTCAATCTTTAATAGCGATTTGATCACGTAAAGTGCTAGGTAAACACTATGCTTTAGCCAGCTTTTTCAGGTAGTTCAGTTCATATTGGTCATTACTTACAGAGATCCCACTTATGAGAACCCTATTCTGGGTTTTGTTTTACCCAAGGTCACAGTACCTGCTTTTCCAGAAAGTCCACTTTAATTACAGCGAACAGTAGAATAAATATTCTAGGGCCTCTCAATTGCTCCAGGGTCTTTAACAACTAACCCCTGAATCTATTAAGTGATATTAAATAAGGCCAACTAATGTTTTTGAAGGAGGAACAAAAACCAAATGCACAAATATAGAATGGGAAGAAATCTCTCTAGGCAGAAATACCAGCGAAGGACCTGAGGCTTATCATGAACACGCTTTTGATTCGCCAGTTTAACACACAAAAGATGAGGCAGATGTTATGTTTGGATGTTTTAATAGGAGCATCACATTTAGAAAGATCAATGTGGCTTTTCTACTCCACTCTGCTTGTTGATGAACTGAAGTCACATATGACATAGGGGAATACTAAATTAAGTGGAGCTGGTTCTGAGGAGAAAGTTTAAGTTGTTTAAAAAACACCAAAACACAAAGTTAAGAACTGTAAGGAAAGGTTGAGAGGACTGGCTATACTGAGCCAAGACACAAGATTTACTTGCCACCTGTGTAGGTAGATGAATGCAATATATTTATGTAAATTAAATACAATAAATAAAAAGAGGAAGAGGGACAGTTAGTCAAGAAGAGAACAAAGTAATAAGCCTTAGCTGCAACAAGGAAAACTAAGTTGGGGCAGGAGGAAAAAAAATCTACTCTTTGAACAGTCAGTCAGTTTATTCTATTGCCAAGGGAAAATATGGCCTCACCACTATGAGATATTCAGAGAGAGAGAGAGAGAGAGAGAGAGATCCTCTTTCAGGATGAACAAAAAGTCACTTCTGCCACTCTGTAGGAGGATGGACTTTACAGGAGGACACATTAAGATTTAGTGCAATTCTATTCTGAATGCTAATGTCACCTCACAATAGCTTTCTAAAAGAAAAACCAAATTGTCTTCTACAAAAAAAAATCACAAGGAAGTTTCAGACAAAATATATATATTTAAAGATTCTTTACAATAAGTCAGGAAACATAGGAGCTTTCATACAGTTTATTATTTAGCTCATTTCTCAGCTCCCTACAGCTCAGATAACCCTGGTGACAGTGTGTACAACTTCTAATTTTTGCTTTCATAACTTTAAAGCAAACAATACATTGAGTGTATTTTACTCTGTGCAAATAAGACAACTTTTGGAATCCTTCAGAGGAAATATCCAAGATTCTGTTTGCAGAGGTTCTTTGTTTCTCAAAAAGATGATTAATGAAAGTTTGCTTAAGATAAAGTGCTCCTGTCCAGCAGAACCCAAAGGCCTTTGAGAGTTTTCCTATTAAGTTTAGCTCAGATTTAGAAAAGTTGGTCATACAAATTCCAGCTTTCCATGCCCACTGTACATTCCCCAGTGGACTAATGAAAGAATTTTATCATTGCTGAGTTCTGTCTGTCTCATTTTATCACAGCTCATGCAGCAGTTCTCATGTCCAGTTACTGGCACCATGCATTCCAAGTCTAACTTTGCCACCTGTCCTTTCTTTGAATGATGTCCATGAAAACTGTAGTGCAAACGGGAGAGCATTTGCTGTCGTTGATCTTGCAGTCTTTTGTTTTCACTCCTGAGCATTCGCAAAGCTAGCATGATAAGAAGCACTAAGATCAGCCCACCAGCTATGGGAACTGCAATTACAGCGGCTCTGAACCACAATTCTTTTGAAGAGGTCAACTCCTGAACCTTAGTGATGAGATTTCTGCTGTTGTCATGCTGGTATCTGCTCCCCTGTCCTGCAAAAAGTTAAAACAGAGATGCCAAGATTATTTCAGTCTCAGTTAAACAATTGTTTCAAATTTAACAATTCCTTAAACCACACATTAAGAGCTGCTGCTAATAATTTAACTTCACACTGGAAAGTATCTACAAATAGTATCTCTACAGATTTATCTGAACCATTTCTAAAACAAGTTGAGAATATATTTTTATTACATTGGCAGTTGATCTAATGTGAAGGAGTACCACTGTATAATTGTCTCTTAGAAATGTTGAGAAGCAGGCAGGACAGGCAGAGATCTAGTGCTAATGCGGACATAAAAGCTGAGTAGCTTTTAAGAGATACATCTCTGCAACCCTCCACATGGTTCTCTCCCTCTGGTATCTCTAATTACATTAACAAAATCAATAGCAGACATACAAGGTCTTGGCTGTCACAAGCCTATAGATCAGAGAAGACATTTAGTTGAAACTGCTTTCTCTACCTGAGGTCTCACCCTTAGGAGGAGAGATAACATCATGCAGTCCTCTATAATTGCACATATCTTCATGACAGCATTCCAATGTGGGCATGATGGTGCCAGAGTGGTTTTGTGCCTGTTTAGCTTGGCAGATGTCAGCTGTGTTTGCAATAGAGTCCAAGCAGCCATGAGTAAGTGGGGAATTCGTGTTCTGAGGGTCAAGCAGTCTGGAGAAGCAGGCATTAAGCTCAGATTTGCACATATAGCCAGTTGCAACACAGTGCGCAGCATCACAGTAGCATCTAATTTCACCTAAAAAAAAAAAAAAAGAGTATTTATTCCTAGTTAGTACAGAAACTCACTTGCTACCTCACAAATTAACAGTGGGCAATTACAAAATGAACAAACTCAACAGTACAAAGTTTTGGTCACTAGATTGTAAACCCTGCAGAGTAGACCTTGTTGTTTTCAGTCTTCGAATAGTGCCTACCACCCTGGGGCCCTAATCCCAATGGGGGCCTTCGGGCACTGGCACAAATACCAATATTTACTACTACTACAATATACTTGATTAAAGCAGGACTAACTGAAATGTGCACTTCAAACTTCTCATTAAGATTAGGGTTTGGGGGGGGGGTGTCATACTGTTAGAGAAGACATACATAACCACATCCTGCATACCAGCGAGGTATTTATTACTTCCTAAAAGTTAGTATTCTAATATGATCAAACCAATCCTTATTAAAGGGTCACAGCCCCCCCCCGCCCAAAAAAGCTGCAGTGTTTTAGAATTTAAATTATTGTTGATGGTTGATCATTCTAAGTGTTTTTTTATTTTGCCACATTTAAATATAATTGGAATAGCAGAACTGTTTGCTATCTCTCAGGGCTATGTCAAGGTTTAAGAGCTTTAGCTAAACACCTTATAAAGTTATCAGCTAGAATCATTAGAATCTAGAAATTCCAACTCAGGAAGTTTTACTATGTGAAATTGGGCAGCTATGCGTGATCTCTTCAGAAAAGGAACTTTGTCTATTAAGAGCTTTTTATGCAACGGGGCTTTTTAAAGTCAGTTTTATAAAACAGGAACTGCGCAGTTTACAATTAATAGTTTGCCAAAGTCAATTTCTTTCCACTCAAATGGAAAATCTTAAGAAGGGGTGCATTACTGCAAAGCTGAAACCTCCTCCCCCATAACCCCTAGTTTTTGCAGGCAATCTAACATGTGGTCAAAAAAGGGGAAACGTTTAGACTGCAAATTTTCTACCAGTTGTATAAAAACAATCTCAGGAAACCTCAAAAATTTCTGAAGGGAAGCGATAAAAAGTTCTTAATAAAACTTCATTTTGTGCTCTCCAAACCACCATTATGATTATACACATCTTGAACAGTAGGGAAAATGTATTCTTTCTAGGCAAGTCATAACTCAAACCTATTTCAATATGCCATCAGTTCAGAGAATTAGAGGAAGGCAGATTCTGGAGCCATCATTACAAGTGGGGATTTACTTAAACAGACTTCCAATTCAGTTAGTTGGTGTACTTCCTACCACAGAGGCAGTAAGTGAGCTGAATTATCAGCCTTCTTGCATTAGAAACATATACCCTGAAAATAAACCTGTGCATAATTGCCTTTAAACTATCCCCTCTCCACTTCTTAAGCTTAAAAAAATATATGACCAGGAAAGGACTCAAATTAACTTCCAGGCTTCAGCCCATCCAGGCTCAGCTCTGCTGGTAATGCTGCTGCAGAGGCTCTGGGCCCTGAAATCCCTGCTGCTCTTTAAAAACTCTGCTTAATAGAAGCCAAATGACAGAGCATCTCTCCCCCCAGTCTGCATTAGCCCTTGTGCCTTTAGGCCAAGGAGCCCAACTTTCCTTGGTTTCATAAGTCACCCTTCCAATAAATTGGGGAACAGCTTCTCTGCTTTCTTATGTACAGTCATTAAGCTTGCTACCTTTTTCCCTGCAAAAAGGGTCTATGACCACTACTATTCAGTTCAAGTAAGTTAATAAAAAGATACAAAATGAACCAAGTTGACTGTCCTTTCACTACTCTATCCTCAGCATGGGGAAGAAAATGAAACAATAAGCATACTTCTTTTAACTGTTTATATGACCCTGTTTAAAATTCTACATTTTACTGACCTAAGACAGTCTTATAAACAAAATCTGACAGGCTAGTCATCGGGTTATTACAACTCCATTTTAATTAAAGCCACATTTTTGGTAGAACAGAATGGACTTTATTACTGTATTAAAACTGTATTTCTGTCAATTCATAAAGTTTCTTCCTGTGCTATGCAAAAGGCCAGAAAGGGTATTTGGTATTTTGAAACTGAACAATGCCCTTCTGTTCCCTCCTCTTTCTTGTTACTGTATATAGCTATTAAAGAAAAATGTCTGCTTTTAGTCAAGATGGCTACAGGAGAGACTGCAGGCTTCTCTTAAAGCTTTTGAAGTCAGCAGCAGCCAGAAGTCTATGATCCCCTAATTATATCATTATCAGGCACATAGTTTCGTATCTGTGACTTCACATCACTCAGTCACTCCCTGTTCTGCCTGCCTTTGATGGGGCCAGAAGGCTTCTCTCTGCATGGGCTGTTATTTAGGGTTAATTACACCCTTACTTCCAAAATAAATCAATATGGTAGCACATCATCACTGTGCTAGCTTATCCTTTAACCTCCTCCGTGAATCTTGGCAATTATAGGGAGCCCAAAAGATGACCTTTCCCCCTTGAAAAAAGAGACCAACCAAGCAGTCGCTGAACTGTATGGAGACAGTGTTAATTTACTCTAAAGTGTGTTTAAACTTCATACCTATTTACAGGAATGTAGCATTTGCAACAGGAAGTTAAACACACCTCTAATCTAATTTAAAACTACTAGTTTTAAAAGGATTAGAGAAGAGGGTGTGGGGTCGGAATTAGTTCCCTCTGATGTACTTTCCTTGGGGTTTTTTTGCATTATTATTATAAACATTTGAGGGAGGCGAGACTATCCGCCCTACAGTAAAACCACGCCAGGGCTCCAAAAGGGGCAGTGTGTCTCTAAGATAGCCCGACTCCATGGCTGGGAGCGTTCAGAAGTTCATTAAAAGCAGACTAACAAAAACATTTTGACAACCGCTTGCCCTTAAGGTCTGACTTACATCAATGAACCGGGACAAGGCTCTAGCAGCGAGGTGGGGGGAGACAGGGAGAGGGGAAGGAAAAAAACCCCAAGCACTGCTACTTCCAAGAAGAGGAGCTTGTCCTAGCCTGCGAGGCTCAGGAGCGAAGGAAAATTACACGCTAACAAAGGCTTGGCAATGGGCTTCAAAGCCAGCTTGGAGCCCTCTGCATGGAGCTCCCAGGGCAGCCTGGCAGAGGAAGCCTCCAAGGAGGCAGTGCGGGGCTCGGCGAGGAGAGCTTCTCGGGTGCAGGCTGCGCCGCCTGGCACTAGGGGCTTCAGAGCTATCCCCTAGCCCGTGGCATGCCCGCACTTTCCAGGCCCCGCAACTCAGCCATCCCCAGCAACCCCTTCTATTTTCACCCCTCCTGCACCCCGGGCTATTGCCGCCCCAACCGCTCCCCGCACCCCCTTGGCCCCCGCTCGGTCCCCGCTAATCCCAGCGCAGCCCCCGGCCCCTCACCTCTGGTCAGCAGGATGGCCATGGCGCACAGCTCCAGTTGCAGCCAGATGAAGCTGTAGCTGGAATGACGATCCATTTAACCGCCCCGCCTGGACCCTCCCCGGCCGGCTGCTCGAACGTCCCTCCAGGGCTCGCGGCGCCGCACTCAAGTGCCCGGAGCGGGCAGCGCACAGACTCCGGCTGCCCGCGCCCCGCCAGCCTCGGGAGGCGGCGCCGCACAGCTCCCCCGGCGAAGCAGCCCAGCTGATCACACGCTCCCGGGGCCGCTCTCCAGCCACAGCTACCGCCACATGTGGAAGCGGGGAGCGCCCGCAGCTCTGCCCGGCCAGGGCGTCCCCGCCTCCTGCGAGCCAGACACGCACCGGGCCGAGCTCACCGCTCCAGCAGCCACCAAGTCCGGCTCTGACACAGGCAAGCAGCGAGCGAGCCCAACGCTGTAAATAGCGCGGCGCCGACCTAGCCTGCCCCGACGCCCGCCCCTCGCTCCTCCCACCGTGCGCCCAGCGCCGCTCTCATAGGCTCCGCTCCTCTGCCACTCACAGAGCCGGGCCGGGCTGCGCCAGGGACTGGCTGGGAGCTGGGAACCTGCGGCCGCCCCGCCCCCCTCCCGCCAGCAAATGGGCCCTGGGGGAGCCGCAATTCATGCCTAGGGCGCTGCGTCGCGCTCGGGTGTCCCGGCAGGACAGACCCGTCTCCCTGGAGCACGGTGCTCCTCCCCCCACCGCGCATTCACACCAGTCCCGCGGGGAAACTTGGGGCGCCCCTCGAAGTGTTTCCAATCCGACACGTTAAAGTCACGCCCGCCCCACCTTGGTGCTCAGGGCCCCGATCAGCTGACTCATAAGAACCAAACGGCCCGGGGACGCTTGCCCAAACCAAGCCCTGCCTCGCCCGAGGAGGTATGTGCCCTGAGGACAGAGCCGTTCACGGGGGAAAGATCATTACAGGAAACGCCAATACGGGACGGCTGCGGAGAGCCAGAAGCAATCGGCAGAGCCAGGGCTGAGCATAACAGATGCAGCAAAGCAGCCCTCCGGGGTTGGACAGGAGCGTATCGTTTTCATCTGTTATGTATTTATTTTTTCTTGATCAATACAGCCCCGGCAGACAGACGGTTGGCTGCAAGGAGCCGGGCTGCTTGTTGGGCTAGATGTAGTGGGAGTAGTCGGCAAAAGACACTTAGCGAAAATTAGCAAATCCAAAAGCACCAGGCGCCAGTGAGACGACACAGACAGAGACTGACGCTCAATTATCCTCCAAACAATCCCAGGCAAACACACAGGCTCGGCCTGATCAATATCAGTCCCGAAGTGATCTCCTTAGTGAGCTGCTAATTCATTTATTAGTACATTGGTGGGTGCGGCTTTGCTGAGTTCAGACAAAGCAGCTTTGCTATTCGGGATTCCCATACACCCCTGGAAAAGTTTGAAATGTTATAGAATCAAAAAACTCTATACAGTAGATACATCTGGGAGACTTTAACTGCATATATTGATTTACACATTTAATACTGTAAATATTTTATGCAATTATAATACTTCCGTCAGAGAGATACAGGCGCCACATTTAATGTTTAGGTGCCATATGCCAACGTGGTACTATGGATCTTTTGAACAGAACACCGTAAACTCGGGAGAAATCACCCAGCTTATTTGCATGCGTGATTAAGGAGTGTGCAGGAGCTAAGACAGAGAGGGATTATTCAGGAGCACAGAAAAGAGAACCTTGGTAAGAACAATTGTGAAAATTGAATAAGTGAATTAATAGACATTGCCTTACATTTCATTCCAATAGTTCCAAAAAGAGGGACCTTCCAGAACTGTACCGTAGGTAATTCAGATGATTGCAAGTATTACAGTATATTTATGATCCACTAGCATTAGTTGCATCTCTCTAGGATGTTCGTTCTAGAACTCAAACATTTGTCCCCTTTAAATTCCAGTGTTTCCAACAAGATGGTCTAAAGATGAAGGAGGGGAGTTTTCAGGCAAAATCAAGGACAGATAAGGAGAGAGCTGCATAGCATGTTTAATGTAAAGAGGATAAGGGTAGTCAGGGCTGGCAGGGTGGTACAGTGGAGCGGGTACAGAGCTGGGACTCAAGAAGCCTTTCCATAGCTGGCTTTGCCACTGACCTGCTGCTTTAGTTGGGCAGGTCACTTCCCCTTCCTATGCTTCTGAAGGCAGGTGGGACTCCTCTACAATGGCAGAAGGAGAAGGAAAACTCCAGTTTCAAACCAAAACCGCCAAGCCTGGCCAGCAGTGTTTGTAAAAGGTTGTGCCAGTCACACTTGCTATTCAGACACTACCATGGACTACCCTCTTTGCTTTATAAACAGAAAGCCATATTCAATGAATAATTAACAAATCTGTTTGCTTAATGGCAAAATACAAAATTAAAACCAAATGGTTTAAACTCCAGTTTCTGTGTTGAATGCCCATGCTAACCAGGCTGCAGAGGAGAATTCAGCACTGAAACAATTTTAACTCACCTTTTAACAAATTCCTTTCCTCCTCTGGCACTTCCTCTAGAATGCATAAATTCTGTGACAATGTGGATACGAGAAATGTCATTGCATCAAGCTTTTTAAAAGGCAAGTGAGAAACCTATGTTTGTGCTTCATGTCCCTCATGACTAAGAAACAAATCTTATTTCCGTTTAAGTCAGAATTTTGCTACTGACAGGTAATAGGAAGAAACTTTCCCCAGAGACTGGTTATTTCATAACTGTCCACTGAGATTTCTTGCACTTTTCTCTGAAGTGTCTAGTGCTGGCCACTGTCCAATAGGATGCTGGTCTAGGTGGACTACTATTCTGATCTGATATGCAGTGTTGCTGTAGCCATGTTGGTCCCAGGATAGTAGAGAGACAAGGAGGTGAAGTAGGGTGACCAGACAGCAAATGTAAAAAATCGGGATGGGAGTGGGGGGTAATAGGAGCCTATATAAGAAAAGGACCCAAAATCAGGCTTGTCCCTATAAAATCGGGACATCTGGTCACGCTAAGTTGAAATAATACCTTTTCTTGGACCAGCTTCTGTTGGTAAGAGAGAGAAGCTTCTGAGCTTACGGAGAGCTCAGGTCCTGAAGGAGAGTTCTTTGAAAGCTCAAAAGCTTGTCTCTCTCACCAACAAAAGTTGGCCCAATAAAATATTATCTCATCCACCTTGTCTTTCTGATCTGGTATGACAGTTGCCATGTTTCATGTGATTTCAATAAGAGCAGCAGCAGGCCCTGGCTAGTGTGGTCAGCAAATATAGCTGCAGTTAACTCAGTTTTCCTTTTAATTTTGCCAGCTAAATTTTTACACAGATGCTAGAAAAGGAAGTTAAAATAAGAAGTTACCTTCAACCATGAGGTCACAGCTTTTCTGTAAAGAAATACTATAGCATACATTGAGTTTGGATAATTTTCCTTCACACATTGTTCTGAAGGCTGCCTCACTGTTGAAATATCTTTACTAATTTTATTTTCTATTGTCCTTACATTGTATAACCCTTGATTTCTACAGTATTTGAACACTGACTGTTTTGTTCCCCATTTATTGGCAAACTGCTCTAAATATTTGGTTTTACAGCTCATGCAAATATACTGGATGATATGTGAATAATAAGCTAATGGCAAAAATTACTTCTGAACTCTAAATTTGAAATGATCTGTAAGTCCTTAAATATGTTTTAAATTCAGGATATAATACCATGTGCCACAGAGTCAGGCCTCCCCTGAAAGAGAAAGGAGGAAATATGAAATAGACTGAGCTCACTCAAATTTACTTTAGCAGGAGGGGACAAACTGAATCTAGAACTAATTAGTGTTGATGCTATCAAGTATTATAATGGTTTTATTGAAACTCTGTTGTGATTTACATATGTGTAATGAGTTGTACCACAACCTTTAGTTTTGCAGCACATATTTAAGATGTACCGCAAAGTAATTTTCTAATGTTTGTTTCTGTTTAGAAATTACAACACGCCAAGGTTCACGATGCCACATCATCCACTAATGGAATTACAACCGAAGCAATGTGCTACTGGTGCCTTTTATTTGCACACATAGGAAAATCTCAATTTGCCAAAGCAATTTATAATCTTCTAGCTCAGCATTTCCTCTATGTTCTCAGACTGATGACAAGTGTATTTAGCAGGCTTCGCTGTCGTGTGTGGCACGTATGCTCTGGAGTTGGTTTGTGTTCATTAAGTTGCATTGTTGTGTTAAAGTAATATGAGAGACTATTTCTGAATATTACAAATGTTCTGTCAAACTGAACATGCATAGACTCTAATATCTTGTCTAGAGGGCAATGTGTTTGAAATCAATTTTAAGAGGCAAAATTTCCTCAACAGCTGTCATGTTTGAGTTGTGATCTAACATTTACTATAAAATATGTCAACTTCTGTTTTCAAGCTATACAGATGTTTGAAGTGCCACCGCTGGGAGGGACTTGCAGGGTGCAAGTATTACTCACCAATCTTGGCTCCCTTGAAACCTGTGGAGTTCATTCTCCAGGGGATCCACTCTGGTTTGAGCCATGGAGGGATGTGTCAGGAGGCACGGCGTTTGATTTACTCATGACTACCGCTTTTCCTCCTCCACTGTGATTACTAGCACAAGCATTCTGCATAGGAAACTGAGCAGGGTTTGTGTGGGGTCCCATGATGGACCATACACAAACAAAATAATTCCGCTTTTGCAACACTAGTTTGCTTCTGGTTTAGAGGCAAAAGCAAACCGGGACAGACTTGGCCCATAAAAGGGACAGGAGACAGGCCCAGCTCAAAGCAACAATAATTATATGTTCTGCAACAAGAAGGAATGTGGGATAATAACTACAGGGAACCAGCAAGCAAAGCACCCGAGGCCTGAGGCAGCATGAGGAGGTGTCTGTAACAATCATGAGAGAGCAGCCTGGAGCCTTAACTTGTAATGACTATGTAGCCCACATATCAAAAAGGCTCTCCCACCAACACACACAACTACAAATACAATGAAGCCCTTTGAAATGAATACTGAATAAAGGAATAACATAGTTTCAAAATAAACCTCCAGTGCACCTCAAGGTAAAATATAATAGAAATCTGACCCGATAAGCGTCTCTGCCTGTCAAAGGAATACATTCCATCTGGACCAACTCAAGACGATATGCAGAGACATTCACACAGCAATTGTAAATACAGGGATACCAATCAAAGGAACAGGCCTGTTTAGAAAAGTGTCACAAATCATATGCACTGTGTTTGGGTTTTTTATATTGTTTTGTAGGCTGATAGCTTCAGCTTCAAGTTTCAGTCAGAGGTGTTTAAAAACAGCCATCATATAAAGCAATGATCAGTTCAAAATAAGCCCCTAGAACTTTTGAATATCTTAAAATTTTGAAGCACCTTGACAGACCCAAAGATCCTCCTCGTACACATGGTAGCCCAGCTCAGGCCCTGCTGTCCCTTACCTTTGTCCTCAGATTCAGAAGAAGGCCCAGTATCTTCCATCAGGAGGATCTGGACAACTCAGGCTAAGGTGGGATCTCACTTTCATCGTGGGGGGGGGGGGAGCACTCCCAAGTGACCATATCGCATACTCTTGTGTTGTGCAAACAGCCCGCCATTGGCCTTTTAATTTTAACAATCTCATTGCTTCTAAATCTAGTACCATCTGGCGTTTACATCCCAGAGAGCACTGTCTTCTTATGAAATTCCATCCCACAATTTGTACATGTATTATTCCAATCCTTTTTGGTAGCCCTGCTTCCTGTGAGACCTGATGGGCATTGGAAGGGGATGGAGGTGCTAAGGAAAGCTGGAACCACCTGACCAAAGAGAAAAACAAAGCAAATGAATAAAGACAAAGGACAGGCATTGTATTTTTTTTTTTTTTACTTGACAGTGTTTCCAGATTACATCTCTTATTCCAGAAGAAACTGCCCTTCCTTCCTTTTCTACATTTAGAATGGAAAGACCTCAAGAAAGTTCAGGTGTTTCAATATCCTCCCTTCTGCCTTTCATTATAAAATAGCATCAGTGCTACTACCAATCTCTGCCGCTCCCTAGCAAGTATTTGCCACCAGAACCTATAAGCAACCTTGAAACCTGGCTTAATAAAGCTACAATGACATTTCAGTCTGCATGTGCCCTTGTATATTTTGGGTTTAAACTAGCATCTCCTGAAAAGTTCTTCCCAGCTGGAAATTACTCCCTCATCCAGCAGCTTTTGACATTACAGTACCCTCCTGGTCATTTTTTAAACTTGGTATTGCCGTATTGGCAATTTTCCACTGTTAGCCCAAATAATTGGACTTAACCTTTCAGTGTAACTTTATGAAATAGCGATTGTGTCTACACAGTATTGTGTATTTGTTTGAGATGAAAAATAAAGCATATTCAAAGTGACAAAATAAATTGATAGTTGCAGTTTACTATAAACCTGCTAACATTCGTCATCTGTCTTTTCATTATTATTGCAGCACTGCCTCAGAGTAAGTTGCATTCCTACTTATGCAAATACACTATTTCCTTATTTATCTGCCTGTACCACAGCTGCATTTGCCTGTATTGCAACATAAGGCATTCATTTCATCAACAGAGAATCATTACTATTGTATTTGGCTGATTAAAATTAGCATAAGAAAGCGAACAGTAAACAAACAGTATCCTTTCCTTTCTCTGCCCTGAAATGATTTCTTGGGATGGAAATCTCATCTGTGCTCGATGATGAAAGTAAAGAAAAACACTTGAGAAACGCTTAAAGAATCACCGGTGCAGCATTTATTGGATTACTACCTCTGATAACTGCTTTGGGCAATTTTTCACTGTTGTAACATATTGCACAGACCCAGGAGGCCACTACCTGCAATTTCTGTCATAACAGGAAAAGACAGCCTGGCCCACCTGCCAAAGCAGAGATGATCACATCACTTATTCTCCAAAGTCCTCCCTTCTCTAGTCCATGCCCTTATCATGACTCACCTTAATTATTGCAACTTTCTACTTTCTGACACCTCCAGTCAGTCCATACAACACTGCAACCAAAGTCACTTCCCTTGTTTGCTGTTCTGATCCTGCTACCACCACCCTTTCCATCCCTGCTAACTCGTTTCAATCAAGGCTCTGCACAAAGTTGCCCATTCGTATATCTCAGCCCTTGTTTCCTAGCACACCTCCCTCCCCAAAATGCCATCTGCTCTTAACTTCTCCCACCTCACCAAATCCTTTGTCTCCCCCTAATGGTAATTCTATGCCATCACAATGCTTGGAACACTAATGTGCTCAAAGCTATATCACTCTACTCCAGGCCTAGGCTAAAAATCTCACTTTCGTCCACTTATAAATAAAATGACCATAACTGATTATAACAATATACTAAAATTATACTTAAATAAAAGACACAAAACACCTTCAAACCCTGGAACCAACGAGAAGGCTGCACAAAATAAACAATCCAAATTACACTACTTGATGTCATATCTTCCCTTTCTTTTCCCCTGCATATGGTCGAAGGCCTGTCCCTAGCCTTATTCATATGGTGTCAGTGGGGCTAATCACAGGAGCAAGGATATTGTCCTTACATTGTAAGCTCTTCAGATCAGTGTCTGTCAATCCTTATGAATTACCCTCATCAGAGACACTTATTGCTGTTATAGGCAGAATAGTCAGGGTCTCCATTCTCAATATGGCCTACCAATGTGCAGGAGCTGGCAATAGGTGACTCTCCGCCACCTTTGTGATTTCACACTTCTGGGTCTCACCAAGGGTTTGTTAAGCCAAGTAGCCATTCCAGCCACATTTCCTTTCTTCCAGCCTCATCTCTTACTCCAGGGGTCAGCAACCTGTGGCAGGTTCGACCGATCGCTGCTCCCACTGCCCGCGGTTCACCACACCAGGCCAATGGGGGCTGCAGGAAGGGCGGCCAGCACATCCCTCGGCCCACTCTGCTTCCCGCAGCCCCCATTGGCCTGGAGAAGCAAACTGCAGCCAGTAGGAGCCGCGATCGGCCGAACCTGCGGACGCGGCAGGTAAACAAACTGACACGGCCCGCATGGGGCTTTCCCTGGCAAGCCACATGCCAGAGGTTGTCGACCACTGTCTTATGCCAACGAGCTGCAAGGACTGGCAGTTCTGGCTCCAGGCCAATTCTATGACCCAAGCAGTGTAAAGGAGCCAATGATAACATGTCTGATCCTGCAAGGTGCTGAGGACCCTTTTTCCAGGGCACTACCTGTCCTGCTCTGTACCTCACAGGCTCAGGCCCTTCATGGATCTCTATTTGCCAGCTAGATGACATCAATCATCTCTCCTCATTTCCATTCCACCTATACTGAAGTCGTGAATTATCCCTATAGGGGGTTGCAGAGACTCTTTAAAGATTTCAGAAAATGAATAATTTGCCTGACATGCTCATCAATGTACGTTTTCCATTTCAAACTAAAAACCCAACTAGCAGCACGCGTGCCTCCTTCCTATCAACAGCTTTGCTTATGTCCTCCTGGAGGAATCTCTGCTGGGAGCTGGGCCAGGGAGATGGATAGAGGGAAGCCTGACTGAGGCTGGAAAAAGAGGCAGCCTAAGAGATTCCCCCAGGGGGAAATGTAAAACACTGGAGAGAGGCAACAATTATTGTAATTGGAGGTAATGAGGCTGAGGCGCCAGCTCCTGGTCTTCTTAGCATCACTCAATACAGAGCAAGAGAGACACACACAGGAGATTCCTAGCCCTGCCCCAATTCTCTCTACTGCAGTCCAGCCCTACTCACTGTGTACCCTGCCTGCAACTTACATCCAACTCTTCCCTTTACGGTGCCTACAGCTGAGCCCCAGATCCTGATTACAGGCTTCCTGGCTGCAGCTCCCTATCCAGCTGCAGCACAGTCAAGCGCAGGGCAGGTTTTTCTGCTCTGTGTTAATTCATTGGCATTGATTTTGCTGTGGGTTGTGGGCACCAAAAAACCCAGAGTGAAAGGGGATAGGAAGCCAATTTAGACTCAGTTCTTTATAGGGCTGCAGAATCCTTTCTAGCGCTCTTTAGGTAGTTGTATGTCTCCTGTCACCATAGTATGGGAGCACCTCCCAATCTATACGGTATCTAGCCTCCCAGCCCCCCCATGAGGTAGATATTATGTTCAGCCCCATTTTACAGATGGAAAACTGAGGCACAGAGTGTCTTGCCCAAAGTTACACAGCAACCCTGTAGCAGAGCAGAGAATGGAGGGCAGCTAGGGCCGTCCTTAGGATTTATGGTGCCCTAGGCGAGATTATTAAACTGATGCCCCTGGGCCTGTCTTGCTCTTAGCAACACAAACATAAGCTTACAGTACTGGAAAACTTGCCACATGCATGTTATTAAAACCAGTTTAACTTACTTAAGCACACTGTAATGCTGATGGACTAGTACTAAAGAAGTAGCACTACAGAAAAAATTCTGATTTGACATAATGATGCAAATAATATCATTTTTTTAATTTGTCAACATTTTATTGGAAATTTCTATGAAAAGATATTGAAACAAGGATTAGTTTTTAATTAAAAGCAATCTTTCTGGCTTTTTTGGCTGCAAAATCAGTAATAATGTCATCGTATGACAAAGACCAAGTGATGTCTTGTTCGATTGCAAGAATAGTAAGACCAGTCAAGTGTTCCTGACTCATTGTAGAGCGGAGATAGTTTTTAATGAGCTTTAGTTTTGAAAAACTCCGTTCTCCTGATGCTACTGTTACAGGAATTGTTAGTAGAATACAAGTGGCAATGTACACATTAGGATATATGTCAACAAGTTTGCTGGTATGAATAAACTGTACAATGTCCATCATCGATTTTGCATGTGGCAACAACTCACTTTTTCGTACAGTTCAAGTCCATTTAAATCAAAACTATCACCGTGCTTCAGGAGGCTCTTTAGGTCAGGGGTCCCCAACGCGGTGCCCGCAGGTGTCCTGGCGCCCACAGGGGCCTCTCAGTGCACCCACGTACTGGCCGGAGGACGAGCATCTGCCGAAATGCTGCCAAAATTCGGCAGATGTTTGTCCGCCACCACGGTCCTTCATCTGGCGCCCGCCAGAGGAAAAAGGTTGGGGACCACTGCTTTAGGCTCTTGCACTTTGTCATTAGTTGCTCTTGTTTTCCTATTTCGTTGAATTTAGTCCCGTCAGCCAGCTGTCAGCTGAGTGAATGGAACCCCAGGCCGACAGTGGGTTGAGTGGCTCAGCCGGGATCTCAGCCTCCGGCCTGTTCAGCCACTGCCAGCCTGGGATTCCTTGGGGGTCCCCAGGCCAGCAGTGGGTGCTGAGTGGGGCCGGCGGCCGGGATCCTGGGTGCCAATGGGGCAGCAGCCAGAACCCCAGAGCAGTGGCGGGCTGAGCCGCTCAGCTCGCCGCTGCGTGCCATCAAAAATCAGCTCACATGCCACCTTTGGCACATGTGCCATAGGTTGCCGACTCCTGCTCTATGCACTAGTAAGGAGATGAGCATATTACAGTTGCTGGAGGGCTCTATTTAACAGTAACAGGGCTACAGAAAAGTCAGTCAACATTTTATGTTTCTCTGATGAAAACTGGCCCACTCTCTTCCCCATACCAAACTTGTCACAAATAATTGTCAACAACTTAATTTTCTGTTTTTGGCTAAGATATTGATTTTTTAAAAAAAAATATTGAAATTGAATTCCGGATTGTTAGCAAGCATTTTTGGCAAACAAAGTTGTTAAATGGCACTTTAAATGGCAACACAGTACGGCTTTCATGCTTGGCTCACACCCCAGCCTGCTAGTCCAACAGCTGCAGTAGAGGAGGAGATAGGTGGAAAACTGCAGGACCCCAAAATTCACCTCTTGGGGTGCAGAGTGGCAACAGCAGCAGTAAACCCTCAGGTCCGATCACATGCCAATGGGCACCACTGCCAGCCCAATGGACCATGGTGAAGTTAGCACAGCATCTGATTTCAGGGATGGGGCATCCATGGAGCCACAGCAGCTCATCCTGCTCTGTGCAGCTCCCTCCAGATGAGATGGATCACTGCAAGCCCAGAGGAGAGATGTGCTCCCCAGCTAGGGTGATCAGATCCAGATGTCCTGATTTTATAGGGCCAGCCCTGATATTTGGGGCTTTGTCTTATATAAGCACCAATTACCCCTATCTAGGATGAACAGACAGCAAGTGTGAAAAATCAGGACGAGGATGGGGGGGAATAGGAGCCTATATAAGAAAAAGACCCAAAGACTGGCCCTATAAAAGTGGGACATCTGCTCACCCTACCCCAACCCTCTGTCCTAATTTTTCGCACATGCCATCTGGCTATCCCCAGCCCATCCCTGTGCGACCATTCCAATCCTGGCTGCCGGCAGAGGAGGTGAGTTACTTTCACTTTCATTCCTCAACAGGCAGCCAGCCAGTCTCCTTTCCCCTCCAGCACCTCACCAACCCAGCCCTAATGGAGGGGAGGGGGAAGAGAGGGGTGCTCCATGAGGGGGGAGGGAGAAACAGAGGGGGTGCTCTGTGGGGCACAGGGGAGAAGAATGGACGTTATGGGGGACAACAAAGGATACTGCCAGAGCCACAGAGTCTGCCTCACCTCACGCCAGGGGAAAGAGTCACACTCACAGGTGATTTCCTTCTCCCACTCCTTCCCAGAGACACCAGCAGCCAATCCCCTCCCTCACACTGTGCTGCATTTGGCTCTCTCTAGGACCCAGCAGCCCTGCTTTTACATGCTCCACTGCTTCCCGTCTGTTCAGGCTCTCGCAGAGCGGTGCCCCTAGACCTAGTGGTGCCCTAGGCGGCTGCCTGTTCTGCCTATGGCCAAGGACGGCCCTGAATGGAACCCCAGTCTCCAGAGGCCCAGACTAATCCCCCGACCAGCACACCATGCTTCCTCTCCGCTCCTTTGGGGTCACAGAACCTACTCCATCTGCCTGCCTCTCCCAACCTTGTTCCCCACTATTTATTTGGGGCTTGGGGGAGGCTGTCAATTGATATATGGGAGGAGCAGAGGCCTAGGAAAATGGATTTCATTGGCCTGGGAATTTATTTTGTGACACGAAATGCATCAGTATCTGCATCATTAGCTTATCAATGAAATTGCAGTTAAGGTAATAGTGCTGAGATCACAGCGGGTCTTACTCCAGTCTCAAGAAAAGAAATATTCATATTTCCACTCTCAATGATTCTTTATGATGCACAGAGAAGCCCTCAAAGTTTTGTTTTAACAGAGGAATTTTTCTACTTGTTTTTTTTACATTAAATCTCGGAGGGGGGCGTGTTTCTGCCCTCCCACCAACTTTATGCTGACACACCTTCTTTGAAATCAGTGCAGTTACTCTGCATTGATTCCAACAGGAGCAGTTTCTAGTTCTCAACTTTCCGTTTGTACAGGACTCTTAGTACAGGGGTTCTCAAACTGGGGGTTGGAACCCCTCAGGAGGTCACGAGGCTATTACATAGGGGGTTGCAAGCTGTCAACCTCCATACCAAACCCCACTTTGCCTCCAGCATTTATAATGGTGTTAACTATATAAAAAAGTGGTTTTAATTTATAAGGGGGGGTCGCACTCAGAGAGTAGCTGTGTTTATTATCTGTGCAGTTTCATGATCTGCCTGTGTCATGCCATGTTTTCAGAGTTATTGTAGCTGTGCTGGTCCCAGGATATTAGAGAGACAAGATGGGTGAAGTAAATATCTTTTCTTGGACCAACTTCTGTTGGTGAGAGACAAGCTTTCACACTCACACAGAGCTATTCCTCAGGTGTCACCCTCTTGTGTTTCTTGCCCTCTTGTGGTGAGATGAGTGCTCTCACTCAGGCATGATTCCAACAGAGGGTTGGAAGCTGCTGGTTGTAGTAGGAACAATACCATGTTAGAGCAGGCTTAGGTATCCAGCAACCTTGTGGATGATATCAAAGCTATCCTTAGTGCCTATCTACAAGTACAAGTGGTACCACTGGCATGCTGATATAAAGTGGTACAACCTCCCTTGTGTTGATGCAATTATACCACTATAAAGGTGCTTTATACTGCTACAGCTATTCCTGTATGGAAGGAAAAATAAAATGTCCTGGTATAAGGTACTTTTATACCAGTATGACTGCATCCAGACTAGGGGTTGTACCTGTACAACTAATTTGGTAAAAATCATCCCCCTAACCAAAATAGTTTAGTGGTACAAATACTATATGTAGCCAGATGATCTTTTCCCCTGCAGAGAAATTACAAGAAATACTTCAGTTCCCATGTGTGGTCAGAAATTAGCTTTGAAGAATCAGACATCAGCTCATGAGATATCCAAATAAGGTGTTATGTGTCAGAGTTCACAAAATGCATATACAAAGTTATGCACCACGTATCAGTGGTAAGACAAGTTATCAGGTGTTAAGAGACAGGCACCTTCAGATATTAGGAGATTCACATCAGATAGCGTGTTGCATGACCCAAGCATTAAATTTTAGCTGTGAGAAATCATAAGCCATACTTCAGGCATGTGTCTAGTTGAGTATGATGTAAAATGTCAAGTGATGATGGTGTTGAATCTGTGGAAATTATATGAATAAAAACTACGCACTTTGCCCATCGTTAAAAACAGGGTATAACTCTTGGAGCTCAAGTACCATTTTACTCAAGCAAACTTTTGCTTTTAAAACAAGGAATCACTAGTGAAAATCAGTCATGCAGCAAGATCAAACAGACTACATTTGTATATGAAGAAATTTCTCACAACCCTTATGCTCATATTTTTCACCCTCAAATATCCACATGATAGGGTGTCAACATTCTCATCAGACAGTACTGATCTCAAAAGAAAATTCCCTCCAAGGAATTGCACTTTAGTCCAAACCTGGGACTTGCTCTTGGGCAATCAAATGGTGAAAATATGGGCGGATGCAGGGCTAAGTATTGACAAAAGTGATGTAAAATGAAATGGAAAAACTCAGCAAATTCCTTACAATTGGAGTTTGAGAAAGAGATAGGTGGAAGCAAGCTCAAGGTATTACAAGGAGAGGAAGGTTTGCATACCAGTGAAATTACACAATATGCTGAAACAAAGGACTGAATTTAGCCTGGGGTAAGTGGGTGCAGCTCCTTTACTCAGTTAGCAAAAAGGAAAAGATTACAGTGAGACAAAGGCCATTAGACTAACAGATCAAGCTGAGAAAAGGTAGCAATGATTATTCTCAGTGCATTTTTTTACTATCTTATTAAAAATCACATATTTTACAGCATTTGCATAACAGCAGAATTTGTCTAATGCGTAGACTTTCCCCCAAAGGTTTGCAGCACAGATCTGACATCACTTGCATCCAATTTGGGGACTGAAAATATCAGTTATCCAAGTTATCCTATATAGAGTGTCAGCTAGTGGTAATGCAAGAAAAACTGCACAGAACTTGATCCATTAAAGGTGACCTCTCTCTGTGCGTTAATTTCCGCACCTGTAAAATGGGGATAATAAATAGTGATGGGGTATAAGGCCCCACACTAGAGATGAAGGGGTTAAGGCAGAATTCTTGATAGCGGAAGCCATGCCCTCTTGCCCCTAGTGAGCATGCTCCAACTACTGCCGCAGTACAAAAAGGGAGCAACCTATCTGAGTCAGTGGCTGACTGCTGAGGAGGAAGGATACACCTCGCTAGCTCCAGACGAGGAGCAGCGGGAAGCCCAGACTGCAAGATCCAGAGGTGTCAAGCCCTAGACTGACACCCAAGGGTCAATGGACACCCCAGCTAGGTTGCAGTCATCAGGAACAGCACAGCCTGCTGAGCCCAGAGACACAACACTAAGACCATGACAGCAGAAATCATGGTAGGAAATAGCCTGGGGTGAACTAGCCATTGTCTTCTCAGGAGTCAGCGAGTTTCAATCAGACACCCCTCCCCCACTGCTGCCTCAGTGGTGAACCCACTCATCACTACAGGGCCCTGGGCAGGGACATGGTAGAGTTGGGCAGGCCTGCATCCCCCTACACCCTGCCACCCTATCCCTGGGCGCAGGGCCGTCCTTACCCATATGCAAAATAGGCAGCTGCGTAGGGCACCAGGAAATTTGGAGCACCACATTTCCTGGCGCCCTGCATAGCTGTGTGCTGCTCCAGCCCCTGCTCTGGCTCTTCCCCAGGGCCCCAGCTCCTGCCCTGCACCTCCCCACCCCCATTCCCCTGAGGACTCCAGAAGCAGTGGGGCCTGTACTCACAGGTAAGTAGAGTGACCTGATCCCAGCCTGCTCCGCTCAGCTCCCTGGCTCCCAGCCTTGCAGTTCTCCCCTACCCCAAGCCTAGGAGCCGAGGAGCAGAGCAGGAAGTGGCCAGCCCCCCACCCCACCCCCACGGATGCCTGGGGCCCCACACAGCCCCCCTGGGGGGCGTGCTACTTAGGGCATCACAATAGTTATGGATGGCTCTGCCTGAGGGGGGCAGTTTCCCCATCTGAGGCTGAGATGCCTGTGCTGGTCTGCCATCCCCCAGAGATAGGACAGCAGACTGTCAGCTGTTTGCCCTGCCAGAGAACTGGTCTCCCCAGACTGATGATTGTTCTGCCTGGAGCACAGGCTGGGGCACCCAACAAAGCCTTATTGACTCCAGTCACTAGGCCACGCAGTCCAGAGGCTAAAGGTAGCCCTAGTGATGCAATCACAGGGCCTGAACACCCTTCCCACTACCCCAAAAGAATGACCGGGTATAAAGGCCCTGCAATAGAGTGCCAGTTATGTGGCACCTCTACTCTATTGTACACAGGGGCGGCTCCAGGCCCCAGCAAGCCAAGCGCGTTTCTGGGTCGGCATGCCATGGGGGGCGCTCTGCCGGTCACCGGGAGGGTGGCAGGCAGGTGCCTTCGGCGGCTTGCCTGTGGAGGGTCCTTTGTCCCGCGGCTCCGATGGACCCTCCACAGGCACGCCTGTCCACCGGAGCCGCGGTACCAGCGAGCGGCAGAGCACCCCCTGTGGCATGACATCGTGCTTGGGGTGGCTAAATGTCTAGAGCCGCCCCTGATTGTACAGCTGCTTTTCTTACAACAAACCCCCTTCTGCCCACTCAGCATGTAAGTTACTCATTTTGCAAACCAACAAGTTACCACTTGCACTTCAATTTACCTCTGGATTTATACTACCATTAACCCAAGACAAGTTAACTTTGCCGTTGACCTATTTAACTTTTACCTTGCCTTACTTTCTGTAATAGGCTGTGCACTCTTAGCATGTTACTTTTCCATTTATTGTATTATAGGAATATCATGCATTCATTTAGGTTTTCCTTGCTGCTGCTTTTGGGAGAAGGGGGAGGGGGCTGTTCATCAGAAATGTGTGCGTTGAGACAGTGTCCCCTTCACATCTTGTGTTTTCCACCAGTTCGTTCCTACAGTGAAAATCATAATGCTAAATTTGAGACATCTAAATCACTGGGATGTTTCAAACACAGAATTGGTCGTAGGCTCAAGATGAAAAATTAGCTGGGTTGTAAGAAAGCTTTCATCCAGATACAACAATCTTAAAATGCAGAAATCAAGACAAGCAACGAAAGGGGGAGACTTAGCAGCTCTAACAGACATGGTTGTCTTCGGCACGAATTTCCCACACAACTTTGGCCAAATAACCTCTGTGCTTCATTTTCCTGAAACTGGGGTGTAGTACCTAACTGACAAATGTATTGCCAGGCTACATTCATCAGTATTTGTGTAAAGCCTTTTGGGACCTTTGGCTGGAAGGTGCTATAAAAGTACAAAGAGAAAAGTTACTGAGAAAATAAAAATGTGCACAAATGCATTTTTTCACATTTGTCCTAAATCCATCTTTAAATTAGTTGTGATAAATAGCAGCAAAACATTGTACTTGGATCTTGTATTCAAGTGTTTCACTGAAATATACTCTATTATATATGCCTTGGTTCAGAAAAGTGTTCCTACTCAGGAGCAGCACTTCAGAAACATGCTTAACTTCAAGCATGTGTTTAAGTCCCATTGAAGTGAATCGCCCTTTTATTGAATCAGGGTCATCGTATATTCTGTTTCTGTCTCTGTTGCCTTCACCATGGGAAGGCAATTCAAAGGTAGTTCAAACTACATAGTTGAAACTCTTACTAGCATCGTTCAACTTCATCTGTGTTTGAAAACTGATCTGTACCTCTTTGGTTGTGCTTTGAGGAGTTTGACAGCAAGTCTCAAAATATAGTAGAATATCATTCTCTTCAATACAGATCTTTATACTCATTTTGTTCTGACAATGGAAAGTAACATAAGCGTTGATTTCAGAAGTAAGACTGAGCAAAGCACTCGGCTCTTAGTGGAGACAGAATAATGTGACAAATCCCAGCAAACCTGGCATTAATTCACACCCTTGTCAGTCACCTTAAAGACTCACATTAGTTCCAGTGCAGGGGTTACAGCAGGGCCGGCCTTAGGATTTATGGTGCCCTAGGCGAGATTATTAAACTTGTGCCCCTGTGCCTGATCTGCTCTTAGCAACACAAACATAAGCTTACAGTATTGGAAAACTTGCCACATTCACGTTATTAAAACCAGTTTAACTTAATGAAGCACACTGTAATGCTGATGGACTAGCACTAAAGAAGCAGCACTATAGAAAAAATTCTGAAATGACAGAATGATGCAAATAATATTTTTTTTTAATTTATCAAAATTTTATTGGAAATTTATATGAAAAGGTATTGAAACAAAGATTTGTTTTTAATTAAAAGCAATCTTTCTGGCTTTTTTGGCTGCAAAATCAGTAATAATGTCATCGTATGACAAAGACAAAGTCGTGTCTTGTTCGATTGCAAGAATAGCAAGATCAGTTAAGCGTTCCTGACTCATGGTAGAGCGGAGATAGTTTTTAATGAGCTTTAGTTTTGAGAAACTCCATTCTCCTGATGCTACTGTTACAGGAATTGTCAGTAGAATACGAGTGGCAATATACACATTAGGATATATGTCAACAAGTTTGCGGGTATGAATAAACTGTACAATGTCCATCACCGATTTTGCATGTGGCAGCATTGATGACAGTGTACTCAATTCTTCGTACAGTTCAAGTCCATTTAAATCAAAACTATCACCGTGCTTCAGGAGGCTCTCTAGGTTCTTGCACTTTGTCATTAGTTGCTCTTGTTTTCCTATTTCATTGAATTTAGTTATGTCATACAAAAATCCAAACTATTCATGGTGTACTTGCAAGGTATTAAACCTTTCATCAACAGCAGATACTGCTTTATCCATCACAACATTAAAAAATTCAACCTCAAATTTATTTTCTGGATCGTCTATGGGAATGACCTGCTGTACAGATTCTTCACAAAGAAGTGTCCCTGGCCTTTTAAACTCATATTAACTATGTATTTACTCTATGAAAGTTGGAGAAAACATTGTGAAAACGTAAAACATTGGCTGCCCAACTTCTGGGCTGGCAAAAGTTATACTGACTCACAGGGAAAAAAAAAGCAGGAGAATCTTAGTACAACATATGGTCACTTTATACCAGGGGTCGGCAACCTTTCAGAAGTGGTGTGCCAAGTTCACTGTAATTTAAGGTTTCTCGTGCCATTAATACATTTTAATGTTTGTAGAAGTGTCACGGAGTCACTGGGCGATGCTCTGGAACTGCTCCCCACAAAGCCAGTCAGGACTTTGGGGAGCTTCCTGTCCCTTGGAGCAGACTTGTTCAGGGCAAGAAGCTCACACGTCTTCATCTCCTGGGTCTCTCCTTGGAGCATTCAGCATCCTCTGCCCCTCCGTGCGCTTCCCACAGCGAGCCCGCCTCAGTCGGGTCCTGGGGAAGCCACCGGGTCCTGCACCCCCACTTTGCAGTCAGATGTGACTCTTAGCCAGCCAGTAAAACAGAGGTTTATTTGATGACAGGAACAGATCTAAAACAGAGCTTGTAGATACAGCGAACCAGACCCCTTGGCCGGGTCCATTCTGGGGGGCAGTGAACCAGACCCCCCACGTCTGCACTTCACTCCTCGACCCCAGCCAGCTCCAGACTAACAACCCCTCCCAGCCCCTCCTCTCTCCTCAGCCCCTTTCCTGGGCCAGGAGGTCTCCTGATCCCTTTGTCTCCAACACCTTCAGCTGGCACCTTTGCAGAGAAGGGGCCCAGGCCATCAGTTGCTAGGAGACAGAGTGCCAGGCATTTAGGTGCACTGTCCCTTTGCTCTTCAGCAATCACATGCCCTTATCCCACCACCTAGACACTTAAGAACTGCATAGGGGACACTGAGGCACCAACACAGTATTCAGAGGAAACATCAAGAACATTCCCAGTTCGTCACAAGAAGGTTTCTCTCTATGTCTATATTATATAAATAAACTATTGTTATTATCTGAGGTCTTGGCCACTGGTCCTGCTCAGGCCACTGCCAGCTGAGTAAATGAAACTCCAAACTGGCAGCGGGCTGGTGGCTGGAACCCTAGATAAGGATCCCAGGCCCTGCTCAGCCCGCTGCTGGTCTGGGGTTCTGACCACCAACTCCTGCCAGCCAGGATCCCGGCCACCAACCCCCCTCCAGCCAGCTACCAGCCTGGGATTCTGCTCACCCAGGCTGGCAGGAGGCAGAGTGGGGCTGGCGGCTGAGCTCCTGACTGGCAAGGGGCCGGCAGCCGGAACCCCGGAGTAGCAGTAGGCTGAGTTCTGCTGGCATCCCAGACTGGCAGCAGACTGAGCCACTCACCCCTCCACCGGCCCTGCTCAGCCCGCCACCAGCCCACTCAGCCCGCTGCCGACTGAGTGAATGAAACCCCAGGCTGACAGCAGGTTGAGTGGTTCAGCTGGCCTGCTCAGTCCACTGCCAGCCTGGGGTTCCTTGGGGGTCCCCAGGCCAGCAGTAGGTGCTGAGTGGGGCCGATGGCTGGTATTCCAGCTGGCAATAGGGCAGCAGCCGGAACCCCAGAGCAGAGATGGGCTGAGCCGCTCACCCTGCTGCTGCATACCATCAAAAATCAGCTCACCTGCCACCTTTGACATGTGTGCCGTAGGTTGCCGACCCCTACTTTATACACTAGTAAGAAGATGAGCACATTACAGTTGTTGGAGGGTTCTTATCAGGAGTAACAGGCTATATGAAAGTCAGTCAACATTTTTTGTTTCTCTGATGAAAACTGGCCCACTCCCTGCCTTTAACCAAACCTGTCATTAATAATTGTCAACAACTTAATTTTCTGTTTTTGGCTAAGATATTGATTTTTTTAAAAAAAAATATTGAAACTGGATTCAGGATTGTTAGCAAGAATTTTTGGTAAACAAAGTTGTTAAATGACAATCTAAAAGGCAACACAGTACTGCTTTCATGCTTGGCTCACCCCCCAGCCTGCTGGTCCAACAGCTGCAATAGACCCCCAAATCCACCCCTTGGGGTGCAGAGTGGCAACAGAAGCAGCAAACCCTCAGGTGCAATCACATGCCAATGGACACCCTACCAGCCTTACGGACCATGGTGAACTTAGCACAGCATCTGATCTCAGACCGGTCACCCATGGAACCACAGCAGCTCATCTTGCCCTGTGCAGCTCCCCCCAGATGAGATGGATCGCTGGCAGCTGCCAGCCCGGGGAGAGGCGCTTCCCAGCTAGGGTGGCCAGATCCAGATGTCCTGACTTTATAGGGCGAGTCCTGATATTTGGGGCTTTGTCTTATATAGGCACCAATTACCCCCACCTAGAGTGACCAGACAGCAAGTGTGAAAAATCAGGACAGGCAGTGGGGGCGAGGGGAGAGGGGGTAAAAGGAGCCTATATAAGAAAAAGACCCCAAAATTGGGACTGTCCCTATAAAATAGGGATATCTGCTCACCCCACCCCAAGTCCTGATTTTTCACACATCAGGCTAACCCCAGCCAAGCCCTGTGTGACATTCCAATCCTGGCTGCCTGCCCAGGAAGTGAGTTACTTTCACTTTCCTTCCTCAGCAGGCAGGCAGCCAGCCTCCCCTCCCCCCACCTACCCCCAGCACCTCACCCAACCCAGCCCTGACGGAGGGGAGGGAGGAGAGAGAGAGGGGTGCTCCTGGGGAGGAGGGAGAAAGGAGGGGGTGCTCCATGGGGCGGGGGGGAGAAGAATGGATGTTATGGGAGACAACAAAGGATACTGGTTCCAGAGCCACAGAGCCTGCCTCACCTGATCTCAGCCGGGGGGAAAGAGTCACACTCACAGGTGAGCTCCTTTCCCAGCCCCCACCCCCTCCCCTTCCCAGAGACCCCAGCAGCCAATCCCATTCCTCAGACTGTGCTGCATTCGGCTGTCTCTAGGACCCAGCAGCCCTGCTTCTACACTGTCTGGGCTGCCTGCAGCGTGGTGCCCCCAGGGAGAATGAGGCCCTACGCTGCTGCCTATTCTGCCTATACCTAAGGACGGCCCTGGGTTACAGGTCTCCTTACCATATAACCCATAATGTGGGATAGGCCTTCCTCAGCCTACCCCCGAGGACTCAGCTCTCCCTGAGTCCTAGCACCCTCCCACCCCCTTCTGCCCCCGACAGGTACGAAGGGTGAAGCAGGATGGGGACCTTGGCCCGCAAGGTCTGAACTCAACCTGCAAAGGCCAAAGGTCTCACCCTAGCCCATGAGCCAAAGGCCCATCACCAAAATCCAAGGTCTCTTCTCTGGGGACTGTTCATGTTATTCTCTTAACCACACTGGAAAAAGGCCACGGGGCACCAACGACTAGCAACCATGCTGCCTGGTATCACACCGCCTGCTCAATCCATGCCTGCACATGCCATAGCCATAGGTCAGCACCTCGATCTGACAGACGTATCCCATCATCCCTGAAAGCCTCCAGCTGATTGTTATGGATGTCCCTGTGTTGCAGCACTGAACCCCCTTTCTCCAGGGATATCGTGGTGAACCCCTTATTTACTTTCTTTCTAACCTTGTCCATATGGGCTGGATCTGCTCCTAGCCCCTGCCTGTCAGTGAGGGCAGAAGTGGCATGAGCTGATCCCACTGCATGCCTCTTCTGGATGCAAACAGCTTCTGCCCGAAAGCCCAGCTGAGATCCGGCTGCCATCCTGGCTGCCCTCTTGTGGGCCCAATGCACTATAAAGTGCCCACACATCCAAATATTGCTATGCTCTGGGTAGCTTCTGAAACAAACAAGCACATTGGGTAATGTACGTTTTGCCATTCCCTGCCATCTTTTCCTTGGTGCAGACATAAGTCCTGTAACACCTTTTTTTCGAGTGCCCTATTGCCTGCACCTGCCACAGGCCAGAACACTCTGCAGCCACTAACGTGGCTGTCCCAATCCTGAAAGGATGAGTACCAAATTAACTCTGGTCAAGACCACAGTAGCACAAGGTTTTTCTCAGTACCATACTGAATGGGTATCTTGTCAGGAAGCTGCCATCACCGTGTGTGAACAGCAGGCCCAGCTGCTGGCCTCAGATTTTTAGTGAGGCTTTTAAGTGTTGCCAAATCCACATATCAGGAAGATGCCACAGAAACCCTGAAAAGTCACTAGATGTAGCTATTTAAGCATTAAAAAGAAATAAAAAATGTCACTAAACAAAATTTCCCCAGAATTCAACAGAGAATGCCATATATACATCTGCCCGGGCAAGAGGATACTCCCAGCTGCTGAACAGAAAGCAGCGGCTATGCTGGACACTCCCTCTCCGGCTGAATAGTCTTGGCAGCTGAGTATTTTGTTATCATTGACTGGCTGTACTGGTGTCTCTCAGCTAGTAGGGGGCTGGCAAGGGGTTTCTGGCTGTCCTGGTTACACGGTGTAGGGCTGGGGTCCCTCCTACTTCTTAACCTGTCATTTGGCCGCCCCTCCAGCCCTCCCTCGAGACTTTGCTCCCTGGGGAGCCAGCCCAGATTTCCTTAGCCCCTGTGGGGATGAGTTGTCCCAGGCAGAGCAAACTTGCCTCCCCCGAGCAGGCCCAGGCAGGGTGAGCACTGAAACTGGTCATGGGGGCAGGTTCAGCAAAGTCCCAAGGAATCGCCCAGCTAGACAAGCCAGCTTCCCACTCCTTGGAGGGAGATTTTGATCAGTTAACGTGTCAGTGGCCAAAGGCTCAAAGATCTGTTGACAAATGGCTTTTCCTGCATCACCCTTGGCCAGGAGTGGTGCCTGCCCTGGTCATGAATGGTTTTTACTGAGCAGAAGATCATAACTATTCCCCCCAGGGGTAGTCGTATCCTCCCTTCTCCTTAACCTCTCCCTCCCCATTAGATCTGGCTTTTCACTCCCTCCCCGCTACCAAGGAATTGCAGCTGAGCCCCTTACGTGCTAAGCATTTATTCTGCCAAGAGGATCTCTAGTCAAACCCAACCTCTCAGCCTTGGAATGTACATCCTTTGGCGGACATACCCAAGTGAGCCATAATGACGTTAACTTAGTGTGCAACAGAACATACAGATTGAGCCTGTCTAGTCCGGCACCCTCGGGACTTGACCCGAGAATTTGCCAAACCATGAGAGATCAATGCAGAGTGCCAGCGGGTCTCCATAGGTGCAGGAAGTAGGGGTGCCTGGAGGCCTGCTGCCACTAGGGGTCCTGGTCAACAGCCCCCCTATCTGGGGGCTCTGATGCCAGCCCCAGGTCCCAGCCTTCGGCCTCTTGCCAGGGGTCCCAGCAGCTGGCCCCAGGTCCTCCTCCTCCCTCCCGGAGCTTGAACAGTGCAAATCAGCTGGAAGGGAGGAGGAAGAGGAGTTGCAAGTGCAGGGCCCCTGGCATGCAAGGGGCGTGGAGGGAGAGAGGCAAAGAGAGGGAGCTTGGCACCAGTGGATGCTCTGCACTCACTAATTTTTCCCGGTGGGTGCTTCAGCCCCAGAGCACCCACGGAGTCAGCGCCTCTGCTGGACCACAGATGTTGCCGGACCAAGGAGTGCCGGATTACAGAGGTTCAACCTGTAGTAAGAAGAGCATGGTATGGATTTTATTAACAGTATTGAGCTGCTTGTGAATGATTTTGGGACTATACAAATTGGCGACTTTTTTGTCTGAATATTGTAATTGGCAGTAAAAGTCGGTAGATTTGTCACTGGTGGCTTTGACAATTATTTCCTCGCTAGGGAAACCAAAAAATCGCTAAATCTAGTGACAAAATCATTAAGTTGGTAACACCCACGAGCCTTTCTCCTACCGACACCAGAGGCCAGAGTGGGGGTGGGTCAGGTGCACTCCCACAGCAACTGCAATACACACAGTGCAGGGGTGAGCGCCAAGGCAACAGACCTGGCTCCAACGGGAACCCCCCCAGCCACTGTAATGACACTGCGTGACCCCCGCTCCCTTCCATGGTGAGTAGTGGGAGTGGTGGGACCCAATGCAAAAGACCCAGCCCTGGCAGGGCCACCCAGGGACATGGTCCTTCCCAGCAACCGTAGGGGCACAGTGGGACTCCTGGCATCTCCACCCCACCTGCATGAGCGGGAAAAAGGGAAAGCAATTTCCCTAGAGCTGGCTCTGGCAGCACAGCCCAGGCACATAGAGCAAGGGCCTTTCCCAGCTACCCTAGCAGTTCCTTCGAACAGGGGGAGTGTAGGGCGGGGGGGGGTTCTTGGCAACAAACCCAGATTCAGCAACGTCACTCCCTGTCACTGCAGGGGCTACACTGCTTGTAGCCCCGGCAACACCCCTTGTGGCTTCTGGCCTCCCCCCTTGAGCAGAGGTGTGCTTTTCTCCTTGATGCAAACCCACCCCCTTTGTTGATTTTAATTCCCTGTAAGCCAACCACCCTCCCCTCTTCGATCACAGCTGGCAAAGGAAATAAAGTCACTATTGTTTTGATACCATGTATTCTTTCTTTATTAATTTTTTTTAAAAAGGGAGATAACTTTTAAGGTAGCCTGGGTGCGGTAGGGTGAGGTGGGGGGAGGAGGGAAGGACAAGGCCACATTGCTTATTGTAGCCACACTACAAATCAAAACTGTATGAATAACAGCCTTCTGTTGCTTGGGCTATCCTCTGGAGTGGAGTGGCTGGGTGCCCGGAGCCTCCTGCCCCGCGTTCTTGGGCGTCTGGGTGACGAGGCTATGGAACCTGGGGAGGAGGGCAGGCGGTTGTACACTGGATGCAGTGGCAGCCTGTGCTCTTGTGGGCTTTCCTGCAGCTCCACCAGACACTTGAACATGTCTGTTTGCTCCCCCATTAGAGTCAGCTTTGCATCCTGCCTCTTCTCATTGCGCTCACTTTATGCTTTCCTGGACTATGCCACTAAATGCCTCCATGCATTAAGCTGTGCCCTATCAGTGCGGGAGGACTGCATGCGCTCGCAAAACATGTCATCGCGAGCGCATTTTTTTTTGCCGTCTAATCTGCCATAACCTCAGGGACAGAGATGATGAGAGAGCATAGAAACCTTTGCACCTGTGGGAGAAAAAGGGGGAGTAAAATTTAAAACGATATATTTCTGAGAACAAAAGGGAGACTCTTTCACAGTGAATCAAGCAACTCACAGCAGACAGCACATGTGCTTTAGGTACAAGGTCACATTTTGCCTTTTATATTGAGCGCCTGCCAGTATGGTGACACATCACACACGGCTGGACAATAGAATTCTGTTTCCAGGCAGCCACTGTAAGCCAAAGGGTACATGGGTTTGGCTTCTAACACCTTCATAACATGTGGGAATGTTTTCAAACTGCTGCGCCCTCCTTTCCCACCGCAAATGCCGGTTGGGTTTGCCATTTAAAAGGAGGACCTGTGGTTTTGGATGGACATGCAGCATGCTCCTTCACCCACCCGTCCGCATAGCTATTTGGGATGATCACTTCACCTCTCCCCCCGCTGGGTGGCTATTCTCAGGGATGATCCTTTTAGTCAAGCACAAATAGCCCAGCATGAACGGGGTCCTTTACTGTTCCCTTACAAAAATTCCCCTATTTCAACCAGGTGACCATGAATGATATCACTCTCCTTAGGCTAACACAGAAAGATATAGACCGAATGTTGCTTGAATGCGACCAAAACCCAGGACCATTCACTGTCATGCTTTGTGCTGTAATGATTCCAGACTACTTGCTACTGGCTTGGCGTGGTAAAGTGGAGGACAAAATAAGGCAGCCCTCCCCAGAAACCTTCTGCAAAGGCTTTCAAAGTACCTCCAGGAGAGCTTCATGGAGATGTCCCTTTAGAATTCCAGCTCCATCCCCAGACACGTTAACAGACTTTTCCAGTAGCTGTACTGGCCGCGAATGCATCCCAAGTCTTCAGGGCAAATCAAACATTAAACACTATTGCTTTAAAACCCTGTACTATAGTTACAAATGTTCATTCACCAGAGATGCCTTCTCCACCTTTAGGGTGGGGGATCCTGCCTTGGGAGGGTATTGGCTCCAAGGTGATGAAAAGGTCCTGGCTGCTGGGCAGAATTCTCCTCTTCTTCCTCATCCACAAAATCCTCCTCCATGTTGCTTGAGACTCCCCTCAGCAGGTGTCCACGGACAGTGGTGGGATAGTGGTAGGGTCCCCCCAAGAATGCCATGCAGCTGATCATAGAAGCAGCATGTATGGGGCTCTGACCCAGAGTGACCATTTGCCTCCTTTGTCTTTTGGTAGGCTTGCCTGAGCTCCTTGACTTTCACATGGCACTGCTGTGTGTCCCTGTCCTCTGTCCCGTCATGGCCTATGAGATGGTGTGATGTGAGATGGTCTTCAGTTTTGCCTTTATCCCTTGTCTTTCTGTATGCTACCATAAACAGATTGATAGAATTGGCCCTGTTTTAGTTAGGTTCGTTTCCTACAGGAGATGCAGTCAAGTAAAAGGAAAACTTGTGTACCGAGGAGAGAATCTGGGGGTAGAACAGGAGAGGGAGAAAAGATGGGTCAGAACGTTTATACCTCAGTGTATCATAGGAGCCTGATTGATGATGATGCATGTTTGCTGCAGTTGTTACTTATCAGGTGTCTAGTTAAAGTTCCCCTGCAGTGAAGGAATTGTTCATTCCCTCCCCCCTCCAGTCCTGCTAGGACATAGCAGAGGCTCACTGTTCTTAGATTTTAATTCCTTCCATTTTTATACAATGTACTGTGCCACCAAACACTTCACTGTCAATCTTTATCCCACTGGCACAGTAAGTATTTTGAAAGTACACGCTGTTACCACCCAGGTATCGCTTCTTTTTTCTGTGATTCCTGCATAGATCATACCAATTGTTAACATTCTACATATTCATATAAACCAACAAGGTCATGACCTCCAGCATTTAATAACTTCTTGGCCTCTCTTGTCAACTAGTGGCTAGAGCTAGAGATAGTCGGGAGATCTGGGCTTTGCCACTATCTGACTGTGACATCTTGGGTAAGTCAACTCTCCGCACTTCAGTTTTCTCATTTGTGAAGGGAGGATAAATAATACTAATCTGCTTTTGGAAAGAATTCTGAGACCCTTGCATGAAATGGCTTGTATACAAATGCAAACCCACAACTGTATTTTTTTCCCATACCCTTCACGTTTTGTGACTACACACTAAACAAAGTACACCTTAGTCTCTTAATGCTCTTTCTTATTAGTCTTCAGTTGCAGAACTGCTCCACATTTTGTTCTATTTTGTATGTTGCAAGTATATGCTCGATTTGTGTTAAGTGAAAGCTCTATCTTGGGGTTGTACATTGACACCTATCAACACTGTATCTGAGTGCCTTCCACATAAAATCATTAGCAATAAAGGCGCCGACTTTCTAATGTGCGGGGGGGCTCTCAACTCCTGGCTCTTCCCCCAAGGCCCCACCCCCGCCCCATCTCCTCCCACCCCCACTCTGTCCCTCCCATCCTGCCCCCTCCTTCGAACATACCCCGCCCTCACTCCTCTCCCTCTCCCCCAGCACGCCGCAGAACAGCTGACCACAGCAGGCGGGAGGTGCTGGGAGGGAGGGGGAAGAAGCTGATCAGGGGGCTGCTTTTTTCCTGTGGGTGCTCCAGCCTTGGAGCACCCACAGAGTTAGCATCTATGAATAGTAATAGCAAGGTCCCTAGCAGACCTCATGGATTCCCTAGCATTTCGCTCTTTTCAAAGTCAAAATCCTGCTTGGGTTTTGGGGGGTTCTTTTTCCTTTTTTTTTTTAAGGCAAGTTGCTAGGGGTTTGTAAATAGAAGGGAATATTCATATTGCAAGCATCCGTTATGGTGGAAAGACTTTCCCAAAGAGGAAGATTTTGCAACATTTTCTAAAAACAGTTAGACTCTAGCTCTACCAGAAGTCCTCTAGAAGACTCTCATAGTCCCTCACCAGAGAATGCTTTGTCCCCAGATCTCATATGCTTAGTGCTGGGCTTTGCAATGACATTATCCCAGAGGTGCACTAGCAGTTGCAGTGGCTCAAAGATCAAAATATTGTCTTTGATGTAACCGGGACTCCTCCCCCCTTATCAAGTTTAAAGTAGAGCTGCTTAGGAATTTTCCAGTTAAACAGATTTTGTTGGCAAATATCAATTAGTCAATAGCAAAACTTTTTGCAGAAGTGTATCAGTTTTCATTAAACTTTTTGGGGGAAGGTTTCTCAGCTCCAGGATGGAATTTCTGGGTAGCAAGAAAGACTGATCCTTTAGCCAGGTGCTTAGGGTATTCTCATGTGAGAACCGAGTTCAAGTCCCTGCTTCCAGGAATCAGGCAGAGTTGAGACTTGAACCTACATCTCCCACAGTCTAGATGAGGTCTCAAACCACTAATAAGTTATACATTGTTCTGGGATAGGAGTATGTCTCACTTTTCACCACAGGACTGTCTTGTTCTACACTAGCATGCAAACAAATTTCAAAATCTCAACATTTTTTGCAAAATGGAACTAGTTTTATGTCCAGCCCCAGTTTAAAGCCCATACAGCCAGCCTTGCCAATTCTGAACACAAGATGTTGAAAACCAAGCTCCTATTTGTCTCACTGGAGATGATCTAATCCAAATAATTTGCTTTCACAAAGGCATTCAAGTGATGTGCCGATCCAAACCCCGCCTGTGTACATCAATGGTGCTTCCACTGGTTGGTCCCCACGTAAAGCATTCATGCTCAGCACTGGAACGATCACAGGGAGAAATCATTTCTATGATAAGATGGATCAGGTGCCAGCTCATACCAAGGTCCCCATGTCTCACCTGAACACTGACAAATACAAGTCTGGCTTACCTGTGTGTTAGTATTGTTAAAAATAGGTATGAGAATTATAAGAATGTGTTAGGACTTTAGTGAATGCTTGCGAGTTGCTGCAAGCATACCTTAATCTCACAAAGAACATCTGTATCGCATATTGTGAGGTAATATTTGAGCAGCTGTATTGTGAGCATCTGTGACAGTACTGGCCATGGCTACACTGGCGCTTTACAGCACTGCAACTTTCACGCTCAGGGGTGTGAAAAAAACACCCCCCTGAGCACTGCAAGATGCAGCGCTGTAAAGCCTCAGTGTAAACAGTGCCGCAGCGCTGGAAGCGCGGCTCCCAGCACTGCAAGCTTCACCCGTAGAGGATGTGGAGTACGGCGCTGGGAGAACTCTCTCCCATCTCTGGCGCTGCGACCACACTCGAAACTTCAAAGCACTGCCACGGCAGCACTTTGAAGTGCAAGTGTAGCCATACCCAAAGTAAATCACCAGACAGGAGAGAGATATTAATTAGGATAAAGGGCTCATCTTCAACAAAAGGTGTTACATCCTTCCCAAAAGAAAAGGTCAAGCAATACCAGATGGACTATTGTGGGATCTTGCAACTGGAATTTTACTATCTGCTGTCAAAAATAGGACAAAAGACTTCTGTTGTTCTGCTCTCCTCCCTGTGAATATGTCATGCAAGTGGACTCACACAATAAAGAGATTAAAGAGAGACTACAAAAACATAAAACCCAATAATAAAAAACCCAATAATATTTCAACTATTCCCATATTAACTGGGAACAGGTTGCCTCAGGATGGGACACAGAGATAAAATTTCTAGACAGTATTAATGATTATTTCTTAGATCAGCTAGTCCTAAAACCTACAAGTGGAGAGGCAATTTTTGATTTGGTCCTAAGTGGTGCACAGGATCTGGTCCAAGAAGTGAATATAGCTCAATCTCTCTGTAATAACAACCCTAATGTAATTACATTTAACATCATCGTAGAGGGGGAAATACCAAAGAAACCTACCACACAAGCATTTATCTTCCAAAATGGGAACTGCACAAAAATGAGGAGAAACAGAAATTAAAAGGAACAGTCACAAGAGTGAAACCTGAAAGCGGCACTTAAACTTTTTAAATACACCATAAAAGAGGCTCTAACTATATGTATTACCCAAATAAAAGAAAAACAGTAAGGGGGCCAAAAAATAGCACCAAGGCTAAACAAAGTAAAAAGAGGCAATTAGAGACAAAAATAAAGTCTTTTGAAAATTGGAAGTAAAATCCTATGCAGGAAAATAGAAAGGAACATAAACTCTGACAAGTCAAGTGTAAAAATATAATAAGGCAGGCAAAAAAAGATTTTTAAGAGCAGCTAGCAAAAGACACAAAAACTGAAAGTAAAAAAAAAAATTTTAAATATATCAGAAGGCAGAAGCCTGCCAACCCAGCAATGGGGATCACTGAACACCTGAAGTACTGGACCATTGCAGAGAAGTTAAATGAAATATTTGGATCAATCTTCTTTGCAGAGGATGTGATGGAGAGTTCCACATCTGAGCCATTCCTTTTAGGTGACAAATCTGAGGAACTGTCCCAGATTGAGGTGTCATTAGAGGTGGTTTTGGAACAAATTGATAAATTAAACAGTAATAAGTCACCAGGACCTGATGGTATTCACCCAAGAGTTTTGAAGGAACTCAGATATGAAATTGTCCAACTACTAACTGTGGTATGTAACCTATTGCTTAAATCAGCCTCTGTACCAAATGACTGGGAGACAGCTAATGTAACACAAAGTTTTTTAAAAAAGACTCCAGAGGCAATTCTGGCAATTTCAGGCTGCTAAGCCTAACTTCAGTACAAGGCAAATTGTTTGAAACTATAATAAAGAGCAGACCTCTCAGACACATAGATGAACACGATATTATGGGGAACATCAACATTGCTTTTGTAAAGAGAAATCATGCCTCACCAATCTTTGAGTGGGGCAACAAACATGCGGACAAGGGTGATCCAGTGAACATAGTGTACCTGGACTTTCAGAAAGCTTTGACAAGGTCCCATACCAAAGACTGTTAAGCAAAGTAGGCAGTCATGGGATAAGAGGAAAGGGTCCTCTCATGGATCAGTAACTATTTAAAAGATAGAATAAATGGTCATTTTTCACGGTATAGAGAGGTAAACGGCAGGGTCCCCCATGGATCTGTACTGGAACCAGTGTTGTATCTGGAAAAAAGGGTAAAACAGTGAGGTGGCAAAGAGTTACACAGGGATCTTACAAAACTGGGTTACTCAGCAACAAAATATAGATGAAATTCAATGTTGATAAGTGCAAAGTAATGCAGGTTGGGAAACAGAATCCCAATTACACATACAAAATGATAGGTTCTAATTTAGCTGTTACCACTCAAGAAAGAGATCTTGGAGCCTTTGTGGATAGTCTTCTGAAAACATCCACTCTATGTGGAGCAGCAGTCAAAAAAACTAAACTTTAGGAACCATTAGGAAAGGGATACGTAATAAGACAGAAAACATCATAATGACACTGTATAAATCCAGGCTACACCCACACCTTGAATAGTGCACGCAGTTCTGGTTGCCCCATCACAAAAAAAAAAGAAGAAGAAGAAGAAGAGAGATACAGAGAAAGGCAACAAAAATAATTAGAGGTTTGGAACAGCTTCCATACGGGGAAAGATTAAAATGACTGGGACTCTTCAGCTTAGAAAACTAACAAGTAAAGGTCTATAAAATCATAACTGGTGTGGAGAAAGTAAATAAGGAGGTATTATTTACTCCTTCTCATAACAAAAGAATTAGGGGTCACCAAACAACATTAATAGACAGCATGTTTAAAACAAACAAAAGGAAGTACTTTTTCACACAAGGCACAGTCAACCTGTGGAACTCATTACCAGGGGACATTGTGAAGTCCAAAAGTATAACTGGGTTCAAAATGGACCCATCCTCCATGAACTTACCTAATTCCATCAATGGCTATTAGCCAAGATGGTCAGGTATGCAACTACATGCTCTGGCTGTCCCTAAACATTTGACTGCCAGAAGCTGGGACTGAATGACAAGGGATGGATCACTTCAATAATGGCACTGTTCTGTTCATTCCCTCTGAATTATATGGCACTGGACACTGTCATAAAACAGAATATTGGGCTAGATGGACCATTGTCTGACCCAGTATGGCAGTTCTTATGAATGGAAGAATATGTTCAGGAAGAAGGAGAAGGAAAATGTGTGCCAAACTAATCAAAGCTTGACAAGGAGGAGGAAGAGCTGTGAGAACAGGCCCAGATGGATAGTAGCCTAACCAAGGAAAGAGTATTAAAAAGGAGCCATCAGAAGTAAAACCAGCAAGTGAACCTGAAAGGTGACTCCATAGTGAGGAAGCTGGTCCAAGAATCTAGTTAAAGAGACCATGATGCTACGTGCCAGGAAAAAGGATGCAATAATAAAGGGAAAGCATATCCTGAAAGACATTGGCATATCCAAATACCATGGAAAAATCCTTTCCTAGCTATCCTGGCCACAGTCTCAACTTGTGATGCCCGAAAGGAAATGATGGGGTCAGCAGGAGGATATGGGTTGTGTTAGGAGAAAGGTGGGACAAAATTTAAATTCAGAAAAAGGCTGAGGGAGGGAAGGAGAAGACCTCAAAGAATTCAAATGTATAAGGGTTCATCCTTTCCTCTGAACCTTCTGAGTCTCACCATGCTTGACCTTCCTTTCATCTCAAAAAACCCAGGATTAAATGTAGCACCTAAGTGAAAACCAGATGTTTCTGTTGACTTCTGCTGGGTAATATTTAAACAAGACAGTGAGTGAAAGATAAAGAGTGTATGGGCTTAAAGGAGCCTCTCCTCCCAACACAATCATATGTCACTAAAAGCTCCATATCCCATTTCCTTCCTCAGTGAGTATGTCTTCATTTGTGAGTGAACAGGTCTTCACACTAAACTCTAAAAGCCATTGATGGAGAGGGAAGATAAGAAGCCAAAAGAGCCACATTAGAGATGTTGTTACAAGGGCTGCTGAGAGAGAGGAATAATTTATGTAAATGCAGCATCAATTTACCTACCTTGCATGGGACTTACAGTGGTCTAGAAATTGTAGATGAACTGCCCTACTTAGGCAAGACTAATGACTTCTCCTTTAGTACCTTCTCTTCACACATTTACTTGGGACACCATAACTTACAGAACCCTAACATGCAAACTTAAGACCATAGACTAAGTCCTTAGCAGGTGTAAATGGGCTTAGCTCCAGTGAAGGCAATGCAGCTACACCCATTTACACCAGTTGGGGCTCAGGCCTTAAATGAATAACCCAGTAGACAACTCATGTTTATTTGTTATCTTATGTTTATTGCCAAATGATGCTACTTTCATCTATCTATGCGCTGGCCTACCTGGTGATTTCGCCCACATCAGAAGGGTGTAAATTTTAGTCTGCATTTGTATGATGAGCACTAATTGGCCCCTTGTGGACCCTGATAGCATGCACTGAAGGATACCTAGTGTGCATTAAAGTAGTATTGTTTGAAATGGAACTACATTAATGCACACTAGGAAACTTTTAGTACACACCACGATGGGTGTGCACCCCACACAGGCCGTGAAGAGGTTAATGTGGACCTGAGAGGCCATTATGGTATCTGGCAGGACTTGAAGGGAGAGCCAGGCTTAATTGAACGTGAAGCCCAGCTGGGCAGGAGTAGGCTGGTTAGTATAAAGCCCAGAAGTTCAGAGCAGAGGGGGTTGTGGGGAGAGATTCTGCAGTCACTCTCTGGGGCCTGAGAAGTGGGAAGGAGAAAACCCAAGAGGGAGAATAAGTCTTGGGATCCTAGTCCTGGAAGAAGGGTCAAGCCCAGAAGAATTGTGAGGAGAGAGAGCCTGAGAGGGCTGAGTAGAAAGAAGCCTAGGGAAACAGCAGCAAGGAATAGGACTGAGCAGACCTTGGCTGCTTGTTATAGGGTCCCTGTGCTGGAACCCAGTGTAGCTGATGGGGCTGGGTTCCCCTACCAGCCACTGAGAAGTGGCACAGGACTGTTGGAGATGCCATCTGGACAGGCGGGACTTTGTTACCCTGGGAAAGGGAGGACTATAGAGTGATCTGGCTGGCCAGAGGGCTGAGCTACAATGAAGGAGCACCCCAAGTCCTGGAGAAAAAGAGGAGGGGTCACAGCATGAGTAACCAACAGAAGAGAGTGCCAGACTGGACGAGAGCTGATCCCCAGATGTAGCCACAAGAAGGCATCACTTGCAGTGAGTGTACCCCTTCACACACATCAGCAAGGTCCACACGGTCCAGTTAGAGTGCAACATGCTAAAGTGGACTAAAATTAGCACCCCTCTGTTGCAGACTAAGGCACCATGTAGACACACCCTTAGTAGATCATCATATCGTGCATGGTATTCAACAGTAATACACTTTTACAAGGGTAGGAATTTTGTTCATCCCTCATGCTCACCAAGTTCTCAATCACCTAACAGGTTTCTGTTTGCTTTATTGAACACTGCTGGTAGGGAGAGCTTATCTCTCGTTCTCCAGCATCATTAGGATGACCAGATAGCAAATGTGAAAAATCAGGACCGGGTGGGGGGTAATAGGCATCTATGTAAGAAAAACCCCGAATAGCAGGACTGTCCCTATAAAATCAGGACATCTGGTCACCATAAGCACCATTGAACCAATAGTGGCTCTTAAAGCTAGATGCACGTAAAGAATAATGAACAGAGTTTTGTCTGAATGAATAAATAGCATGTGTTGCCATTGATCCTGCAATGAGGTATGTATATGCAGAGCCCCTGTGCCTCACAACACACTATTACAGTCAGGGGGCTGCCTACAAACCTCCTTGCAGTCTGGGGCCTTTATCCTCCCCCGATCTTTATTCCCATTTTAATATAAACATAGTTTAGTGTTAATCATTTAATTTCTATTTTTATAAAACTGACCCCTCATAACTATTGTATGACGATCTTTGCATTTATAAAACCCCATTTTTCTGCTGCAGAAATGGGTCTTTTCTCACATTATCCCAATTTTGGGATTTTTCACTGTGTACAGGAAACAAATCTCATTCATGGCTTCCTGTGTTGCAGGAACATGTGGATGGAGAAAATTTTACCATTGCTTATTGAAACTGACTTGTTTTCTTTTCCAATTAAAATGACATAATTTTAAAAATACACACACGAACGATTTGGCTTTTTCAAAAAGCATGTTCCTTTTCCTCCTGCTGACCCAGCCAGCTGGGAATGGCTCTAAACCTTGGACCTGTGTCAGAGATTGATTTCATTTGTGTTGAAAGAAAGGGGTTGTCAGGAACCTGGAAACATAAGCTTTGCCAGCGTCCCATCTTAATCCTTAAAGCTACACAGTTACTTTATAGTCCCATAGTGCAGATCTCCTAAAAATGTCTTAGTATGTAAATGATTTCCTATCAACAACCAGTAGAGATTGGCAGAGCATCTCTTAATAGATCTTTTTTATTAATATAGCACATTTCTTCAAAAAGATCCCTTAAGCTCAGTACAAACATGAGCCAAAATGATCATTAATTCTTAATTCTTAACAAATTATTTTACTAAAGGCTGGTCTACACTAGAAAAGACAGTTAACTGGTGTTCTTCGAGATGTGTTACTCATGTCTATTCCACAATAAGTGTGTGCGCTCACCACGTGCACCAATTCCAGAAGTTTTTTCCCTAGCAGTGCCTGTATGGGAGCACCCCTAGCGACCCTGGAGTGGCGCCTCCATGGCATGGTATAAGGGGCGCTGCACACTCCCCGCACCCTCAGTTCCTTCTTGCCGGACAACTCCGACAGAGGGGAAAGAGGGCGGGATGTGGAATGGACATGAGCAACACATCTTAAAGAATACCAGTATGGAAAAGGTAACTGTCTTTTCTTCGAGTGATTGCTCATGTGTCTTCCACAATAGGTAATTCCAAGCTATATCTGTTGGAGGTGGGTTCACTAATTCTCAGAGTAGAACTCAGCCCTGCTGAACCCAGCATCCTCCTTGGTCTGAGAGATGATCGCATAATATGAGCTGAACGTGTCCTGACCTAGATGAGGCTTGCACCCAAGATGGCGGAGGGATTCCCGCCAGGTGATAACAGGTATGGATGCACAAGGTGATCCAGTTGGAGGGCTGCTGAATGGAGATTGGCCAACCGCTCATAGATTCAGCTGAGGCAATGAGCAGCTGCGAAGACTTCCTGAACGGCTTAGTCCATTCTAGGTAAAAGGCCAGAGCCCGTCTCACATCCAGCATATGGAGGCAGCATTCCTCGCTGGACGCATGAAGCTTGAGGCAGAGAACCAGCAGGAAAATGTCCTGAACCATGTGGTAGGTGGAGACCATCTTTGGGAGGAATGAAGGATGCGGTCGGAGCTGGACCTTGTCCTTATGGAACACTGTGTAAGGGGGCTCAGAGGTTGGGGCTCAGAAGTCAGGGCCCTGAGTTCTGAGACCTGTCTAGCAGATGTGATTGCCACCAGGAAGGCTACCTTCCACAAGAGGTGCAACCAGGAGCACATAGCTAATGGCTCAAAGAGGGGACCTGTCAGCCAGGCCAACAGCAAGTTCAGGTCCTACTGTGGGACTGGGGGCCTAATGTATGGAAAGAGACGATCCAATCCTTTAAGGAATCGGCCAGTCATAGCTTGGGAGAATACCGTATGCCCATGCACCGGTGGGTGGAAGGCTGATGTGGCCACAAAGTGCACCTTGATGGACAAGGGTGCCAGGCCTTGGGCTCTAAGGTGAAGGAGATAGTCTAAAATGAGCTAGATTGGGGCAGCCACGGAGGAAACGTCCCGCTCAGCCACCCATCTGAAAAAAAATCTAGACCACTTTGCCAAGTAGGCTCAATGTGTGGAGGATTGCCTACTTTCCAAGAGGACGCACTGAACCCCTTCCTAGCATGTCCTTTCCTCCCGGCCTAACAACTGAGCAGCCATGCCACAAGGTGGAGTGCCACCAGGTTGGGATGGAGGAAGTTGCCCTGGTCCTGGAAGAGCAGGTCCAGGTGGGGCAATCGCCAGGCTCGTGAGGGATCCATACCAATGTTGCCTGGGCCACGCTCGGTCCCTGTCCATCTTTATCTTTTCCAGGACCTTGCCGATCAGCTGGATCAGGGGGAACGCATAAAGAAACTGGCCAGAGCAGGATAGGAGGAAGGCATCGGAGATAGTGCCCAATCCCAATCCCTTGTCAAAAGCTTTCTGAAAATCTAAATACACTATATCCACTGGATCTCCTTTGTCCACATGCTTGTTTACCCCCTCAAAGAATTCTAGTAGAATGGTGAGGCATGATTTCCCTTTACAAAAAAACATGTTGACTATTTCCCAACAAATTATGTTAATCTATGTGTCCGACAATTTTGTTCTTTACGCTACTTTCAACCAATTTACCCGGTTCTGAAGTGAGGTTTATTGGCCTGTAGTAGCCAGGGTCACCTCTGGAGCCCTTTTTAAAAATTGGTGTCACATTAGCTATCCTCCAGTCATTTGGTACAGAAGATGATTTAAATGATAGATTACAGATGACAGTTAGTAGTTCTGTAATTTCACATTTGAGTTCCTTCAGAACTCGTGGGTGAATATCATCAGGTCCTGGAGACTTACTACTGTTTAGTTTATCAATTTGTTCCAAAACCTCTTCTAATGACATCTGAATTAGGGACAGTTCCTCAGATCTGTTACCCAAAAAGAATGGCTCAGGTTTGGGAATCTCCTTCACATGCTCAACAGTGAAGACCTGTGCAAAGAATTCACTTAGTTTCTCCGCAATGGCTTTATCGTCTTCGAGTGCTCCTTTAGCATCTCGATCATCCAGTGGCCCCACTGGTTGTTTAGCAGGCTTTCTGCTTCTGATGTATTTAAAAAAAAATTGCTACTACTTTTGGAGTCTTTGGATAGCTGTTCTTCAAATTCTTTTTTGGTCTTTCTAATTATATTTTCACACTTCATTTGCCAGAGTTTATGCTCTTTTCTATTTTCCTCATTAGGATTTAACTTCCACTTTTTAAAGGATGCCTTTTTGCCTCTCACTGCTTCTTTTACTTTGTTGTTTAACCACAGTGGCTCTTTTTTGGTTCTCTTACTATTTTTTAATTTGGCGCATTAATTTAAGTCGAGCCTCTATTATGGTGTCTTTAAAAATTTTCCACACAGCTTGCAGGTATTTTACTTTTGGTACTGTACCTTTTAATTTCTATTTCACTAACCTCTTCATTTTTGTGTAGTTCCCATTTCTGAAATTAAATGCCACAGTGTTGGGCCACTGTGGAGTTTTCCCTGCCACAAGGATGTTAAATATATTATGGTCACTATTACCAAGCAGTCCAGCTATATTCACCTCTTAGACCTGATCCTGTGCTCCACTTAGAACTAAATCAAGAATTGCCTCTCCTCTTGTGGGTTCCAGGACTAGCTGCTCCAAGAAGCAGTCATTTAAGGTGTCAAGAAACTTTATCTCAGCTTCCCTTCCTGAGTGATGTGTACACAGTCAATATAGTTGAAATCCCCATTATATTATTATTATTAAGTTTTTTATTTTAATAGCCTCTCTAATCTCCCTGAGCATTTCAGAGTCACTAAACATGCTGGTCAGGTGGTCTGTAATATAGCCCTACTGCTATATTATTATTTTTCAAGCATGGAATTACTATCCATAGAGATGCTGTAGTACAATTTAGTTCATTTAAGATTTTTACTTCATTTGATTCTATGCTTTCTTTCACATATAGTGCCACTTCCCCGCCAGCACAACCTGTTCTGTCCTTCTGATATATTTTGTAGCCTGCTATTACTGTGTCCCATTGATTATCCTCATTCCACCAGGTGTCTGTGATGCCTATTATATCAATATCCTCATTTAATACTCAGCACTCTAGTTCACCCATCTTACTATTTAGACTTTTAGCATTGGTATATAAGCATTTTAAAAATTGTCATTTTTTGGCTGTCCCCTATTGCATGATGTAATTGAATGGGACTTTTTTTCATTTGACTGTTTTTCATCAGATCCTGCCTGTATTTTATCATTTTCCATCCTCTCCTACTTATTAGGACATAGAGAATTTCCATTTACAGATCCTTCCCTAAGGGATGTCTGAACCACATGCTCCTCCGCATCTCTCAGCTTTCTCCCAACCCTTAGTTTAAAAACTGTTCTACAATCTTTTTAATTTTAATTTTAATCTTGTTCCATTTTGGTTTAGGTGGAGCCCATCCTTCCTATATAGGCTCCCCCTCTCCCAAAAGCTTCCCCAGTTCCTAATAATCCTCCACACGTGCCAGTCAGACTTCCCTGAGTTATATGCAGGGCAAGGTCCTGTGCAGACCACAGACCTTGGGTCTGAATGTCCCCAACATGGGCTCCTCACCCCAGGTCTGAAGCATAGGACACCAGCTCCACTGACAGGGGCCTGCCCCTGAACAGGACCCATGGAGCATGTTCCCCAGGGAGGACCACCATTGTAGGGAGGCAATCACCGGCTCAGGCACAGTGAGGACCTTGTTCATCCTGTCCCTGGCCTGGGAGAACACTGAGGCCAACCACAGGTGGAGGGGCCTCATCCTGAGTCTGGTGTAGTGAACCACATAAGTGCACGCCAACATGCGACCCAGGAGCTGGAGACACACTTTGGCTGTTGTCACGGGAAACCTCGTGACTGTGTCGATGAACCCTTTCAGGTCTCGAACCTGTCCAGTGGGAGGGAGGCCTTGGCCATCGTGCCATCCAGGACTGCCCTGATAAACTCTGTGCGCTGTACCAGGACTAAAGTGGACTTGGTGTCGTTCACCAACAGGCCCAGAGTGGCGCACGTGGATAGGAGGAGCACCATGTGATCCCGCACCTGCAGCCAGGAGCTGCCCTTGACCAGCCAGTTGTCCAGATAGGGGAAGATATAGACCCCATGACATCTGAGGTAGGCCACCACCAGAGACATGCACTTTGTGAATACCCTGGGAGCAGTGGACCGGCCAAACAGGAGGACCATAAATTGGTAGTGTTCCTGCCCAACCATGAAACAGAAGAAGTGCCTGTGCCCCTCAAATATGTGGATGTGGAAGTATGCATCCTGCAGACTGAGGGTGGCGTACCAGTCCCCAGGATCCACGGAGGGGATAGCAGAGGCCAGAGAGACCATGCAGAACTTGAGCTTTACCATGTACTGATTCAGGCCTCGCAGGTCCAGGATGGGCCTGAGCCCTCTTTTGGCCTTCGGGATAAGAAAATAGTGGGAATAGTACCCCTTGTGTTTGAACTCTGCTGGCACCACTTCCACCACTCCTAGGCCAAGGATCTGCCCCACCTCCTGCTTGAGCAGGGTCTCGTGAGAAGGGTCTCCCAGGAGGGACAGGGCAGAGGGTGGCTAGCCGTGGTAGAGGTAAATTGGAGGGTGTAGCCCTGGGAGTTGGTGTTGAGGACCCATTGGTCCGAGGTCAGCCACAACCACTTTGGGAGAAAAGCACACAACCGGTTGGAGATGGGAAGCTTTACTGTGGGTAGATCCCTGTTGTGAACTGGTAGGTCACCCCTGGGCGTCCCATCAAAACATGCCGTTTCCCTGCCTGTTTGCTCTTGGAGGACCCAGGCTGGCAGGCAGACCAGGACTGCCTCTGTGGGCATTTCTTATAGTCCCATGACTTTTTATAAAAGGGATCATATTTCAAGTGGGTGGCCTGGGTGGGAGCCTGCTGTGGCTTCAACTTAGGTCTATTGTGGAATACACATGAGCAATCACTTGAAGAAGAAAGTTAGGTTGACCTAGCTATGTTGCTCATAATCTGAAAAAATTCACATCCCTAAGAGACATTCCATGATAGGTGTGCGTGCTCGCCATGTGCAGCAGTGCTGGAAGTTTTTCCCCTTGCAGTACCCATAGAGGAGTGCCCCAGCGACCCCTAGAGCGGCACCTCCATGGTGCAGTATAAGGGGTGCTGCACGCTCCTCCCACCCTCAGTTCTTTCTTGCCGCCAGTGAAGGTACTTCAGAACTGCTCTGCTCCAGCTTGTCTGCAGCTCTACTCTAGAACTCTTGTTCATTCAATGTAGCAGTACCCATAGTTAAAGTCATTTGATTAGTTTTAGTTTAGTTTAGTGCACCCGGGCTGGAACATGCCCTGTGCCCCAGGTTTTAAGTTGTGCGACACTTGTAGACGACCGATGCCAGTGAGTGATCCGCATGTGGACTGCTTATGCTCTTTGGGTGAAACACATCCCAGCAAGATTTGCAAGTCGTTCAAGCCTTGGACCAAGAGAAAAAGAGACATTTGGCTCCGGGCCATCCTGATGAAGTCGGCATTGACCCCAACTCTGGCGCGCCACTCCGATTCGGCACCGGGTACCACAGTGTCAGTGCACAGCAACCCCCTCAGTGCCATTTACCAGTCTGCACCACTCCCCATCCATGGGACACACCAAGAAGGCTAAGAAGAGGCCTTCTACGCCGCGGCACAGGAGTAAAACTGGGGAAGAGGCTAGACCCATGTTGGGTAGTCCTCAGTCCCCATCAGCCTCTAGGCCTCCGACTCAGGTTGAGCGGAGCAGCCTGGCCCATTCAGAACAGGTTTCCCCGGATGTATGGATGCCCTCCACGCTGGAGGCCCTGCAGGCAGCCTGGGACATTATGTCCATGCCAGTACCAGGGGCTCCGCCAAAGCTGGCTTCATGGTCCAGAGGCAAGCCGCCGCTGGGACCTCTGCAGTCGCCCCCAGCTCAGTACCGGTCATGGTTGAGGGAATGTTCCCGACACCATTTGCCGCTCAGCGACCATCCCGTGCAAATGGGAGCCAAAACATAGAGGCCAAGAGTCTTCAGCATAGTGTGGGAGTCTTTCAGGCCATACAGTTTTATGTCTGTCTGTTCTGCAAACAGAGTCTTGCTATCAAACAGGAGGTCCTGCAAGGAGATCTGCCCCTCACTGGACATCCCAGACAGCAGGAGCCACAACATCCTTCTCATGAACACCGCGGAGGCCATGGACCATGCAGCCATGTCCACCACATCTGATGCTGCCTGCAGGGTTGCCCTGGCAGCCACTGTACCCTCCTCCGCCAGTGCTTTGAACTCCTTCCTATAATTCTGCAGTATCCCTAGACTGATAGACTTTAAGGCCAGAAGGGACCATCATAATCTAGTCTGATCTCTTGCACATTGCAGGCCACAAAAACTCACCCCACCCCTCAAGTCTTGTAATAGTCCCCTAACCTCTGGCTGAGTTACTGAAGTCCTCAAATCATGATTTAAAGATTTCAAGTTACAGAGAATCCACCATTTATACTAGTTTAAGCCTGCAAGTGACCCATGCCCCATCCTGCAGACAGGGTGGGTTCCAGGAATCAGGTTCCAGGGCGGGTTCCAGGAATCCAGAAAGCAGGTGCTTGGGGTGGCCAAGGGGAAGGGGCCAGGGCCGGCTCCAGGCACCAGCATTCCAAGCTGGTGCTTGGGGCAGCAATCTGCAAGAGGCGGCAGTTTATGTGTTTTTGGCCCCAAGTAGCGCGCCGAATTGCCGCCGCGGATGGTGGGGCAGTCCTTGTGCCATTAGGGCTGCACACGTGCTTCCATGGCTGCGGTAATTCAGTGGCAGCTTCTACGTTCAGCTGTCCGTGGCGGAGCAACTTCTGTCTTCCGGCTGAAGACAGAAGCTGCCGCCGAATTGCTGCCACCGCAGAAACATGCATGCCGCCCTAATGGCACACGGACTGCCCCCACTGCCAGCAGCAGCAATTCGGCACACTGCTTGGGGTGGTGAAAACAGTAGAGCCGGCCCTGGAAGGGACAGCACGTCGGGCTCATCAGCGGCCGGTCCCTTGGTCCCTCTCAGAGGGAAGGACCTGCCACTGACTTGCCGCTGAAGAAGAAAGCGACGTGGTGGAGCTGCCACCGATCGCAATCGGGGCTTTTTTTTTTCCCCGCCGCTTGGGATGGCAAAAACAATGGAGCCAGCCCTGGCTGCAGAAGAAGGCAAAAAAAAAAAAAAATCTCAGGATCTCTGCCAATCTGACCTGGGGGAAAATTCCTTCCTGGTCCCAAATATGGTGATCGGTTAGATCCAGAGCAAGTGGGCAACAGCCGCCAGCCAGACACCTGAAAAAGAATTCTCTGTAGTAACTCAGAGCCCTCCCCATCTAGTGTCTCATCACTGGCCTAGAGGGTGAAGACCAAGAAGGAACTTAGAGCTACACCAGAAACCCTTCACCATCTTCTAGAAGGAATGGGCCTCTGGCCATAGATGCCACAAAGATGTAAGAATCCCCAGAGAGGGTTTTAAACAACATTCTGGATGGCAGTGATGCTGATCCCAGAAGCTCTGCTTAGCTTCACCACAGAAGAGGAAGAGACAGTTACTTTATGGGCTTAAACCACCAACCAACTTCATATTGCAGCTAACCTCAAACCCAAAGCAGATCTGCATCCACGTGCCAAGCTATCAGTGAGAAGAGACTCTTCTGCAGAATAGCACTCAACAGTTTTTCAGTTATGTTCCTCTCGGCAGAGGTGCCAGACAGCTTGGCTTCTCCAAACACCAGTTGGTAGTGTCTAACTCTGTGTGTTGCTCAGAATCATGCCAGAATGTGGAAGCCTTGGGATGCATGCACACTAAGATTTCGGAGTCAGTGCTGAGGATGTGCTTGCTCTAGCCAAAGGCAAAATTGCACACTTCTACCATGATTCTTTGGGAAATGGCAGAACTTTCTGCTGTATCCAGCTGATCAGTTAAGCAGAAAGACAGATTAGGTTTGCTCTTTGAAGCTATTTCCTTTCTTTTAGACAGGCACAGCCACATCTCTTACCTATGTACAAAATATATTTCATTTTAGACTCACATTTACTTCCAACCCATGAATACATGCATTTGCTCACTGCTTGTTGCTAAAAACTATTGACATCAGAAAGACTAGATCACAAAAGCAAGCTGTTAAGAGGCTTCATGTGCATTCAGAAAGATAATCCCACCTTATTTCAACTACTTCTGTTATTTTTGTTGGACATACATTGCAAGACATTTTAAAGAGCTGTGCCACAACACAGGGTCTTTCTATGCTGAAAGCTAAGAATGAAACACTTTATTAATGAGGTCTTTCATCTCCTGTGAAGTTTGATAGACCATTCTTTAGACAGGTTACTTTTTCATCTGCTTGGGTCCACTCAATTTTTCAGGCTAGGAAGAGTTGATTAAGATTTCGGACTACATTTCTCTAGCAAGATTGTGGCTCTGGTACAAGGCTTAATGACCTAAGTACAAAGCATACCAGAACAATGCCATTTTCAATACAGTATTTATCAACTGGCATTTTTGTGGGCTATACAATTATTTCCACAAAAATGGGAATGAGAGCTCAGTTTTGTACCTCAACAGCAGGGGGCAGCAAGCAGCAACTGTACAGTTTTGGAAACCTCTGACCTCATCAGTTCTGGAGTCTGTGCACCATTTTGTGGGGTTGGGAGACAGACTGCTGGGAGAACAGGACTGGGAAAGAAGGGTAGAGTAACTCTCTAAGGGGGTTGCTAATGGAGAAGAATTAAGTATAACTAAGTGGGGGTTTCAGGGCCTGGGGATCTGGATTAGGCAATGAGTGGATGGGTAAAAATAAACAGAAGAGAAAAAGGCTCAAGGACACAGGCTTGCACTAGCCACTTGAAGATGCAAATGAGGGAATTTAAAATTCCCCTTGTCTACATATATTGTTAAACAAGATGAGTGAGTATCCCTTGGCCTTATTACCGTAATGTTCCTTCTTCCTTTCCTTCCCCCATCTTGTTTGTTGCTCTCCCTGTATCTTGTTTTATAATAAACTAAGCTCTTCAGGGCAGGAGCTGTGTCTTTGTTATTAGTTTGAAATGCCTAGCACTCTTTTTGGCACCCAGAATAAGTAATTCCTTGTCATTCTCAGTGAAAAATTATATGAAGAGTTTCCATAATGTCTTTCCAAAGCCAGATGAATAATAGGTGGCCTGAGCAACAATTAATTGTCCTTTGCAAATTTAAGATAAGAAAGATTCTGGTCACCCATTCTAAAGCTACTACTGCATAACTATGGGTATTTCTACATTTCCATGCATATACAGGTAGTTGTCCATGTACTGCTAATGCATGTACCCTGTATCCGCACCGAGTGTCCGCATGTGCTGTGCTGGGCACAGGTACACACATATAACCTTATCCACATTGTCCTGTGTTGATACATGATGTTAGTGCTACCATGTCTGGGGTGGTTTCTCAGGGTTCTGTGCTCTAGGAACCACCTTGCTGCATGTTGCTGGAACTGCCTGCCACCTTCACACATTTGTGAAAGGCAGCTCCCACTCATGTGTCCCTTCTGCATGAAGACATGGCCAAGAAATGCACGGACACAGGGGCACAATGACAGCTTGTGAATAATATTTGTGCTATCTTCCACTAAATGTGTAATAGTGGTTCCTGGGATTTCAATAAAATCATTGATTTGTAGCCATGTCTTGCCTAGGTACAATTTCAGAGTGGAGCAGAGCGGGGGCTGGCCTTCAGACATGTAGCACCATAGCAAGAGGGGATATTGGCAGGGAGGAGGAGGGTGGCTCATTGTAAAACTTACCAGCCTCAGATTCTGGTTTCTGCTGCAACTTGGGGTCTTCCTTCCAGCTCCTCAATGGTGGTGGGGGAGGGAGAGGTGGGAGAGGAGTTTTCTCTGTAGTGATGTTGGCAGTGAAGTGCTGCAAAGTTTCCAGTGCGCACACAGCCTAAGATTTGGAAAGGTAAGGGACGGGTTCCCCCAGAATAATCCATGGGAAACTGCTTTCCCAGATGAATAGAACAGAGAAGATGTTTTTCAAAATATAACCATTTGTATCCATGGATGGGAATTCAAGGGGATTTGGAAAGTCAAGCATACAGGAGCCAAACTTTGGCTTTAGTGATATAAAACAATCAATCTTTGCCTTTTTACAGCTGTCTCATTGCAAATACTACTAGTTGTGCTGCCAAGTAGAACTGGTCAATATATTAATTTTCCCTTAGATATACACGCCAGTACAACTAGCAAGCTAGACTGATGTTTCATCTGCCCCAGGAACAATAGATGGAGTCTTAACAGAATATTATCTCCTTATTTAAAATATGTTCTAATTAAATGTATTGTGTGGAGCAAACTCATGCAAATCAGGCCAGGGGATAGCGCAGAGAGGAATGGTGATTACAGAGTATTCTGCTTGCTGCTGCAGAGACACTGGCACCCTATTACACAAACTCCACCTAGCATTGACTGATAAGCACATGCAAGAAGACAGCAAACTCTTTAGGAACATTGGGATTCAAGTATAAAGTGCTCCTGGGAGAATTCTGAACCAAAAAATTAAATTCTGTGCACAATATTTAAAAATTCTGCAAAATTCTGCATATTTTATTTGCCAAAATAGCACAATAAAATCATGCCAGTTTCAATTGTTTTGATAATTTATTTTAAAATACCTGTAAGCAAGTATGTCTGTAACAATACAGACAACAAAAAAGATTCAGGAAATGTTTTTGACAAATAGATTCCTTAACAGGCATATTAATACAGAACTTTGAGTAATAATTCATTTAAATTACAATACAGTAAGGTATTTCCTGAACCCCTCAGAAGTAGTGCAAAGGCTTGGGGGAGGCAGGGGTAATGGAGGAGCTGAGGAAGAGGGAAGTAACTGCTGGGAAGAAGCCTGAGAGTGAACCTGGAAGGTTATTGGGAGTGGGTGAGAGAAGTATGGAACAGATTTTTTTGGCAGGGAGGGATTGTTAGGGAGCTGGGAAGCCTCCCCCATGCAGACCCTGGCTAGCCCCTAGCCTCTCTCATTCACTTGGGCACATCTGCCCCCGCCCCCATGTGTCCCTGCACCCCCACTCAGCCACCCCCTCCCCCATCCCCATGTGGCCCTGCACCTCCCTCCCTGTATCCCCATGTGTCCCTGTACCTCACTCCCCCATCCCCATGTGGCCCTGCACCTCCTTCCCTGCATCCCCATGTGTCCCTGTACCTCACTCCCCCATCCCCATGTGCCCCCCACTGTCTATCTGCTCCATATCCCATGTCTCCTCACCTGGCCCCACAGGCAAGGCACTGTGAGGAACTCAGCCTCTTATCCTCCCTCATCCCTCTCCGCGGCTGGCTGCTCCCAACCAGGAGCAGCTGCCCTCTCTTCTGGAGCCTAATGGACAAAAGGTATAACTGCAGTGCCCCTCGACAGGATGTATTTTATGCAGAGACAAAAAAATTCTGCAGGGGACATGAGTTCGGTGCATTTGCAGTGGTGCGGAATTCCCCCAGGAGTATATAAAGACATTTGGACAAGAAATGCAAAGGACAATTTGTGTCAGAAAATTAGAAAAAGTGTTGAAGCCAAAAAGCGATAGTGCAGCAGTGTGTGAGGAGACATCCCTATGTTCTGTCCCGTGTAAAAACTAAGGCAAGTAATTCTGAAAAGTGCCAATTAACTTATCTTTTCTTCACAGCTCCTGGGATCACCATGCAGCTGCTCTGTTCCATGAAGTCATCAAGTCACTTTGTGAAATCAGCATTAGCGGGGGGTCAGTCAGCCTCTAGTTTTATTTCTCAGGGTGAAGCTAAAACTTTAGTAAGAAAATAACTAACATAAGTATGTGGTGCCTATGACACTAGCTATTAATCACCAACATCTCAACACACTTCCACTGAAACTTTACATTATTACTTTATTGAATGCCTTTGGCACAAGCACTTTATAGTTATTTTAAAATGTGCATTCATACCAGCTTGCATGGCAAATACTAACGAAAGAAATAAGATAAAAGAAAAAGATTGCAAATGCAAAACAGTTCTAGAAAGAACACCACTGCCCTAGGAACAGACGGTGTTTAGTTAGAGAGTCGTTCGGAATAAATTAGCTTTTATTTGATAGGCATCACTATGGAACAAACTGAAAGAAGGACCCACATATTAACAATACTAGTTTCTGATCTTGCAAGGTGCTGAGCAGCCTCATCACTCATTGGAGTAGAGAATCAGGTACTTAATCCATAAGAGATCAGCTTCACTGGAATTAATATAAGGCACCCATTTGCTGATGCGTACTAATCCTGACAGTCACCACCTAAATATCACAGGCTCGCCTCATCAGACACCATCAATCATTTTACATCAGACAGAGGTTTTGCAATGTGGCCATACAATATACCAAATTAGGTTGTAGTTGTGACCAAATCAGGGTTTTAGAGATGAAAGGTTAGTGTCATAAGCTGCCATGCCACAAACACTCTGACCAATCAGCAACTAATATCTTCGTATTAATGTATCACAGTAGGAAGTCCTGGCATTGTGGGGTTAACATGTCAGGATAACCACAACAATTAAACAGCACGCTACAGCCCAATGCAAAAGCTGCCAAGTGCTATGTGCCTATAAAGTGCAACTCACACAATCAGGGTCAATAATAAAATAGCTGTTAACAATTCTGTAATTCTTTCTCTTTAAGCTTGTAATAATTTAAGGGTTAGCTGGAAGTCAAGCTGCATTTCTTTGCATCAGAGAGGGCCAGACCAAGGTTAGCCATTTCCTGTCCTTTTCCCTGATCCTTGTGCATTATTGGAGGGCAAGTGTCACACCTTAAGCTGTTATTCTTCTCACTCACTGTTACTGTAGCAAGAATGCAGGCAACACTTGTGAGCAGAAAAAGCAGCAGTATTACTATAGGAATGTCTAAGGGGATTGATGGGGACAGATCTTTCCATTTCTCAAATTTGGAATACATCAGCAGTGATCCTAAGCAACTACCACTAGATGGCTACTTGTATGAAATGAGTAGGTGGTCTCAGATCACTTCCTAGTGACTGGCCACGTCAATTAATTTAACTGTGCCTCAGTTTTCCCTTTGGCAAAATAGAGATAAAAGTACCTATTTACTTTTACAAAGTATGTTGAGAGCTTTGGATGAAAAGGCTATATAAGCATAAACAAAATTACTGCTTTAAGCATAGCTGACGATTCGGTGTGTGCTCCAGGGGTGGAGCACCCGCAGAAAAAATGGTGAGTGCTGAGCATCCACTGGCAGCCCCCCATCAGCTTGTCCCCCATCCCCTCAGCACCTCCCCTCAAACCAGCGGCCCTGCCAATCAGTGCCTCCCATCCCTCCCAGCGCATTGCGCCCACCACGATCAGCTGTTCTGTGGCATGCAGGAGGCACTGGGGGCAGGGGAGAGAACCGAGGATGGGCTGCGCTTGGGAGTGGGGGCAGAATGGGACAGGAAGAGGCAGGGCAGGAAGAGGCAGGGTGGGGGTGGGGCCTTGGGGGAGGGGGTAGAGTGGGGGCGAGGCCTGGGGTAGAGCACTCCCTGACACATTAGAAAGTAAATGCCTCGAGTTTTACGGTAGAACTAAGGAAATAACAGTACTAAAGTAAACAAAAAGAACCTCTTTAGACCACTGTAATTAAAAAGAAGAGTTGCCAGGTTGTGTCTTTCTCTTGCATTGGTACTCACCAGACACAATCTGCATGTCTTTCTGAGTGTGAAACATGGGACTGCAGACTGAGGTAACACTGTGTTCAGACACATAAGAAAATTAGGGGAGGAGATGGGTCCAGAGAAAAAGGGCAGGTAAAAGAGGGGAAAGGAGGTCCATCAGGAGAAAAAGATTAGTCAGCATCCCACTATCACAAGGCATTCATTCTCTAGTATGGCATCTGGCAAAAGGTGGCAAACCTTGTGTATATTTCTCTGTCATCTCTAAGTGAAAAGCCTCTTTATTTAAGACCAAATATTTAAGGGGGCAGAATGGATTTAGTGGTTATGTACAGTTCCACAATAACACATACACAACTGCATTTTAAGTACAATAAACCTCTAACGTAATAAACCTAATTCAATTTAACTAAATTCAGGAAAGTTAATCTTAATTCCATAAGGTTTGTCCAGGATAATATTAGTCTGAAGGAATACAAAGCCCTCACCTTTCCTTTCAGGAATGTCAAATGCACTTATACCAAGAAAACCCCAGAGCAAGCAACAGACATGACTGTGTTACACACACACATACACAACTTGTGCAAAAGTCAAAAAAACCCTAAAATCTAGAATCCCCATAAAGTTCTCACATAGACGGGTTCAGCAGTTCATGACTGTAACATTTTAATATTTCCATGCAGAAACACAAAGAGCCATAAGGCATTAAAGCTTTAAACTTACTTACTTAAAACGGTCTTTTATATAGAGAGAGAGAAAATTAGGACTCAATCCTGTGGTCATTACTTAAACTTTACTCAGGAAACACTTTCATTGAGTTCACTGGTTTTTTTTCCCCCAAGTAAGTGCTACAAGATTACAATGAAAAGAACGTTGAGCTTTGCCAATGGGAATGAATGGGATCTTCAACTGCTGAAGAGACACAATAGTTCTAATTAACTGTATCAGGAATGAATTTAGGCACATTTGTGCTTTCTCTTCTGCCAAAATCCCATAGAAGTGTGATGGACAAGACATTCAGGAGCTGAAGGCAGTTGCAGCTCCAGACACCAGCGCAGCAAGCGCGTGCCTGGGGTGGCAAGCTGTGGGGGGTGCCCTGCTGGTCCCTGGGAGGACGGCATGACTGCTTTCGGCGTCATGCCTGTGGGAGGTCCACCAGTCCTGCGGATTCGGCGATAATTCGCTGGAAGGTACGCCGAAGCTGCAGGACTGGTGGAACTCCCGCAGGCAAGCCACTGAATCCATGGGGCCAGGACCTCTCACAGTTAAGCCGCAGAAGGCAGCCCACTGTCGTGCTTGGGGCAGGAAAAAAGCTAGAGCCTCCCCTATCTGAAGGTAATGGGGATTGGAAACAGTGCAATAGCTCAGAAAACTGAAACCCTTCTGCACAGAGTTTAAAACTGTATTGAGTCGAAGGGTAGTGATCGATCCCCGAACGTGCTCCCCATCGACTCCAGAACTCCACAAGGGCTAGAGGTGGAACCGGAGTTGATGGGGGAGCAGCGGCCATCGATCCTGCACCGTGAGGATGCGAAGTAAGTGACTCTAAGTCGATCTAAGAGATGTCGACTTCAGCTGTGCTATTCTCATAGCTGAAGTTGCATATCTTAGATCGATCCCCCCACACACTCCAGTGTAGACCAGGCCTTAGATGAAAACCTGAAGGACACTTGCTTAAGTGGATCCTTCAGTTTTGCTGGGTGTTCCCACCACATAAAGAATTAATAGATTTGGCATGAACACAATGCTTTTGCCATTCTTTTGGTGAGTAGGTGATGGGATAGTTACTACTTTGTAGTTCAGACACTTTGATCTGATCATATTCTTCCTCCTGGAGTCAGGTTGAAGATCCAAGGTGTCTGACACTCCTCAGACCATCTCAAAATAATCAGTGTGTGAATTGCGGGGGGGAGGGAGGGAGGAGCAGTCTGTTCATGCTTGGCTATCTTCTGTGGCAGCATGAAGCGTGGTGATGGGCTGAGGTTTGTTTACACTAAAAATGCTGCAGCACTTCAATGAAGACACTTCCTACACCAACGGGAGGTGTTGGTACTCCACCGCCCCGAGAGGTGGTAGCTAGGTCGACGATAGAATTATCCCATCGACCTAGTCCTGTTCACATCAGACATTAGGTTGGTTTACCCATGTCACTCAGGGTGTAGATTTTTCATACCCCAAGTGACGTAGCTATGCCAACCTAATTTCCCAGTGTAGACCAGGCCCCAGTGTCTGAGCAAAAAGAATAAATGGAGGCAAACACCATCACTGGCAGAAGGGGCAAGTGAGGAAGGTAGAAGACAGACAACAAAGAGACAAAGCAAAAACAAAAATAGGGAGCAACCAAAGGGAGACAGGCATAAATAATTTATTAAAGCTAACGTTAAAAAAATTATATAATACGTAGGTTGGGAAAAGAGTGTCTGTACATCTGGGTATAGTGCTTAGATTATCCACAAATATAAAGTTAGTTTTTAAAAGTCATATGATACATGAAGTACATAATTAGCAATAACCCAAATTTAGGTGAATAGATTTAACAATACAGTTTAGATATTAGAATCTGAATACTCAGGTACATCACACATGAAAAGTTGTACAGAGATTTTGTTGCGGAAAGCAAAATGTATCAATGAGCGGAGATTGTCCCTAGTAATTGAGAATTAGATTGGTTGTCCATTTAGAAAATACAGTCCATGAGGAAAGTATTTGTGCTTCTCATCGGCACTCCAGCTCATCCCTCTTGATATTGCCGATGTCCCGTGATGCATTCTACATTTCCTTCTAGACTGTGGCTGCAACTTGGCATCTCTGCTTATGTTGTTTTATTAAATCTTTGACCAACTAGTGACATCTAGTGGACTTTGTGATATTATTAATTGCCTTAGAAAGAATACATTTGGTTTGCTTGACAGGTAACAGCAAGACTGGCAAAATACACACACAAATGTCACTGTATGTAGTAACTTAGGATAGACACTGTCTTTGTGTCTTGTACCAAAAATGCCAGCACTTAATAATGTATATGTCAGAGTCAAATTCTTCTCTATCACAGTAATCTCACTCCATTGGTTTAAATAAGGTTGTAACAGTATAACTAAAAGGAGAGTTTGGCCTTTCATTCAATAACAGTGATCTGCTACTATATTGTAGCATTTAGGAATGCTGACGCTGGCTCATCCAAGCAAGGCTTGATTTGTTTGCTTGTTTTCCAAATTCAGTTGCTTTTTGGTAGCATTTTTTCATCCCCTGTCCCTTCCAAAAAAAAGGAACATGGCCACAGTTTTAGCAACTGAGAGTTTGGAGGTCACTAGTTTACAGAACGATTCCCAGGCCTGGTATTTTGTAGCAGAGGAGTATCTATTTTTCTACCATCTGTAGAACTGAAAGGCCATGTCTACACATGGAAACTCGGGAAAATTAAGGTGAATCAACCAAAGGTGTGCAGTCAATGTGTGCAGCCCAGCGTGGCTGTTTCATTCAGGAGTAAAGTGATTTTAGTTCTCTAACATAATCCTCCTCTGATTTAATTTATGCATCTTGACTCTACATCTCCAGCTGATTCCCTGTAACTTTCCTGAGTGTCCCTGTGTAGTCATAGCCTATGTGAACTGATTTAGGTGGCAAGTTAGTGTGGTTATATACACAATGCTTGACTCTTTCCAGAGTTATTAGTCCCTCATTCCATGTGTCAAATTAGCCCAGCAAATTTAAATGACATCCAGTCACGTGGCCTGTGTATCAGTCACCACAGGAATGACCTGTCTCATTCCCTCAGCCATCACTGGTTTCCTCATTTTTTCCATATAGTAAACTAGTTTTTAAAAGCCTCCCTTGATTTTCTCTCCCATTCTCTCCTGACAGCTCTTGTTGGTGAGCTTCTCCAGGTAACATAGCAACTCGGTATAGTTTCTCTTGTCAAGGGAGCTGATTCAGGGTAATGGGAGCTGCAGGGCTCCAGTATTTACAGAAGTAGAAGAGATCTCTGGAGATTTCAAAAGTATCAATACAATTATAAAAATAAGGGTGAAGGAAATTGAACGGCTCAGGAGGCTCATAACAGGATTTGGAACGTTTCATCTCTAGGTCGCTGGGCACAGATCAATAATATCTGAAACTGATGACTGTTCAACTTGTTTTACACTGGAGATTTCAATCCACGTTCTACTGTACAAGTGTTTATGTGATAAAAACCACAAACAACTATTGGGATCCCTATCTTTACACCTGCAAGGAAAAGTGAATTGTAAGTAATTTGTGGAAAAGAAAGTGATTGGTCTAAAAAGTCAACAGTAGCCCCAAGAGCCTATATCTCTCCACTGGAAAAAATTAGTGAATGTAGTGCTAGTGAATGTGTCAGATTGACAGCATTAGAGACTCAAACCTTGTTTACCCACAGAACGAGGACAGCATGACTAGTTGCACACTTCCTCACTAGTGAGCCTTTGCCCTGACCTGCAGTGACAGGCAACACAGTTAAAACAACCTGAATAGTTTAGAGTTTCAGTCTTCATGCTCATTCTCTATTGATCCTACCAAGAGGGCTAATTAGAACCAATCAGGCTGGTAGTTTGTGTGATGTGGACTTTTGTTCAGTAAGCCCAGGTAAAACTTTTAAATTACTTTCTTTCCCATTACAATAGAAAAAAAATGCAAAAACTGGATTTACAATGACTCCTTTTACCACTTTTCTGGCCCAGTCAAGACCGAGTTGCAACGGGAGTCACAGAAACGAATGCCTGCCTCAAATTGACTGCTTTCCATGAATGACTACAGAATTTCTCAAATCAGGAGAGATGATCACATTTAACAAAGTAAATTAAAAGACTTTCCTTTTTAATTAAAGAACAGACTACATGATCAAAACATTCAATACAGATGTCTTTTGCCGCAGCATTTTTTATGAAATTAAAGTGGGGCAATGTGGATGTTACAAGGAGGCCAGAGAGGAGTCATTAAGGCAGGGTGTAATGAGGATCTGAAGAAGAGATTTCAGTGTGGAAATGGAAAGAAAAAGAACAAGTCTTGGGCCTTCTCCACACTGCAGAGTTTTGTCAGGAAAAGTTTTGTCAACAAGCAAAAAGCGAAAAAAGAAAAGTGGTATTGCATGTTCACACTACGCTCCCTCTGTCAGCAAAGCACGTCTACACGCGGGGCACTAGCATCAACAGTGAGAGCAATGCACTATGGATAGCTATCCCACAGTTCAGCTCATCACCTTCTGCTGCTGGGTCTTACGGGAAGGCCGAGTGGATTGCAGTCCATCATGGATCCAGGCTCAATGTCCCATGATGCATTGCTTTCTGTCCTAGCATTCCATGTGCGTCCGTCTTTGATTAGCAGCATTTTTCAATGGCTCTTATTTGTTGTTTGCCCCACCATCTCTGTGTGAAAGGATAGATCCCGCACTGCTTTTCAGTGCTCCGCTATCTGTCAGTAACACAGCATGAATGGCAGTGCAGTTAGTGGTAAAGTTCCTAACCCAACAGGATTCACAGTTGCCTGACCTACTGTCTGACATGGACAGAAGCAACTTTAGATTATTTTTGGCATTTATGGAACAATTGCACAAGGTAGACTGCCTCTTTTGGGCTCAGAAAACTAGCACTGAGTGGTGGGATCATATCGTCATGCAGGTCTGAGATGACGAGCAGTGGCTATAGAATTTTCGAATGAGGAAAGTCACCTTCCTAGAATTGTGTGTGGAGCTCACCCGAGCCCTGCAGTGCAAGGACACCCAAATGAGAGCTGCTGTCTCAGTGGAGAAGCATGTGGCAATCGCAGTGTGGAAGCTGGCAACTCCAGACTGCTATTGGTCACAAATCAGTTTGAAGTTGGGAAGTCAACCGTTGGGGCTGCGTTAACACAAGTGTGCAGAGCCATTAATCACATCCTGCTATGAAGGGGCTGCGACTTTCAGAGCTGTGTATAAGTCCAACTATCATTTTAAAAGGTGTCTGTGGGGGTGGAGTGAGTGGGAAGGCGAGAAGTCACAGAAAGCAGAAAGGAATGCACTGGTGGAGTTTGAGGAGGGCATGGGAAAGAGTTCTGAATGTGCTGAAGAGGAGGGCGGGCACACGTCTACTCAATCTGGAACATTATGAGGGACTTCAGCATCTCGGTTTGCGCCTTCATAACTTTATTCATCCTCTCAGTAATGTCCTTAACCAAGGCCTCCTTTTCTTTTCTGTCCTGCCTTTTGATTTCCCTCCACTCCATGAGTGCCGCCTTTTCTGCATCTGTGTATTGCAGCAGCTCCCAGAACATGTCTTCCTTGCTCCATCTCAGGCGATTTCTTATCTGGCGGAGGCACTCCACCAGTGTGGAGAAGGTGCCTCTGAAGGCGACATCTGCAGAAGCACAAGGAACAATACACAGAAGCATGATTGTTAAGTACATGTGCAGCATTGAAACACTACAGTAAAATACACCTCTAGTAACATACAAACCACTTTCTCACTGATAAGCACACACGGCGGCGAACACCCCAAGCATGGTGAGTTTACCCTGGGACGGGAGGGCATTCTACATGGGGAGAAAAGCAATATGAAAGGGTCATGGTGCAGTGACTAGGGACAGTATTCTAAATTTTCCTACCCTTTTCCATAGGAGGCGGTCATTGTAGCAGAGATCTCACCCCTGAGAGCAAGCAAGGGTGCATCTACTGCACACTTGCAGCTTCCAATCAGGTCCCTATACTGCTCACCTGTAACGCATTGTTTCCAAAGTATTTTATTTTTGCATCAATGCATAGGATTGGGAATTCGTTTTTAAAACTTAGAAAATATGCTGGGTGTATTAGATAACCGATATAAATTAACAAAATCCTTTACTAAACAAGGGGGGGAAGTATTCAGTTAGTCTCTCTATCGTCCTACTCTTTTTATCTTATAAATTTCATTACAGATTTCTTTGAAACCTGTACCCGTTATACTTACATGCTGCATGTGTGATGACAATGCCCCTATATTAAATTGCAGAACCATGTAACAAACAGTTTAACATGAATCTTTTACCATCTCACCTGCCTTCTGTTCACTAGTCCATTAGTATTTGTGCCAATAGTCCAAATTTCTGATTAATTAGAAGCAGTTGCTATTGTTTTAAAAGTCAATCTTCTAGAGAAATGTTTTTTTTTTCCCACCAAATTGGACCAGACTGTGTTTACATGAACAAACCTACTCTGTCTAGGTGTTCAGCAGACAGAGCTTGTCATAAACAGATAGCTAAGGGTTAATGTTCTTTTACCTGTAAAGGGTTAACACAGTGATAAGGAAAAAAAAAACCCCAGGCCCACAACCGGGTCTTGATTGAGCTGCTAATGATTACATCAAGGCCATAGGACTCAATCGTACTAACATATAGAAAATAAGAAAATAATCATTACTAACACCCTGAGGCCAACTCTCTGATTCTATTATACACGGACTCTAAAAAAATGTTACTTAAGAAAAAGGGAAGTAACCAGTCTAACACTGCCAGAATGTACTGACAGCTTTTAAGTTCATTATAGTTCATTAAATTGCTTGTGCAAGCATCAATAACTCATGATGACTTAACAAAAGGTACAAACAATATGTGTTTTTGAACACAGGTTCCTCAAAAAGCTTAAGTAACGCGCCATAGCTTTATTGCAAGTAGGGAAAAACACCAGGTGTCAATGACTTAACAATTTCGAAACCTTTGTGTGGGGAAGTAAAAGGAAACAGGCTTGCAACTTTAGCTATATTAATAGCAATTGTTTTCAACTAATGTTTTAGCAAATGTCATGTATTAGCCAAATAAGGTAATGACAGATGTATAAGCTCATATGATAATTTGCGGTTTTAAATTTTAAAAGCACAGGTATCACTGCTGTAAGGCAGAGCGACTTGCCCCTTGCTAGGGGACCTGTCGTCTCTCCGTGTGTACACATGTATTCTCTGATTAATCAATAAAGGAGCCTCAGGCTGTCTGATCAACTCAACACGGTGGTGGTCATTTTCCCCAACAACAGGGAACCAAACACCTGACCAGAGGACCAATCAGGAAACAAGACTTTTTCAAATCTGGGTGGAGGGAAGTTTTGGGTGTGAGTTCTTTGTTCTTTGTCTTGGGTCTGACCCTCTCGGCTCTGAGAGTGATTTTTCTATCTCCAGGCTTTCTAATCTTCTGTTTCCAAGTTGTAAGTACAAGGATAGTAAGACAATAGGTTTATATTGTTTTCTTTTGTATTTACATGTGTGTAGTTGCTGGAGTGTTTTGAATTGTATTCTTTTTGAATAAGGCTGTTTATTCATTTTTTTCCTTTAAGCAATTGACCCTGTATATTGTCACCTTGATACAGAGCCCCTTTTATGTCCTTTTTCATTCTTTTTATATAAAGCTTTCTTTTTAAGACCTGTGGGAGTTTTTCTTTAGTGGGGACTCCAGGGAATTGAGTCTGCAGCTCACCAGGGAATTGGTGGGAGGAAGAAGTCAGGGGAAAATCTCTTTGTGTTAGATTTACTAAGCCTGACTTCGCATACCCTCTGGGTGAGGGGGAAGAGAGATTAGATCTCTCGGTACTTGTGTTTCCAGAACTGGAAGCAGGGAATCTCCTAGGGTCATCCAGGGAGGGGAGCCTGGGAGGAAGTAACAAGGAAACAAGGGGAGGAGGTTATTTCCCTTTGTTGTAAGACTCAAGGCATCTGAGTCTGAGGGTCCCCCAGGGAAGGTTTTGGGGAGACCACAGTGAGCTAGGCACTGTATAATTCCTAGCTGGTGGCAGCAATACCAGGTCCAAGCTGGTAACTAAGCTTGGAGGTTTTCATGCTAACACCCATATTTTGGACACTAAGGTCCAGATCTGGGAAGAAATGTTATGACATGGTGGTAGCGGTGGGAAAAAGATAGAATCCATAAGCCAGTAGAAATATTATATTTTTCTTTTCTCTACTAGGGGCTTTTAAGCAGAGAGGGTTTGGTTTTAAAAGGAATCAGAGAAAAAAAAATTTCTGTTCTCTCCTTGCAGTGGCTTGCATATTAAGCAAGGAACATTTAAGGGTCTTTTGTTATACTATAGCACTCCGATTGAGAGTCAAGTACCCAGCACAATACACATGCAAATAAAGTGTTTTTTCTGGTTTACTTTACGTTTAAAAGATTAGCTAGAGGAAGAAAGAAAAAAAGGCACTGTTGCTAGGCAGACCCCAGGGTGCAACAGAGAGCCTGCAGTTCAGACAATAAACACAGGAGGGCACCCCAACACAAGAAAACAGGAACCATGACTTCCAAGGAGAAAAGGGAGGCAGAAGAACAAATCAAAGAAGCAGACCACAGGTGACAACTGGAAAAAAAACAAAAAGAGGTGGAGCTGAAAGAAAGAGAAGAAAACATCAAACAGGCAGCCCACAAAAGAAAACAACAAGAAGAAGAGATGGCCCACAGAAGGAAACAAGAAGAAGAAGAAGAAGAAGAGGCAGCCCACAAAAGAAAACTACAAGAAGAAGAGGTGGCCCACAAAATAAAACAAGCAGAAGAAGAGGCAGCCTACCACCGAAAAATGGAAAAACAACAAAAAGAAAGTGAAGAGAGGGAAAAACAGAGAAAACATGAACTGCAGTTAGTGCAGGCTGGGCAGCATGCTCCAGCCAATCCTAACAACCCTTCGCCAATTATGGTTCCACATCCCAAAAAAATTTCCCACTTACAAGGCAGGTGATGACACTGAGGCCTTCTTAGAAAATTTTGAAAGAGCCTGTCTTGCGTACAGCATCCCTGAAGACCAGTATACGGTAGAATTGAGGCCACAGCTCAGTGGACCTTTAGCAGAGGTGGCAGCTGAAATGCCTAAGAAAAAAATAAACTATAAGCTTTTTCTAACCAAGGCCAGATACAGAATGGTAATAACCCCGGATCATGCCCGTCAGCGTTTCAGAACCCAAAAGTGAAAACCAGATGTATCATTTCCCAAACACGCCTACTACGTTGGAAAAAATTATGAGGCCTGGATATCAGGAACCAATGTTAAATCCATAGACAAACTGCACCTCCTCATACAAATGGAACAGTTCTTGGATGGTGTTCCTGAGGACATAACACGGTACATACAAGATGGAAAACCCCAAAATCTCACCGAGGCGGGGGAGATTGGAGCCAGATGGATGGAAGTGGGAGAAAGCAAGAAAGCTACTGTCAAGGGGAACGAATACCCCAGAGGACACACCGACAATAAACCCTACAACCGAGGGCAGCCAAAGACCCCACCTACAACCCAAGGAAAGCCACAGACACCCTATTCTTCCACCTCACCAGTCTCCAGTAACTCACCTCGACCCAGTGACCAGTCAGCTGGAAGATGCTTTAAGTATAATGAACTGGGACATATAAAGGCCAACTGCCCAAAGAACCCTAGCCGAGTGCAGTTCATTACACCACCATCACACCAAAGATCCCCAGGCCCAGATGCCTCTCAAATACCCTTGGAGCGAAGGGAAAATTTGAGAGTGGGCAGAAAGAAGGTTACCGCGTGGAGAGACACGGGGGCACAAGTGTCAGCTATCCACCAATCCTTCGTCGAGCCCAAATTCATCAACCCAAAGGACCAAGTGACAATTTACCCCTTCATGTCACAAGCTGTAGACTTCCCTACAGCTAAACTGCCTGTCCAGTACAAAGGCTGGTCAGAAATGTGGACTTTTGCAGTCTATGACAATTATTCCATCCCCATGCTACTGGGGGAAGACTTGGCCAACCAGGTGAAGTGGGCCAAGAGAGGGGGAATGGTTACACGTAGCCAAACCAGGCAAGCTTCCAGACCCATTCCTGTTCCTGAGCCGTCCACAGACGTCCCGTCTGTGTTACCAGAGACCCAGACAGAGGTAGTGGACCTGGATTCCATGCCAACCACTGAAACAGCAACAGCACCTCCAGTCCCAGGCCCGGAACTGGAACAGCAACCAGTACCAGCAAGTGCAACCACATCTTCAAACTCAACACCAGAGGGCGCCAGCGAGCCAGAACTGGCAAAAGCAACAGACAGACATACCCAAAAGGCTCAGCCAGAGCCTGAAATACCCTCAGGTGCACCAGCGGAGAGTGGTTCACCAGCAACAGAAACAATCCGATCACCTACATCGCTTCCAGAGGGACCAAGCCCAAGTCCACAGTCTGAGGAAGAACTGGTGACCCCAGCCTCAAGGGAACAGTTCCAGACTGAGCAGGAAGCAGATGACAGCCTTCAAAAAGCTTGGGCGGCGGCATGGAGCACCCCATCGCCTCTCAGCTCTTCTCACCGATCCCGGTTTGTTATAGACTAAGGACTTTTATACAAGGAGATTCTTTCTGGTGGACACCGGGAAGAATGGCAGCCGCAAAAACAGTTAGTGGTTCCAACTAAGTACCGGGGGAAGCTCTTAAGCTTAGCCCATGATCATCCCAGTGGCCATGCTGGGGTGAACAGAACCAAAGACAGATTGGGGAAGTCCTTCCACTGGGAGGGGATGTGCAAGGACGTTGCCAAGTATGTCCGGTCTTGTGAGGTGTGCCAAAGAGTGGGAAAACCCCAAGACCAGGTCAAGGCCCCTCTCCAGCCACTCCCCATAATTAAGGTCCCATTTCAGCGAGTAGCTGTGGATATTCTGGGTCCTTTCCCAAAAAAGACACCCAGAGGAAAGCAGTACGTACTGACTTTCATGGACGTTGCTACCCGATGGCCGGAAGCAGTAGCTCTAGGCAACACCAGGGTTAACGCTGTGTGTCAGGCCCTAACAGACATTTTTGCCAGGGTAGGTTGGCCCTCCGACATCCTTACAGATTCAGGATCTAATTTCCTGGCAGGGACCATGCAAAAACTGTGGGAAACTCATGGGATGAACCACTTGGTTGCCACCCCGTACCACCATCAAACCAATGGCCTGGTGAAAAGGTTTAATGGAACTTTGGGGGCCATGATACGTAAATTCGTCAAAAAACACTCCAATAATTGGGACCTAGTGTTGCAGCAGTTGCTGTTTGCCTACAGGGCTGTACCACATCCCAGTTTAGAGTTTTCACCATTTGAACTTGTGTATGGCCATGAGGTTAAGGGGCCATTACAGTTAGTGAAGCAGCAATGGGAGGGGTTTACGCCTTCTCCAGGAACTAACATTATGGACTTTGTAAGCAACCTACAAAGCACCCTCTGACACTCTTTAGCCCTTGCTAAAGAAAACCTAAATGATGCTCAGGAAGAGCAAAAGGCCTGGTATGACAAACATACCAGAGAGCGTTCCTTCAAGGTAGGAGACCAGGTTATGGTCTTGAATGTGCAACATAAGATGGAAGCATCATGGGAAGGGCCATTCACAGTCCAAGAGCGCCTGGGAGCTGTTAACTGCTTCATAGCATTTCCCAATTCCTCTCTAAAACCCAGAGTGTACCATGTTAATTCTCTCAAGCCTTTCTATTCCAGAGACTTACAGGTCTGTCAGTTTACAGTCCAGGAAGATGATGCTGAGTGGCCTGAAGATGTCTACTACGAAGGGAAAAAAGATGGTGGCATGGAAGAGGTGAACCTCTCAACCACCCTGGAACGTCTGCAGCGGCAACAAATCAAGGAGCTGTGCACTAGCTTCGCCCCATTGCTCTCAGCCACTAAGCTTGGAGGTTTTCATGCTGACACCCATATTTTGGATGCTAAGGTCCAGATCTGGGAAGAAATATTATGACAGAGCTGTATTGCCAAAGTGATCAGTTTTGCCCGGTGCTGCGTTACAAATCACTTTAGTGTTGAATACAGAGGTAGTAAAATATTGTGATCCTTATTGTATGAATAGAGGGCAGAAGAACTGTGCCTATCCTGCCTGGATTGAACAGCACTCATTAAGCCAGAGGGTCAGGACAGCAAATCCCAGGGAAAAGGGGGAAAAGGGTGAGGACAGGTGTTTCTACCTGGTGAAGTGGGCTCTGCCTAAAGAGTCCTACGCACCATTTGATCCTCCCCTTCTCCACGGTTTAAAGACAGAGCTGATGAGACTCAGTTGAGAGTCTTTTGTTAAGTGATCATTAGAGCTGAAAGTTGTAGGCCTGCTGTGGGACAGCATCAGCGTCACTGTCACCGAGCAAGAGACTGCCTGGCCTGCACTAGCAGTGAGATTCCCCCACTAACTGCTGAAATCACTGACACCTGGATGGGACCTCCAGACATGGTCTCACAGAGGTTGCAGTAGAGGCAGGTGGCAGCAGAGGAAGTGATAACACAGCAGCAGAGTGAACAATGGCACAGCCAGGACTGTTCTTAGGATTTATGTATTATTATCTGGTGTCCCTATGTTCCACTGAAGGCAGTCCCCGGACAGCATCACTGACCCCAGTGTGTTGAGGTGGCACAGCCTCCACCCCCACCCACAGACCCCCAGAATCCTCCCCATTACTGACACACACCGAGCTTCGTACACAGCAGACGCTGAGGCAGTAGCTCAAGGCAGGCTTCACGCTGTCACATGGTGGCTGCATCTTGCCAGAGCCCTTGGCCCCCCTGCAGCCCCTCACCATTCCTGGCCCACCATGAGTACCAAGCAGTAATAACAAGAATAATAAGTGTGTGTGTATATGTGTGTGTGTGTAAGAGAGCCAGTGCCTGTGAGAGACAGAGAGCCTGTCTGTGTGTGTGTGAGGCAGACAGACAGTCTGTACTGGGGGACTGTGACTCGTGAGAGGCAGAGTGTATGTGGCTGTGAGAGCCAGTGTGTGTGTGAGAGAGACTGTGCGTGTGTTAGGAAAGTGTGAGACACAGTCCCTCCTCCCTCCCCCACTCACATGGAAGTTTTGCTCCTCCTGTTCTGGCCTCGGCCCGACTCCCGCCAGAGACTGAGCGGTGCAGGTAGGCAGGGTCCAGGGAGGGACTCTGCTCTGGGAGGTGGTTGGCCAGGCCACCGTGCCGCTCTGGGCTTCCTGGGGCTGGGGCAGCAAAGCCGGAGGCTGGAACCCTCAGCCGGTTGGCTGGGGAGAGAGGGAGGGAGCGGGGAGAAGCCCGCCAGCCCAGCACAGGGGGGTGCCGGAGAAGAGAGGATTCCAGCCACAGCCAGCGAGGGAAATGGTGCCCCAAATTTTCCAGTGCCCTATGTGGCCACGTACGCTGCATATGCCTAGGGACAGCCCTGGGCACAGCACAGCGAACAGCGGGAGCAGCGTGAACAGTGGACAGCGACACAAAGTGAGAGGCGGTAGCAGCAGGAGATGAGGCATTTCTTGATGCTCCCTCCTCCCCCTCCAGGGTGGGAGATGAATTCCCATTAATGCCCCTCTGAACTCTGGGTCTCTGCTGAGCAAAGACAGCAGCTATGAGTGGGGTGCAGAGAAGGGAGAGTCCTGTTCAAGGAGCATTTGTTTGTTGGACTTTCATGCCACAAAGTGAGAAACTGAGGCAAAGGACACTGCCCGACATGCTCTAGGGTAGGTGTTTTGCTCATAGTCACTTGCTGTTGAATTAAGGTTGTGATGTTTTCCCAATGCTGGGTCCCCTTCCCTCTTTATTAAAAGTTTTCTTTCCTATACACAAATGTAGCGCACAGAGAGGGAAAGCATTGCCTCATAGGAGCACCCAGGGATGGTGTTTAATTTTCCCAGATTACTAGGTGGGGCTCGAGCCAGTTCTGTGTTGTATTCTTAGTGAACTCAGAGCTTTTTGCTGCTGACTCCACCCTGTCTGGTCACTGTAGTTGCCAATTTGTGTTGGATTTATTCCTGGAGGTTTCATTACATAATCCAGAGATTCCAGGCCAGTCCTGGAGGGTTGGCAACTCTAGAAACACCTCAGAGTTGGTGGATTTGGGACCCTTCTCTTGCCTATAAACTGGGTTATTTACTTGCAATAGGGTGTGTGCAGACAGCTGTAGCATTTAATGAAGAGTTACACATTAAATGGCATAAAGGGTACAAATAGCTTTTATTACAGCTGCAGGAAGTTGTTTTGTCAATAGATAAGTTACTTTGCATATTTATTTTTACAAAAGATAAGAACAATACTGAATTCTATCCATCTGTATTAGCAGGAAACTAGTCAGTACATTTCTGCCTGAAAGTCTTGGTACATGGTATGTGTCTCTGCCAGACTTTAAAACTATCAGAAGTCCAATTCTGCAGTCAAAATGCAGATGGTCATATGGAAAGATGTTTTATATTCCCACAATGTTACTGTAATTCCTGAGGGGATGAGACTCCTTGCACAGCCTCTGTATAAACAAAGGGGAAAAGGTTCTGCAGCTCAGAGGAAAGGAGCCTTGCTGCAGTTGGACAGGACCATCTGAGTATGTGTGCTGGAAATCTTAATGCCAGTCAAACACTAGAAAAATAGGAAAGCTTTTGACGCAGCTTAGCTAAACTATCCTGATGTAAACACCAGGGAGGAAGTGATTGGTTGATTGAATTGGGCCTACCATTACTTTTGTCCTGCATTTTTTTTTAAACTTTTATTTTATTAGAAACTGAATATTTTAAATATATATTTTTATTCATTGTTGTTGTTCCATAATGGTTAAATGTATAGAGAGATGCAAGAAGGTTTTATTAGCAGCATATTCAAAAACAGGGAAGCCACACGTGAGTTATACAGATCTTTTCAAATGATTGCTGATAAAACCTTTACCATCCCACCATGTATTCTGCATATGTCAGTAAAACTATTGCAGAAATATTTGATTTCTGAAAAAATTATTGAATGGTTTTTGTATTTTTTCAGCAATAAAGCCAGGTGCATTAGTATCAAGAATGCATCTGTACAGACCTTGGAGCTAGAGAGGAAATGTATGTATTTTAAAATGACCAAATTTGTACTTATAAATGTTAATGTCTTGAGACCTTTCTGGGCTAATGGTGAGTGTTGCATGTTCTCTTTCCAGTTGTATAAAGCTCCTGTTTCCAACTCCCCAAAGTCATAAAATATTAGAGCTCAATCAATTCACTGCTGCAGAACTTGAATATTGCTCATCTTATGCATAAGGCCTATGTTTCCACATTTCTATCCAGGTAGGTATAATAATAAAATAATAAAATGCCTCACCAACTGTGAAATCTGGTCTTTTCTGTGCTTTTGCCCTGTACTATGCAGATTTCATGGGGGAAATCAGTGTTTTCAAACTGGGGGACCTGATCGAGAAGGGGGCCACGGGATGGGGGGTTGCAAGGTTATTGAGTGGCCGGAGAGTGACAGGCTGCTAACGGGGCACCCAGCTCTGAAGGCAGCACCACCACTAGCAGCAGCACAGAAATCAGGGTGGCAATATCATTCCATGCCACCCTTACCTCTGTGCCACTGCCTTCAGAGATGGGCAGCTGGAGGGTGGTGGCTGCTGGCCAAGGGCCCAGCCCTGAAGGCAGCAGCACAGAAGTTAGGTTGGCAATACCATACCATGCCACCCTTACTTCTGCTACCCAGCTATAAAGGCAGCACCGCTGCCAGCAGCAGCACAGAAGTAAGGGTGGCAATACCGCAACCCCCTTACAATAACCTTGCAAACCACCCCCACCTCCCCAACAACCTTCTTTTGGGATAGGATCCCTACAGTTACAACACTAGGAAATTTCAGATTTAAATATCTGAAATCATTAAATTAACAATTTTAAAAATCATATGACTGTGAAATTTACTAAAACCGACCGTGAATTTGTCCCCCTAGCTCATCACTAGATGTCAAAGGAGAGCTCATTCAGACCTTGTTTACAGATGTTTACCTTTCACTCAGCTTGGAAAGTTAAAGTAAATGGGCCCGTTTCACTTTCAAGTTCACTTGCATCAGAACATGTGCAGATTCACAATGCTGGAGGGAAATATTTACAATGTTTTCATGAAAATTTTTCTGTTAGAAAGTGCAGAGAATCATTCCACCATTCTTCAGTTCCCGCAAAAAATACAATGTTGGGGCCTATAATTATTTGACAGTATCAATAGACTGCAAATTTAAGAACAAAATACTTTCCAAATTTCAAATGTAGGTCAATCTATAGGCAAAGCATTTCTGTTCACAGAAAAGCATTAGCAACTAAGGAAAAGGCAACCTCGATGGAGTGGCACACAGCATACGTGTTTGTCTTAGAAGCATATGAGAAAGTCTCACAAATGAAAGCAATCTGTTGGATTCTCCAGTCCATTTTTCTGCCCATGAAGAACTGTTCCCTATAATACACATCTACTTTTTGTTTCTCGCCTACTCTCTATAGTCCCAAGTGGTGTGCTTTCACCCTTCCCTTCGAAGACTATAACAGAGCCTAAAATTTCAACAGGAAGCATTATTTTTATGCAGCACACATCAAATATGCTGCTATCAAGTTAAGCACAAATAGCATAGCTTCTACTGGCAGGAAATATTAACATGTGGGTTCTCCAACAAACTGAAGGTGTTTGAGCTATTTCAAGGACTTCCAGAGTTAGAGAAACAGTGTCATTAGAAAAATCTATGCTAATTTCACAGAAATTGCAACTAAAGCAACACCAAGACTTGCAAGACTGCACTTCTCTCATGATCCTAACAGAAATAGATCCCAGAGATTAATATAGATCTCCTTTCCACCCACCTCCTACTCTTTTTAATCCTGTTTTCCAAATATTACTGTACTGTGCTCTCTTTTCCATTCTATACATCACTACAATGACTACCCTCCACAAGCATGAGAAAAGCTCTCATTATTTTTGGCCCAAGGAGATAGCATGCTTTTGAATCAGGAAGTGAGAGTTACCACTAGGGAAGTAAACTTGCTGTTTAGCCATAACTAGAGAGAACAAGAACTCAAGGGAGGTTAAAGTTTGTGGTCCTATTTCAAACATGCAAAGCTTATGTGATTTCAAAATCTGGCAAAACAGTTCATCTATATCTAATAGTGATTTGCTCATGGACCCAGCGAAATCTGTCTTCTGGAACATACAGCAGGAATCTGGTGTACAGGGTACCCAGGGAAGCTTGCTTACATACCTGCAAATGAGACATTTTGTATCCTAAATTTACAAAATATTAACAAGTCCTAATCTCTTAACAGCCAACGCTCTCCCCTTAGAGGCTCCTCCTGCCACGCCCTTCCGAGCTCCGGAATACTGGACAGCTTTGATTTAAAGAACAGGTAAGTGAGCTAGCCATTTCCAAAGTTGTTGTGTCTTTCAGGATTGGAGTTCTTGCTCTTTGCATTCCCTTCCCCACCTACCTGGGTCATTAATTTTACCTCATTTGAGCCTCTCATCCCCTAAAATTCCAGACCCGTTGAAGTGATTTATTTGATTTTGAATCAGTTATGTTAAGAAATTACCAACAGGCCTATCATCAGTCAAGACCCTTCACATGCCTGGCTGAAAATGCACATAACAGTTAATACAGTGATGGGTTAAGTACCTAGAGTAACTTTAGGGTTTGTTATATACCTCATAGCTACAGAAATATTTGCATCTGTTTCCTGACCATTTAGATTGGGAGTTTAAGGGGAAACAATATCTAAGGAAGTCATGGCCATAAATTAGAGATTTTCAAATGAAAATTTTCAACATGCATTCACCAAAAAACATATTGACTTCAATTTTCCATTATCAAGTTTTGTTTATAATGGCGATATTGACCTTGGGTCTGCCTCAGTGAATATTGAACCTGAGTCAAAAAATGTTGGCATTCACCTTGATAGTCACTCTTTGCCTATTCTATATTTTATTGATGATTAACAAGTTTGAATTTGGGTATTGATTAAAAATAAATTTGAAGTGATTTGAACTAGCTGCACAATATTTAATGTTGTTTTTGTACATAACACTCCAAATACAAGAATGTAAGTTAATTAGGAAAACAAGTATATTCAAACTACACACGTCGAAGGTATAGGCTCTTACCTGTAATTGGTCTTTTATTTATAGTGAATTTTCAACATTAAAAATAATTCTTTCAAATTAGAATCATGCTTAATTAATAAGGACAGAACAGGGAAAGAACAGTTACTTGTCTTTTATTAATTGTGAATCTTCAAGATGATGTCATCTGTGTTGACCCCCCTCTCCGTGCACATGCATAAGAGCTCAGAATCTTTTGAATGGCAGCATCTCTTAAGTTGTGGCTGCATGTTCTCATGCTCACCACCTCAGAGCAAAATGGGCAGAGCAGCCGCAACTGTCCCTCAATTCCCTTGCTAATTTAGAATGCCAGATAAGGAAAGAGCAGGGATAGAGGATGAGTCATGGGACCTACACAAATGATAGGATCTTGAAGAGCCACCCATACTAGAAGGGATAGCTCAGTGGTTTGAGCATTGGCCTGTTAACCCAGGGTTGTGAGTTCAATCCATGGATTTTAGATCTTTCATTAGATGTTTTAACTTTAGGGGTTTTGATTGGATGTAATGACAATGCATGATTAGCGTGGAAATGAAAGGTATTACTTTTAGTACTTTTTTTTTTTTTTTTAACACAACATAATTTTAAACTAATAGCAATACAAACAATAACATTTTTATAGCAATAATATGATGGGGTTGTTGTACAGGTTTCATTATAAAGCATAATATATTATACTTAGCACATAAAATAGACACTTTATAAGCTGTATGAAAGGCATACGTTTTAATTTGATTATATATATATATATATATATATATATATATATATATATATATATATAAGCATGTGAATTTGCCCTTGTATTTAGAGATTTTTTGAAACTTTGGTAACACTGAAGCAAAATTTGAAATTAGGTACTAAACTGGTTTAATTAAAGGGTATTTGGAACTTAAGGGCTATTTACAAAATTTTATTTCAAGGCCAGTAAACAATATGATTACCTGCAGTGGTAATGAGATTAAAATGTATATTTTGCAATGTGGTAGTTTTAATATACACATAGCTATTATTAGCTTGAAAAAGTAAGTGTTTTGTTAGTAAAAAACAAAAAACTACTCTAACATGTTATTAACAGTGACTTTTTTGGCTTTAGTTTATTTATACATTGAAGCTGTGAGGTTTTTAATGGCTAAAAGGTTTATTGATTTTTTATTTTTATTTAAAATGTTATGTGTTATTTTAGGGGCACTGACTATAAATTAGTTAGGTATACCAAGTGATTTAATTTTTTAGATGTTTTGGTGAATAATTTAATTTTACATGCATTTTTTTATGGACCCGGCAGGATTCGGTATGTGGGAGCCCACACCCCCATAACCGGTTTAAATGCTTGGAAGGAGCACTGTGAACGTTTACACTTTTACTTAGAAAGTGTCCAAGTATGTTTTTATGGCCACAGATCAGATGGTACTTTTGATGTGTTTGTAAGGGCAGTGGGCCAAGCCTGGTGCTTAAGATTATTTTGAATGGCCATTAGCTGCATCCATGAAAGCTTACAAGGAAGCCCTGGCTATTGACTTCCCTCATCCACCAGTGAGAACTCCTGCCTGACCTCTTAGGGGAGGAAGCCCTTCAACTTCAACAAGGAGTCCCACATGTTGAAGTCGTATCTGCCCAACAGTGCCTGCTGGTTAGCAATCTGAAGCTGCAGCCCCCAGGTAAACCTTTCTATCAAAAAGATAGAATTTCTTGGAATCTTTTGCCTTAGGAGTCACCCCCTGCGGACCCTATCTTCCCCTTTTGTTGGCTGTAGACATCACCAAGGATCCTGAGGGCTGGGAGATGAGTATATAGGAGCTCATACCCCTGGGCAGGGACAAAGTATTTCCTCTTGGCTCTTTTTGAGGCAGGGGGGAGGAAAGAAGTTACTCATCTTGTGCAGTAACCAGGGCTGTCCCTAGGATTTATGGGGCCCTATGCAGTATTATTAAACTGATGCCCCTATGCTCGACAGCAGCCCAGGCTCGCATGTGTATTTTAGGTAAGGGTGATCTTTTGAAGGATTTATTTAAAAACAATGCAATTTAAGGTTAAAGATGGATACTCAGATTGTGCATCTAAAAATCTATGCAAGGATTTTTTTAAAGATGTGATTTTATAATCTTCAGCAACACAATTTTTAAAGCAAATTTTAAACTAAAGTCCTATAGACTAACATGTTCTGAGTAAACTTTAGATAGTGTTTTCACCCCTCAGCCACACTATAGTAATGCACAACTGTTTTTGTCAGTAAATTCAGAAACTGACAGTATATACCTGGGGATTGGCAAATGCCTGTTAAATGGCTTAATTACCACTTCAATGGATCTTTACCCGTTTTAATGTTGTGCTCATAGGTCTGGGAGGCTGGAAGGCTTTTTCACTTTTAGGTACTAGATCTCCTCCATAGGAAAACTCACCAGGCTGCAGCAGCCAGCAGTGATGTGAGCCTGCAGGAAGGGTCAGAACAGGGATAGGAAGAGGTGGAAGGGTGGATACTAAGACTCAGGGGTGCCCCAAATTTTTGAGTGCGTATGCCTAAGGATGGTCCTGGCAGTAACAATGGTTCTTTGAGATGTGCATCTCTATGGGTGCTCCATTGTAAGTGTATCTGTGCCCTTAATTAGAGATTTTTGGTAGCAGTGTCCGTTTGTCTTGAGGCTGTCTATCTCCCTCAGTGCCTTCTCTACTGCAGACCCTGTATGGAGAACTCCGAGTAGAAGGGAGGAGGGCAGGTTGTGGAGCACCATAAGGACACACATCACAAAGAACTATTGTTATTGCACAAGGTAAACTTCCTCTGCTTCGAATAGTTTCCCTTCGGGTGTTCCACTGTAGGTGACTCCCAAGCAGTACTCACCCCTGGAGATTGGGACTTTGGAGTGGAGTCTGTTAGTACAGAGAATACTATGGAGCTGAAGATGGCATCAGAGGCTGAATTTCTAGTGATTTCAATTTTCTGCAAAAATGTGGGCAGAGGCCCAAGTTGCTGCTCTGTAGATTTCCAAGATATGGACATCTTTAAGGAATGACACTGAGGTAGAAATTGACCTTATGGAGTGTGTACGCACTCTGGATGGAGACAGTACGTTCTGCCCTTGAAAACAGCGATTAATGCAACCAGACACCCATTTGGATAGTCTCTGAGCCGATACTGAGGAGGATTTGGATCTTTCTGTGAGCAAAAGGAAGAGTTTAGGGGACTTCCTGAAGCCCTTAGTTTTGTCCAAGGAGAATGCTAGTGCTCTTCCAACATCTAGCGTATGCAGAATCGCCTCCCTAATGTCCCAATGTGGTTTTGGGGAAAAAAACCAGGAAGATTGATCTGTTGATTCATATGGAAAGCGAAGGCAACTTTAGGGAGAAACTCGGGCTGTGACCTCAGAATTACTTTTTCTTTAAAAAAAGACCGTGCATGGTGGGTGTGCCATCAGGGCTGCTATTTCTCCTATGCAGCTAGCTGTGGTGATGGCAATTAGAAATGCTGTCCTCATGGACAGGTGTGAGAGAGCAAGTTGCCATGGCCTCAAAGGGAGGTCTAGTCAAAGCCCTGAGAACTAGGTTAAGATCCCAGGCTGGAGTGGGTGGTCTCAGATGCGGGAAGAGATTCCCAGTGCCCTTCAGGAATCTACAAGTCAGCGGGTGACTGAACAGCAAGTATCTGTCCACCTGGCAGTGGAAAGCCGGTTTTGCCACGAGATGTACCTTAAGGAAACTCAGTGAGAATTTTGACCGCTTGAGATCTAAAATGTAGTGTAAAATCAAGGAAGGAAAGATGTTGTTGTTCTAAGCACACAGACCCAACCTCAAACTTGGAATCATTTCCATTTTGTAGGTAAGTATGTCAAGTGCGCAACTGTCGGCTGTGTAGCAGCACATCTTTCACCTCGTCAGAGCATTCTATCTCTAAGCCTCGGAGCCAAACCTGGAGGTGGAGGACTCACAGGGTTGGGGTGAAAGATCAGCCCAGTGTTTTTAGAGAGCAGGTGAGGAATGGGCCGAAGAGAAACCGGAGGACATCTGTGTCGGGTAAGGGAACCAGGCTTGTCTTGGCCAAAAGGGGGCAATCAGAATAACGCTCGCTTTGTCTCACTGAATTTTCAACAGGACCTTGGATAGAAGAGGGAACTGGGGAAAAGCATACAAGGGGTCCCCATTCCATGGGAGGATGAAAGCATCTCTCAGTGAATGTTTTCCCAGGCTGGCCCTGGAGCAGTAACAAGGATATCTCTAGTCCAGACAAGTAAGAGCTCCATAGCTGAGGTTCCCCAAAGGGCAAAGCACTCTGAGTTCAGTTCCCATTCATGGCTGCAAAAAATTCTGACTGAGACTGGCAACTGTCATGTTCTGTATCCCTGTTAGACAGACAGATGAGATGAGCACATTGTGACGGATGCATCAATTCCAAAGCTTGAGTATTACTGTGCAGAGGGAGGCAGATATGGCACCCACCTGGCAATTTATGTAAGACTCACAGGTTATATTGTCCATCATGACCTTCATGTGGGTGTTTTTAATAAAAGGCAGAAAATGTGCACAGGCATTACTGACAGCCCTTAGCTCTGCTATGGCCAGAATGAAAACCAGACTATGGAACTATTCCTTTACTACCTAAGCCTTTAAACTCAAGTTTAAGGGCACCCTCTTCTGCAGCTCCTAGTGGGCCTTATAGTCATCCTGGGGAGGCAACATGCCTGTCCCTGACACAGCCTCATCTGGGGAGGAGACTTCTTGGAGGCCACTAAGTAGGTACATCTCAAATGGAGCCCTGGGATCGGGATAAAACCCCCCAAGTTCCAAAAGGGCCACTGAATTGGCAAAGGCCAAGCACTCAGTGTCACTCTTGTGCCGGGATCCACAGAAGTGTAGGGATGACTTGAGTAGCAGCCGAGATGACTCCTTGGATGAAAGGAATATGACTCAAACTCAGATTCCAATAAGCCTCCCTCCAGTGATCATGGAGCTGAGGTTCTCACTAGTGCCAGAGATCAGTGCCAAGACAGCAAAGCTTGCATGGGGGCCAGCATGGAGGGTTTCCCTCTGGATAGTACTACAGGGCCCAGAACCGAACGGCAACTAGGGGCTACATGCTCTCTCCTGTCCACAGATGCCATCAACTCCTGTACTGCCAGCACCATACAGTGCTGGTGCTGCACTGTCCCTCCGGTGCCAACAGCTTGTCTGGTACTGGACTCGATATCTTCATAAAGGTCAGAGTCAACAGTGCCAACTGCAATGCTGAGGCAGAGGAGGGGTTTGATGTAGGTCGCACTCTATTCTGTTCCCCATGCCCGGCCTCCTTCGGTATCAAGGAATGTCCCCTCTTTCTGTGCTTCTTCCTTGGCACCAGGGATAGTGAACAGCACTAGGACTGCTGCACTGTGGGAGGAATGCTACTCACCGGCACCGAGGTGCTTGGTGCTGAGTTCAACCAGCTCAACAGAAGGTCTCAGCGCTGCCTCCATTAGTACAAACTTTAACTTGGCCTCATCTTTCTTTGTACAGGGTTTAAATTCATAGCAGATCTGATGATCCCCAACATAAGCCTCACCCAAGCACTGTAGGCAACTAGAGTATGGGTCTCTCAGAGACATAGCCTTGTTCCAGGAGGCACAGGACTTGAAGCAAGGAGACTGACACACACTTCATCACTGGGAACAGACAAAACTCCACTAGCAGAGAAAACTAAGACTAAAAACTATTTACAAATACTAACTATATACAACTACAATAAAAAACAAAGACCACTAAGGAAAGCTTGTCAAAGTAAACAGAGCAGTTCCAGTGACCATCATGGATAGTAAGAAGGGAACTGAAGGGAGCGCAGGATCGACTGGGCCTTTTATATCACAGCTATGAGTGTGTGGCACCAGAGGGCACCTGAACCACCCCAACAGATACCAATGAGAAAAAAATTTCCGGCAACTGTCCTGGGGCACACACACATCTACACTGGAATGCATACATTCAAGCACTTGAAGAACAAGAAGGCTCAAAGTGGGCAAAGAAAAAGAGGGCAGGATGTGCCATCTCAAGCCACAGGCAGCTGAGAAGGAACTGGTGGATCTGCCCCTGCCCATATTTGTTCTTCATATAGTGTCTGTGTGGGTGCTCACTGTCAGGCTGCGTGTGCACCCAGGTATTCTTGATCAGAGATTTTTGTCAGTAGTATCCTCAGGTCCAGCTGTGAAGGAAAATGTACATATTTTAGGCACCAGTCTTGACCGCATTCAGTATCACTTTCACAAATAAAATTCATTAAATATTCCTGACGCTAACTTTTAACATGTTATAAATTCTCAAAAGATAGAACCACAAAAAGCAACTTCAAGTCCAAACCAAGCGTAAGAACTACTTTGCAGTCTTGGTATTCTTATTTTGTTTTGGAGTGTTACAGTAATTTTGATTTCTGAGAGTGGGACTTAAAATTTACACTGGTTAAAAAAATGGCTTTTTGAGACCGCTTGTAAGACGTAATAGGCTATACAAAGAATTTAGCATCTCTTTGGTACTGAAAGACATGATTCTACAGAAAATAACCTTTGGGTGCTGGCAGTTTTGAATATATCTGAAGGTGTGTCAACAGCATTTGTATTTTAAGAAGAGGACTACTTTAGTCTACTTCTAGCGCCTTCAAAAGATTTTTTTTTTAAACTAATACACAAACTTTTGAGATTTACACATTTCTGGCAGCATCACAGTAGCACCAAGTCATGACTTTAGAAGATTTTTGCAAAGAAAAAGCCAAATTTATTTTATAGTAGCAATAGTTTCTTTTTTTTATTTTTAATATACTTTAGGAAACAATATACAAAGCTGAGCTTTTCCACGATTTTTGAACAGTGGTTGCTCCAATTACACAAGTTCAGCGTTTTGTGATGGCTAAGAACAGCAGTCAGCACCAGACTTGAACAGTTAGCTACAACACAAACATCCTTTGAAATGAAATGTCATAATAGCAAGACAGGTAAACCAGGAGTTAACATATGACAGCTGTTGGGGAGGTGTCTTAATCATCCTTGTTTAATTTTATATTAAATATTTTATACACAATTTATTGTTTACAATTTTTAAACACAACCTCCCTTGAGAAATTATTTCAATTAAGTACAAAAATGTTCAACAAGAATAGTTCTGATAAAGAATCCCCAAATAGACCAAATTCTAATATGCGCTGACCAAAGGAAATGAAAACCAGTGTTTCATTGTTTTAACATGTTTATTACAACAGATACAATTCACATCTGACTAGCTTTTTCCTCTTTCCCCTCCCACAACCATGTTAACATGTTCATTGGGCTATTTCCTTATATTTGAGCAAGTAATGTACTTTCAACACACATGCCCAGCAGTACTATAAGACCAGTCTTACAGGGTGCAAATGGAAATACGTTTCAATAATTTATACAAACAGTGGGTTATGCTCAATCACTGCAATTTTAAGCTACTGTACACAGGAATGAAAAGATTATAGAAAAAGTGCCATAGCAACAGTGCCTTAAGAAAGGAGAAAATTAGAAGCATTAAAAAACTAATAAATCAGATTTAGGATTTCAGGGGGAAATGGAACACAGAAAATGAAAAATGTTTCTCTGTAAAACAGAAATGGAGAAGCACTGCTCTTGATTCGGTGCAAGTGTGGAAACAGTTGTTTCATGACACTTTGTACATTACCCAAACTGTTCCAAATTGTTGCAGCCTTACATACAGATCGCCTGGCGCTCGCATTGAATTTTAAGAAATGCAAGATTTCTGAATGATAAATTAACTAAAAAAGAAAGCTAATTTTGCAGACAGGTTTACATGTAAAAGGCTAGGTATTTAGCCACCTCAGCATTGATTAGTTTTGGATGTCTAAGCTCTGATACACATGGCTTCCCATGGCTTCACTCTACAAAACATATTTACAACGTGAAGAATACATCTACAAGAAATCTACATTTCAAGGGTTTTACAAATCATCCTTGTATCTTTCCCCTTGAACTGACTCCCTCCTGTCCCCGTCCCCTTCCCCTTGTCATTTCTTTTGCCCAGCTCAATGGTCCGAAGTCTACTCAAATGCAGCTCAAAAATGTTAAGACTGGGCAACCAGTTTTACAGTTCCTGTACTCAAAACTATGTGCAATTATTCACAACTTTTCACACCATGAAGGAATTCTGATTCTTTAGCTTTTCAAGTTCTTTAATTTGTTGCCTCAAAAATAGTATCCTGCAAGACAAAATAGAGTCAGATTAGTATAAGAACTTCCATTATATTCTTAGACTAATATTCATATTCAATCTAAGTCACAAACATTTCAGTTAAACCATGCCTAAATGACACCTTAGTCAAACTAGATATTCATTTCACATTACTTTAACTCTGCTAGACAGAGATCCTCCTTGGTAAAGTATAGCTACTACAGAATGTAACTGCATAAATCTCAAGTATTTAGATTAAATTTTTGTTTTTTAATAAAGGATAAAATGCTGGATCTAAATATAATTAACATACCTTGACACTTAACATTAATATACGTAAGTTAAATTAAGGTCCAAGGGAACACAAGGGAAGACAATATTCAGTACTTGAATGCTACAGAGAAAGGCATTATGCCTGTATATGGCAGAGTACTATCCTGGGTGCTGGGCTACAATTATACTATGCCCTTTAATAAGGCATATCCAGATACCTCCCTCTCAGGCAGCCCCCCTACCAATGCACTGGGTGAGGGGCATCGCAACACACCCATCTAAACACGCCCTCTCTCGGACAGCGTACTGCCAAAAGCACTGGCCAGACTCTTCCTACCCTATTCTTCACCCACAAGCTGGGAGAGTGGAGGAGCTACTCATATGCTCTCATTCTTTAGTACAGCTGTAATGGCCAGACATAATCTGGCCAAGGGTATTTTGTTAAATTTATAGTATATTTACGGCTTTATGCATCATGCAACCTATTCTAGCAGTTCTAACCTCATACACTTTCTTAGAGTCATGGCATGGTAGAACAGAACATTTTTAAAGGTATTTAGTGTTCTACTGTCTGGCAAAATACCAGTTTAAAAACAATGGAATCCTTATGGGCACCAACACAAGAAAGCTCTCATAACAGTTTAATTTTTAGGGTCAACAATTTTGTTGGCATCCCCATTATAGAACTGCATTTTCCCCTACTGAACTTACATAAATAGTAACTCAAGTTACATGAACCTTCCGGTTTAGACACTACTTTTTCAGAACTAATGCATATTGTGTAACTTGGTGCTGAAGTGCAATGGGACTGAATGAATTATGCAGGTACAAAGATCATCATGAAATCTTGTTATACACAAATATTCCATGATCAGCAGTCATTTTAACAGATACCGAGAAAGCATGCTATTTCAGCAGAATTTTGGTAAAACATTTTTTGAAATTTATCCAATTAAGGGCAATTAAGACAACTGCCCTTTGAACCTTCATATCTTATAATGCAGGTAAAAAATAACCAGAGATGCAGTTTAAACCGTAACGGATGTGCTTGTGAAATGTTTATTGGCTGAGAGCGTGCCACTTCAAAACTTCCAAAATGGAAAGGTGTCCTGAAGCTCCAAAAGACATACATGAGACAAACTCTTGTTCTGCCTAGGTGATGAAGCACAGATTTGTTTTTCAAAACCAGTAATTTACATATTTTGTTTTTCTTTGGTATCTGAGGCTAAAACTCCAAATACCCAGAGATTATGGAATGCATATACATTAGATATATCAGTTTGAAAGATCCCAGACTTTCACAAAGCTTCCTTTGATGGACTTGCCATCTGTGCCATCTCTTCCATTCCTTTGTGATGATCATAAAGGCAAGCTAGCATTATAAAAGTTTCCTAGGAACATGTACTGTCAATACAGCAAGGTGCCACTTACAGCTATAGATGTACATTGAATCCTAAAGTGTTCAGGGTTTATTCTAAATTTTGCATTTGATTTTAATTTAATTAGAGTAATTTCTTTAAATCTTCTTACTGTTACCTTATGAAGGGGTTAAACACTCCTCCAGAGATGGGCTAGAAATTATCCCTGTAAGTTTTATTCCATTGATGAGAAGCCAAATTGTTTGTCCAAACAATCATTTACAATAAGAAAATTTAAAGAAATTACTCCAGTTAAATTAAAATCAAATGCAAAATAATTTAGAAAAAACTGTCCATCATGAAAATCTTAAACTACCTATTCTGTACGCAGGTATCACTTCCTGCACCACTGAAATGCAGCCATTTCTGATGTAGAACACCGCAGCTGTTTAACAAATACACAGCGTCACTACAGCTGTTTAAAAGAGGAAATGAAAACAATATATCCAAGTGAAACTGCAGGGAGAATTTTAGTAATCAGAATTAAAATGGAAGTTAAACAGGAAACCAGGACTAACATCCTTGATCATAAAAAGTGTCATCTGGTCTAATATTGACCTCACAGTTTTGTATCTTGTCCTGACAGTATTTTTAATATCTCAGTATCCTCAGCACTATGCAAGGGCAATCAGCCAGTAATTACTCAAAAGGTGAGAATGTCACATACTAAATCACTAGTATTTACTGAAGAATTTTGAAATCTTCTTGGAAGTCTCATCTAAATATTGACAAGAACCAATTTATTTAGCTTATGAGATCAAAGAGCAGCCCAACTTGCTGTGCCTCAAGACCTAATAAATACTTCAAGCGTATAAATCATATCAAGTAGAACTATATAAACTGTACCAAATTTACAGATGTGATTTATGCATACTAGATATTTTAGTAGAAGCATCTAAATTTGTGTAAGCTGATCAGATTTACCTAGCGTGCTAATGCATGTGGAACACAATTTCTTTTCTATCCATGGAATAAAAAGATGTACAGACATTGCACAGCTGATCTGTTCATTGGAGATTGTCAAGAGGCACCTGTACGGGAAATGTGTAAAATGTATATCAGGGAAAAACCTGTTACCTACCTTTTCGTAACCGTTGTTCTTCGAGATGTGATGCTCACGTCCATTCCATTCTAGGTGTGTGCACGCCCACATGCACGGTTGGAGATTTTTGCCTTAGCGGTATCCATAGGGCTGGCTGTGGAGCCCCCTAGAGTGCTGCGCTTATGTGTTGGTATATCAGGTGCCACCGGCCCTATGCGATCGCAGTTCCTTCTTGCCAACAACTCCGACAGAGGAGCAGAAGGGCGAGTAATGGAATGGACATGAGCAAAACATCTCAAAGAACGACGGTCGCGAAATAGTAGGTAATCATTTTTTATTTGAGTGCTTGCTCATGTCAATTCCATTCTAGGTGACTCACAAGCAGTGTCTATAGAGTTCAGCTCGGAGTTCAGTCTTGCAGCTTTCTGCACCGCTCTGCCAAAGCCAGCGTGGTCTAAGCTTGCTGGGTAAGTGCATAATGAGACATGAATGTGTGGACGGATGACCAGGTAGCGGCCCTACAGATCTCTTGGATTGAAACCTATGCCAGGAAGGCCACTGATGACGCTTGTGCCTTAGCCAAGTGTGCCCTCACAATTGCTGGCGGAGGCAATGATCCAGGCCGTGATCCAGGATGAAATTCTCTGAGAAACCATCAGGCAAGCTTTCATTCTGTTTGCCACCAGAACAAACAGCTGTGCTGACTTATGGAATGGCTTTTGTCAATCTATGTAGAAGGCCAGCGCCCTCCTGACATCCAGTGTGTAACCTGCACTCTTTATCTGACATGAGGCTTTGGAAAGAAGATGGGTAAGTATAAGTTCCGGCCAATATGGAACTGGAAAACGACCTTGGGCAGAAACGCTGGGTATGGTCGCAACTGGACCTTATCCTTGCAGAAGACCATATAAAGCGGTTCTGAAGTAAGTGCCCTGATCTCTGACACCCTGCAGGCCGACGTTATCACAACCAGAAACGAAACCTTCCAGGAGAGAGCAGGAAGCCAGAGGCTCAAAGGGAGGTTCCATGAGTCTCGACAGCATGAGATTCAGGTCCCGGGGAGGGACGGGATCCCAGGCACACAGGTAGAGATGCTCCAGACCTTCCAAAAACTGTGTTGTCATGTCATGAGAGAAGATCAACCTAACTTGGAATGGAGGATGGAAAGCCAAGATAGTGGCCAGGTGTAACCTTGATTGATGATGGACAAACCTTGGAGTTTGAGGTACAGCAGATAATCCAGGATCTCCTTCAGCAGTTTCTGCTCAGCCCGGATAGGCCGTTCCAAGGCACAGCACATGAACCTTTTCCATTTGGCCAGGTAAGTTGCTCTGGTGGAGGGTTTCCTGCTACCCAGCAAGACCTGCTGAACATGGGCTGAGCATGCATGTTCATCCATGCTTAGCCATACAGTAGCCAAGCTGTCAAGTGCTGCACTGCCAGGTTCAGGTGCAAAAGGCTGCTGTGGTTCTGGGAGAGCAGATCTGGTCAGAGGGGCAGCTGCAGCAGGTTGGCTACTGAAAGGCTCAGCAACACGCCAAACTAGTGCTGGCAAGGCCATGTAGGGACTATTAGGATAATTCTTGCCCTGTCTTGTTTGATCTTCACAAGGACCCTGTGAATCAACAGCACTAGTGGGAAGGTATACATCAGCACCCCGACCATAGAATGAGAAAGGCGTCTGACAGGGAGCCACTGTTCATCCCCCGCTGGATCAAACTGAACACGTGGCATTTTCAGTTCTGTCTGGATGCAAAGAGGTCCACATGGGGAGTCCCCCACCTATGAAAGATTATGCTGACCACCTCCGGATGGAGCGACCACTTGTGGCTAAACAAGAAAGGCCTGCTGAGGTGATCCGCCAGGACATTCCTGGTTTCAGGCAGGTGCGCAGCTCTCAGATGAATGGCACTTCGCACACAAAAACCCTGAAGGCGGAGATCTTGACAAAGTGCCGAAGATCTGGCACCGCTCTGCCTGTTGATGCAATACATCACAGCTGTATTGTCCGTCAGGATCCGTACCTCCTTGCCCTTCAGTGGGGCAAGAAAGCCTGCAGGCCAGGCGAATCGCTGAGCTCCCTGACATTGATGTGGAGGGTCTGATCGTCCCACAATCAGCGACCCTGGGTGCTTAGCTCGCCCAAGTTGGCTCCCCAGCCCAGGTCCAAATCATTGAAGACCAGAGTCAGTGATGGGGATGTGAAGGGAACTCCCCCCCAACACTGACCCGGGGTCCAACCATCAATCCAGGGACAACCTAATGTGATCAAGCACCCTGACCACCTAGTCTAGGACATGCCTGTTGGGGATGTAGACCAACACCAGTCACACTTGCAGAGGCTGCAGATGGAGCCGAGGGTGGCTGACCATGTATGTACACGCAGCCACGTGGCCCAACAACCACAGGCAGGTGTGAGCCATGGTGAGCAGGTGACTCTTTACATAGTTGATCAGGTTTGACATGGCCTGAAAATGCATTTCCGGAAGGAAGGCTCTGGCTCACATGGAGTCGACAACCACACCAATGAACTCTATTCGCTGGACTGGCGTTAATAAATGAGAAAAAAACTACCTTAACAGACTCAGGTTGCGACAGGTGGAACACACCAGACTGAGGCTCCTTCGCACTTGCTCCTGAGACCTGCCCTTCATGAGCCAGTCATCAAGATATGGAAGTTTTGGACCCCTCGATGTCTCACGAAAGCAGCCACTGGCGCCATACATTTTGTGAACACCCTCAGGGCTAATGAGATGCCAAAGTGAAGCACAGTGAGTTGAAAATGGCATCCGCCCACTATGAACCAGAGGAAACAACTGTGACCTTGGAATATGAAAATAAGTGTCCAAGTCGAGGGATCCAAGGAGGGAATGATGTAGGTCAGGGAGACTATGCAAAACTTCAACTTTCTGAGAGACCTGTTGAGGTGATGCAGGTCCAGAATGGGTCTCCTTTTTGCTTTCTGGATGAAGTAGCAGCAGGAATAAAATCCTTTTCCCTTCATGTCCCAAGGGACCTCCCCCCAGGTGCAGGAGATTCTTGACCTCTTGGACAAGGAGTTGCTCATCAGAAGGGTCCATGAAGAGGGGCGGGGAAGGTGAAAGGGAGGAGTGGCCAATAATTCCAGGATAGAGACCCAAGATAGTATGTACAGCACCCACTAGTCCAAGGTGACCCACAACCAGGCCAAACTGCAGGCATAAAGATGGTTGAGGAAAGAACAAGATGGATCCAGTGGCCAACACAGTGGCCTTATTGGAGTGTGTGGTCATTCCAGTGATGACAATGCTCCTTTCACACCGCTCATCATCCATCATCTCGGAGCAACAGCTGGTAGCACCGGGCTCAGTGCATGGGACCTGCTCGGAATTCCCCGGAATTGACTGGGGTGTGGTTCTTGAGTACACCTTTAAAATGAGCGCTTCTGGCCCCTGGGATGCTTTGCTGGGCTGGGCTGCATCGGTCAGGAGGAGGAGGAGCAAGGCCAGCAATGACTAAAACTTGTGTCTCTATCCCTTCTTGTTGAAGACCCCTGCCAAGATTTTGGCGGAGCGGGTGGCTGGAACTGCTTCCATGCAGACTGCAGTGTATGCATGCCCAGCAAGCAAAGTGTGGCCTGGGTTGTCCTTTAACCCATTCAGCCTTGCATCAGTCTGCTCCAAAAAGAGACCGTTCTCATCAAATAGGAAATCCTGGACAGAGGTCTGCATCACTTGGGACAGGCTGGAAGTCTGAAGCCAGGAGCTGCACCTCATGACCACCCTCAACGCAACCACCCTAGCTGCCGAGTCTGTTGTCCCCTATGCCATCAGGAGAAAGCACCTAGCTGCTGCAGTGCCCTCATCTACCAGGGTGCCAAATTCCTGGGCCAAACCCTGAGGGACGGACTGCTTGAAGTTACTTTGTACTTGCCCAAGAGGGCCTGATGGTTCGCTACCTGGAATTGCAGGCTGGCTGTTGAAAAAATTTTTCTCCCCAAAAGGTCCAGTCTTTTGGCCTCTATTTTTGGGAGTTGAACAGGTGTGCCTCTGTCCTTTTTGGCAACCAGTGAGCCTGGAGATGGGTTGGTATAAAGGTACTTGTACCCTCTGGCTGGGATGAAGTACTTCTTTTCAGCCCTTTTGGAGATAGGAGGGATGGACGATAAGGTTTGCCAGAGGGCCTTGTCAATTTTCAGGACCCCGTCATGCACTGGTAGTGCAACATGTGCCGGGACATACGCTAAAAGGACACTGAACCAAGTGTCCACCTGCTCAGCCATCTCTTCCACCTCCAGGCCCAAGTTCTCGGCCACCTGTCAAAACACGGCCTAGAGATGGCGGTGTTCTTTAAAATCATCCAGTGGGCTGGCTCTCAAGGGTCCCACAACTGCCTCCTCTGGGAATGAGGACAACAACTGTACTTCTGGGGGGAGGCTCTGGGACATCATCCCCTGTGGGGAAGGTTTTTTTTTTGTTTGTTTGTTTGTTTTTTGGAAGTGGGTGCTGTCTCCTCTATCCCAACCTCCTAGCAGCTCTCATGCACCGAACCTGGTGCCTCCAGCTGTTGCTCTGAGATGGCAGCAGATGAGCAGTGCGAAGGTGGCATTGTCATCACCGACATGACCCACACACTCCAATAAAGCCACTGTGCTGGCCAATGGCCGCACTGCCAAGGCGGCGCCATATAAGTCAACACGACCTCAGGTGCCCAATTGTGCCGGTGGGGTCTTGGCAAGGGGTTGACCTTCCCTTCCATGTCAAAGGAATCCCCTTCCGGTGACCATGGGGAAGCCATCGACGCCCAAATTTGTCTGCAGACCATTGCTGCTGGAGACCAGTGTTTGGAGTGGGCTGATCGGTGCCGGAGCAAGAGGGACCGAGGAGTGATCCCACAGGGCAGGCAACCAAGATCTTCACTGAGAGGATGACTGGCGGGAGGGCAAATGGTACTGGTACTACAGAGATCAGCATCTTCCCCAAGGCAATCCGTGTTGAGATGGAGACCGCGACAGTGATGCCGGTAACCAAGGATGAGCCACAGAGGATCTGGGCTGCAATGCCAGAGATCTGCGACACACAGATGGAGAGTGCTGCCTTGTCTCGGGAGATCGGCAGTGCTCTACTGCCCAAAGGGTCTTAGCGTCTGGCTTGTCCTCACAGGGAGCCTTTGCCGATTCCTGCGGCATGCACGGTGCTGGTGGCAGCCTCTGTTCTCTCAGTGCCAGGAGAGCTTGGGAAATAGTCAATACCATCAGAAGTTTAGGTCTCCTATGGCTCCTGGGAGTCGGTGGTGGATCCTTTAAGGGTCTAAAGGCCACGACTGGGAAGGCACATCCACTTGGCTCCAGAGTGGCACGATGGCCTGAACTCCGTCCTTTGCCCAATGCCCCATGGTCTTTCTTGCCCGGTGCCAGGGGGCTGTTTTCTTTCTGGGCACTGATACCGGGGGTGCAAGGCCAAGGTACTAGGTGAGTCTTGGCAGGATGGCTCAGAAGTTGGACGAAGGGCAGCCTCCATGAGGAGAGCCCACAAATTAATATCCTGCTCTGAGTCCTGGGTCAAAAATTTACACAAATATGATACTTGTCCTTTGCATGTGATTCCCTCTAACACTTGAGGCAGCTGCTGTGGGGTTCACTTACAGGCATAGGCCTGTTACAGTCCACGCAGGGCTTAAACCCCGGAGAACAGGGCATGCGCCACCTGAGGCAGCCCTGCGGGGACTCTGACTTCTAACTACTCTTAACAACTACAAGGCCCTAAGGCTCGAAGTCACAAGAGACAAACTTGCTAGCCCTTGCTATGCAAGGAAAGGTACTCCGACTAACCAACATGGGCGGTAAGAAGTAACTGAGCGTGCATAGGGCCGACAGAGCCTAATATACAGATGCATGAGTGCGGCACTCAAAGGGGCACCATAGTCGGCCCTATGGATACCGCTAAGGCAAAAATCTCCCAATGACTGTGCCCATGGGTGTGCGCACACCTAGAACAGAATCAACATGCGCAAGCACTCAAAGATATAGCTTTTATACTTGAAAAAGACAAATATGCTAAAACTTAAGTTGTCAGTAAATCAAGCTCATCCAAAATAGGACACCAGAATGAGCAATTTAGAAATAATCTGAAGATAAATGGCCAAACAAATTCTTACCTTTGCTCACGC